>NC_082695.1:24608761-24911621 GCF_949987515.2 Delphinus delphis
TACACCTTAAATAGACAACTTTTATTTGTCAATCATATCTCAATGAAGGTAGAAAAAAATAACACCCGTGATTCACATTATATTTCTCTTGGACAGCACTGAACTAAACTAGGACACGGAATTCTGCTCAGGAGGCTGAGAACATAGACTTCTGACCAGCTGCAAGCCTCCTGCCTTGTGGTCAGACTGACTGCTTATTAGGAGAATCAAATGGGTTAATACACACAAAGTACATATACATGCAAAGGGTATATCGTATCTTAATATAAATCAGGAATCAAGTCCATTCACCAAACTTCAAATTGATGTTTACTGTTTTTGTGACAATGTAAAGAACCGATAGTGGGTAAATTAGACACCATTAGCATATTATTATTTAATGTGTTTATCACTGGACTTTTTGCCTTCTTTAATCTGGTTAATTTTTTTTTTTAAGGTTTTTTTGCCTGACTGTGTCAGGTCTTAGTTGTGGCACGTGGGCTCTTCATTGCAGCACGTGGGCTTCTCTCTAGTTGTGGTGCGCAGGCTCCAGAGTGTGTGGGCTCTGTAGTTTGCCGCACGCAGGCTCTCTAGTTGAGGCACACAGGCTCAGTAGTTCGGGCGCGCAGGCTTAGTTGCCCTGCGGCATGTGGGATCTTAGTTCCCTGACCAGGGATCAAACCTGCGTCCCCTGCATTGGAAGGCGGATTCTTAACCACTGGACCACCAGAGATGTCCCTGGTTAATATATTTAGATTAGTTTTTGTTTGTTTATCTGAAGGCTCTGTTTATAGTATTTTATGACACTGTTGTAAAGTTCAACTATATCAATAAAAAACAAGTTCGAAAAGTAGAAGAAAAAAAAAAAGAAGTAGGTCTGGCACCTAGCAAGAGCTATATAACTGTTATCTATTATTATTGTTACTAGTATTATTGACCAAGATTTCTAACACCTCGTTAGAGAAGCACACCAAGGAGAGTAAGGCTTGGCCCAGACTGAAAATTCGCACATCACCTATGAAAGATCAAAGTGCAGAAAACTGAGGAGCCTCTGTAACCAGTTGGTCCAACCAGGGCCATGATTAGGGTGAGGCAAGCGAGGCACTTTCCTTGGCGCAAAATTTAAGGGGAGAGGGCACCAAGGAAACTCAGGACTCGGGATACATGATATTCGAATGCAATAGTTTACTAAATCCAAATCAATGCCCCAAACCCACAATGCACAAAATTTCGAAATGACAAATAAAGACAGGAGGGGTATTGCTGGTTTCTTCCGCCTCAGGTTTCATGTGGTTCGTTCGTAAAGACACGGGTGCTGCCCCGGTAGCCTCGACCGAGACCCACGCCGCGACCAGCTCTCCGTCCAGGGCAAAGCGATTCCGACCGCCAAACGGACGGCGTTGTGCCGGGACTGGCGGTGATGGCGGCGGCCTTCGTGCAGCGGAGCCCCGAATGCGGGAACTGGGCCGCGCGAGGCCTGCCCGGAGCTCCCAGGCTGCCCCGGGGCTGTTCCCAGGGTTCCCCGCGGCCGCGCCCCTGGAGCCCCACGGAGGCCATTGCCGCTTCCCGGAAGCGCGCGGCGCTCGCCCGCCCGGGCGCGCCGGCATGGGCTTCCCGTGGTATGGCCTCGCCTGGACTGCTCATGTCTTCACCGCCAGTAGTGCCCTGGACGTCCTGGTGATAGTTTTGTACGGTGTTGGTCCTGGGCATCGCGCTGTGGGTACGTGGGGCCCGGGGGCTGGGGGGGTAGGCCTGGACACCAGATGGGTTCGATCCTCACCTGCCTGTCACCTGATCCCCACCTCACATCCCTCTCGTTCCCGCCCCTGCACAGCCCTCAGCGGGGACCTCTCCACCCTCCCTGCGCCACCTGCTCCCTACCGAGAGTAAGGGCACGTCCAAGCCCATCTTCCCTCCCCACCCCACAAATAAACAGGTCAGGCTGCCAGGTGCCCACCGCCTGGAACCCAAGCCGTGTGTAATATGGGGTCGTTGTTCTGATCGATCGTCGTGATGGTGGTGGCAATAGTGACAATTACCCATCCTTCGGCGCTAAAGTGCCTGGTCTGTGCTGAGTGCTTTAAGTGTGTCACATTTTCACAACCAGGCTGTGGATTACAGATGAGGAAACAGGTTCAAAGAGGTCAAGTAACCACAAGGGAATGGTGGAGTGCAGATTCGAACCTAGAGCTGCCTGATCTGACGCATGAGCGTAACCACTGCCCAGCAAACAAGACCTCAAAGGTCACATGTAATTTAGGGCCCTAAGTGTTCACTTCGAATTTGAATTGGGCGCTTATATATTCTACTCTAGTATAAGGTTCTCTTAGTAGGGTGGCGACTGGGTCTCCTTTACTACCATCTGCCCGCTAGCACTTAACCTGTAGGCACTCACAAAGGTGTCTCGTAACTATACTCCCCAGGGCCAGGCAGTGAAAAGCCCGAGGGCAGGTAGAAAGGCTTTGGCCTGTGTCATGGTATCGCCCCTCGGCTAAGCTGTTAACCGTCAGAAGCCTCTCCTCGGCCTGCTTCGTAAGCAAGAGTATCTGGTGACAGCGCACCATTCGCTAGCTAGTGGGAGAGTTCATTGCGGGCTGCCCCCACCCAGCTGAGGCTTTCATGCCCATGTGACCTTTACTTCGGGGCGCTTCACCAGGTCACAATAAGGATCTTACTGTGCAGAATCTGGTCCTTCAAAGCAAGATCACTGGACAGCCTTTTGAGTGCTTACCATGCTGTGAGTGGGCAGATAGAGTAATGGAACTATGGTCTCCATCCTCTTAAGAGAATTTCGTATCTCTCCCAACTGAAAAGAAGTCGGAGGTATTGATATTTATCCAGATCATTCAAACAAACGATTTTTTTCAAATTGGTCTCAGTTATGAGAAACATCCTTCTAGGTGGCCCAGGCCGGGCTCTGAGTAGTGGGCACTTTGGGATCCTTCCCCCAGCTGCTCTCACTGAATTAGGAAGCCCCCACCCAACCTTCTTCCGGGTCTAGTTGGGGCCTAGGTGTGGCCAAGGTCTGAGGACCCGTAAGCCATCCGGCCGCTTCCAAAGGAAACCTACTGTTCCTTCTGTTCTTCTAGGAGCCATAAAACATGTGCTGTTATCCAGAATGCTTTGATCTTTTTCCTTCTTTGTATTGTTATTTTTCCTTTTGTCCTTCTTAAAACTCATATATTGTTTTTAATCACATGCTCACTGTAAGAAGTGAGGAGATGCATAACTGTCTAGAGGAGTTATGGTTCCTCCCTCAGCCATTCCCATCCCTCTGAGGTACCCAGGGCCTGTGTGTCCCTCCTCCCTTCTCAGTGCTTACACAGACACATAGGTAAAGGTTTTGCGTTTTTGTCTTTACAAAAAATGTGATCGTATGATACACATTACCCTGCAGTTTGTTACTACATGATGTGGAGTCCTTCAGGTCTATAGATAGAGATCTAGCTCATGGTTTTTTGTTTTAAATAAATAAATTTATTTATTTATTTGTTTATTTTTGGCTGCATTGGGTCCTCATTGCTGCACCCGGGCTTTTCTCTAGTTGTGGCGAGCAGGGGCTACTCTTTGTTGCAGTGCACGGGCTTCTCATTTCAGTGGCTTCTCGTTGCAGAACACAGGCTCTAGGCATGTGGGCTTCAGTAGTTGTGGCACACAGGCTCAGTAGTTGTGGTTTGCGGGCTCTGGAGCTCAGGGTCAGTAGTTGTGGTGCACGGGCTTAGTTGCTCCGCAGCATGTGGAATCTTCCTGGACTGGGTCTCAAACCCATGTCCCCTGCATTGGCAGACGGATTCTTAACCACTGCACCACCAGGGAAGTCCTAGCTCATGTTTTTATTAGATACACAATAGTCAAACACGTGTGTGATTCAGCTCTTCCCTACTCATGACACTTAGATTGCTGCCAGGTTGTTGTTTTTTAATAAGATTTTTTTAAATATATTTATTTATTTGTTTGTTTATTTTTGGCTGCATTGGGTCTTTGTTGCTGCTGTTGTTTTTAATGTGTTGATGCTTTTAAGCTGTGTAGCATGGATTCCCGAAATTGGAATTTCTGGGTTGGAAGGGTGTGTTTACTTGAAATTTTAGCAGATATCACTAAATGGCAATCCCCAAAGCTTGTTGAGATTTACATTTCTCACAAGCAGCATATGAGCACATTCTTTCCCCAGGCCTTCACCAGCCTGGTTTGTTACTACTAATTTAATTTTTGTGGGGGTCCCAGGGTGATGAGTGAGTAGTGGTATGTTACTGCAGCTTTGATTTGCGCTTTCCAGACTCAGCCTCCTATGAGATTGACCATATTCTTGTGAGCCTGTTGTCCTTTGATCTTCCTCTTCTGTTGAATAGCCAGTTTATGTGCCCATTTATGAATTGAGTTGTTCGACTTTGCTTTTATCACCTTGTCTGTCATTTGAGTTGCCAATATGTTTTTCCTAAACTCTCATTTTCTAGAGCAGTTGTTCTCAACCTCAGCACTACTGACATTTGGGACCAGATAATTCCTTGTTGTGGGAGGTCTGTCCTGTGTATTATAGGATGCTTAGAAGTATCCCTAAGCCCTGCCCCTTCACAGCCAAAACTGTCTCCAGACATTGCCACATGTCCCTTGGAGGAGTGGGGCAAAAATCACCCCTGGTCGAGAACCGCTGCTCTAGACTCTGTTACTGTTGTCTCTCTGTCATCTGATTTGTTTTCACTTTGAAGAAGTCTACTGTCTCTCTTTTCCTTTGCATCTAGATTTCCTGGCTTGCTTAGGAAAGTTTTTACCCACTTCAACATTGTACAAATACTATTCTAAAATTTTTTCTAATATTTTATAGGTTTTAAAAAATATTTAGGGAATTCCCTTATAGTCCAGTGGTTAGGACTCCGTGCTTTCACTGCTGAGGGCCCGGGTTCAATCCCTGGTCAGGGAACTAAGATCCTGCAAGCTAAAAAGAAATTTAAATGTCCAGAACATCTGGGATTTCCTTTTGCATATAATGTGATAAAGGAGTCTAGCTTTATTTTCTTTTGGTTCTTAAGCAAACCACCCTTTTCTCACTGAACAGAATTGCCCACGTTTGCACAGATGGGACTCCTGAAATCCTTCATCAGCTTCTGACCGCTGAGCCCCCACAAGGAAATCTTGTTCTTTGTTGCTGGTGCCTTGGCTCCTGCAGGATGTTAAAGGGGAAAAAACCTTACGCTTTTGTTTGTTTGTTTCCTCTGTTATCAGTCTCAGCCCCAAGATCTTTGAGAAAGTGGTGGATGCACCTTCTGCCCCAGCAGCCTGGCTGCTGTGGTTGGTGGATTATTCCAGAAAGAGCAGGGAGGAAGGAGGAGGCAGGGACATGTGCATAACCACCCTCTTCCCAGGACCTCCTCTCTTCCTGTCTGGTTCTTTCTTTAATGGGAAGACAGAGTGATTTTATTCATCTTAGAACATATTGTAAATTCCTTTTAAAAGTTCTAATGCACCTCTCCCTACATACCGCTGATACCTTCCTTAAGAAAGGTCAGCTCTGAACATAATGGGCTCTTGATAAATATTTAGTGAATGGATGAAATGAGACTAACTTAATGTGTCTGATTTAGAGTTGTTCTTTGGTTTAAAGCTTTATGATGTGAAAGGACTCCATTATAAGGCAGATACCCCAGATGGTGGTAATAAGTTCACTTCTCCCACAGAAACACTTTTTTGTCAACCAGTGGTCATCCGTGGGTCCTGCTAGTCCTAGGCAATCCAGGAAATCCCCAGGAATATCTTTTGACAGTACTGGAGTCTGGGAATCAGAGCTGGGGACCTGAGGAGAGAGCCCTTGGGTGCGTTGGGAGGACATCATAGTCTTGGCAACGTGACTGCTCTCCCGGAAGAAGCTAGGCTGGTGTTCAGCTTTGCCATTCCCAGTCAATTGATACATTCGCTGAACCACTCATCTCCAAGACTCTGCTGGGAACCATGCACTGGTTAACTATTGGGGGAAAAAATAAAGCAGTATTATTTTCACACTAGTGTAGAGAAATGGACAGGCCCATGTGATCTCATAGCTGGGAGAGACCGTGGGCCCTCCTCTAACTCAGCAGGTAGAGACCTCTGTTCCTAAAAAGAATGAAGGGGAAATGGGATCTCTGCAAAGGACATTTACCCATAAGTGAAGGTCATCTGTTTGTGAGACCTGTGTCTTTGAAGCAGTTTGGTTTCTTGGATTCCCCCCAACACCACCCCTTTTTTTAAGGCTGTATTGTCAAGGAGTCGTGGGACAGTAGAAGACTTCTTCCTGGCTGGCTGAAATCTAGCATGGTGGCAGGTGAGTGTGCCTTGCATGTGCAGTCCAGTTTGGGGGCTGCGTGTGGATTCATTTATTCCTTTAATTTGGATGTCTTTTACCCCCAAATAATTTGAAGTTGCTAAATCAGGAAAGTCATTTCATTAGTACTTCCCTTAACTCTTCCATTCAGCTCAGTGTAGTTCAGTAACCATTACTAGGTGTCTGGTAGTACAAGGTATTGTTCTAGGTTCTGGGACATAGATAAAACATAGTGAGTCCTGCCCTCTGGAAGCACACAGTGTAGAGTGGGAGTCGGATGTGACTTCTTTTTTTGGTTTTTTGGTTTTATTTATTTATTTATTTTTATTCAGCAGGTTCTTATTAGTTATCTATTTTATACATGTTGGTGTATAATATGTCAATCCCAATCTCCCAATTCATCCCACCACCACCACCACCCTTCCCCCGCTCTCCCTCCTTGGTGTCCATACGTTTGTTCTCTACATCTGTGTCTCTATTTCTGCCTTGCAAACCAGTTCATCTGTACCATTTTTCTAGATTCCACATATATGCGTTAATATACGATATTTGTTTTTCTCTTTCTGACTTACTTCACTGTGTATGACAGTCTCTAGGTCCATCCACGTCTCTACAAATGACCCTTTTTATGGCTGAGTTCCACTGTATATATGTACCACATCTTCTTTATCCAGTCATCTGTCGATGGGCATTTAGGTTGCTTCCATGACCTGGCTACTGTAAATAGTGCTGCAATGAACATTGGGGTGCATGTGTCTTTTTGAATTATGGTTTTCTCTGGGTATATGCCCAGTAGTGGGATTGCTGGGTCATATGGTAATTCTATTTTTAGTTTTTTTAAGGAACCTTCATACTGTTGTCCATAGTGGCTGTATCAATTTACATTCCCACCAACAATGCAAGAGGGTTTCCTTTTCTCCACACCCTCTCCAGAATTTGTTGTTCGTAGATTTTCTGATGATGCCCATTCTAACCAGTGTGAGGTGATATCTCATTGTAGTTTTGATTTGCACTTCTCTAATAATTAGTGATGTTAAGCAGCTTTTCATTTGCCTCTTGGCCATCTGTATGTCTTCTTTGGAGAAATGTCTATTTAGGTCTTCTGCCCATTTTTTGATTGGGTTGTTTTGTTTTAATATTGAGCTGCATGAGCTGTTTATATATTTTGGAGATTAATCTTTTGTTGATTCATTTGCAAATATTTTCTCCCATTCTGAGAGTTGTCTTTTTGTCTTGTTTATAGTTTCCTTTGCTGTGCAAAAGCTTTTAAGTTTCATTAGGTCCCATTAGTTTATTTTTGTTTTTATTTCCATTACTCTAGGAGGTGGGTCAAAAAAGATCTTGCTGTGATTTATGTCAAAGAGTGTTCTTCCTATGTTTTCCTCTGTTTTATAGTGTCCGGTCTTACTTTTAGGTCTTTAATCCATTTTGAGTTTATTTTTGTGCATGGTGTTAGTGTTCTAATTTCATTCTTTTACATGTAGCTGTCCAGTTTTCCCAGCACCACTTACTGAAGAGACTTTTCTTTTCTCCATTGTATATCCTGGCCTCCTTTGTCATAGATTAGTTGACCATAGGTGCATGGGTTTATCTCTGGGCTTTCTATCCTGTTCCGTTGATCTATATTTCTGGTTTTGTGCTGGTACCATATTGTCTTGATTACTGTAGCTTTGTAGTATAGTCTGAAGTCAGAGAGTCTGATTCCTCCAGCTCCATTTTTTCCCCTCAAGATTGCTTTGGCTATTCAGGGTCTTTTGTGTCTCCATACAAATTTTAAGATTTTTTTGTTCTAGTTTTGTAAAAAATGCCGTTGGTAATTTGATAGGGATTGCATTGAATCTGTAGACTGCTTTGGGTAGTATAGTCATTTTCACAGTATTGATTCTTCCAATCTACAAACATGGTATATCTCTCCATCTGCTTGTGTCATCTTTCATTTCTTTCGTCAGTGACTTATAGTTTTCTGAGTACAGGTCTTTTACCTCCTTAGGTAGGTTTATTCCTAGGTATTTTATTCTTTTTGTTGCAATGGTGAATGGGATTGTTTCCTTAATTTCTCTTTCTGAGCTTTCATCGTTTGTGTATAGGAATGCAAGAGATTTCTGTGCATTAATTCTGTGTCCTTCAACTTTACCAGATTCATCGATTAGCTCTAGTAGTTTTCTAGTGGCATCTTTAGGATTTTCTATGTATAGTATCATGTCATCAGCAAACAGTGACAGTTTTATTTCTTCTTTTCCAATTTGGATTCCTTTTATTTCTTTTTCTTCTCTGATTGCCATGGCTAGGACTTCCAAAACTATGTTGAATAATAGTGGTGAGAGTGGACATCCTTGTCCTGTTCCTGATCTTAGAGGAAATGCTTTCAGTTTTTCACCATTGAGAATGATGTTTGCTATGGGTTTGTCGTATATGGCCTTTATTATGTTGAGGTAGGTTCCCTCTGTACCCACATTTTGGAGAGGTTTTATCATAAATCAGTGTTGAATTTTGTCAAAAGTTTTTTCTGCATCTATTGAGAATGATCATATGGTTTTTATTCTTCAATTTGTTAATATGGTGTATCACATTGATTGATTTGCATATATTGAAGAATCCTTGCATCCCTGAGATAAATCCTACTTGATCATGGTGTATGATCCTTTTAATGTGTTGTTGGATTCTGTTTGCTAGTATTTTGTTGAGGATTTTTGCATCTATATTCATCAGTGATATTGGTCTGTAATTTTCTTTTTCTTTGTAGTATCTCTGTCTGGTTTTGGTATCAGGGTGATGGTGGCCTTGTAGAATGAGTTTGGGAGTGTTCCTTCCTCTGCAATTTTTTGGAAGAGTTTGAGAAGGATGGGTGTTAGCTCTTCTCTAAATGTTTGATAGAATTCACCTGTGAAGGCATCTGGTCCTGGACTTTCATTTGTTGGAAGATTTTTAATCACAGTTTCAATTTTATTTCTTGTGATGGGTCTGTTCATATTTTCTATTTCATCCTGGTTCAGTCTTGGAAGGTTATACCTTTCTAAGAATTCGTCCATTTCTTCCAGGTTGTCCATTTTATTGGCATAGAGTTGCTTGTCATAGTCTCTTATGATGCTTTGTATTTCTGCAATGTCCATTGTAACTTCTCCTTTTTCATTTCTAATTTTATTGATTTGAGTCCTCTTCCTCTTTTTCTTGATGAGTCCCGCTAAAGGTTTATCAATTTTGTTTATCTTCTCAAAGAACCAGCTTGTAGTTTTATTGATCTTTGCTGTTGTTTTCTTTGTTTCTATTTCATTTATTTCTACTCTGATCTTTATGATTTCTTTCCTTCTGCTATCTTTGGGTTTTGTTTGTTCTTCTTTCTCTAGTTCCTTTAGGTGTAAGGTTAGATTGTTTATTTGAGATTTTCCTTGTTTCTTGAGGTAGGATTGTATTGATATAAACTTCCCTCTTAGAACTGCTTTTGCTGCATTCCATAGGTTTTGGATTGTCGTGTTTTCGTTGTCATTTGTCTCTAGGTATTTTTTGATTTCCTCTTTGATTTCTTCAGTGATCTCTTGCTTATTCAGTAACGTATTGTTAAGCCTCCATGTGTTTGTGGTTTTTATGTTTTTTTCCCTGTAATTGATTTCTAATCTCATAGCGTTGTGGTCAGAAAAGATGCTTGATATGACTTCAGTTTTCTTAAGTTTACTGAGGCTTGATTTGTGACCCAAGATGTGATCTATCCTGGAGAATGTTCCATGTGCACTTGAGAAGAAAGTGTAATCTGCTGTTTGGGGATGGAATGTCCTATAAATATCAATTAAATCTATCTGGTCTATTGTGTCATTTAAAGCTTGTGTTTCCTTATTAATCTTCTGTCTGGATAATCTGTCCATTGGTGTAAGTGAGGTGTTAAAGTCCCCCACTATTATTGTGTTACTGTCAATTTCCTCTTTGATAGCTGTTAGCATTTGCATTTGCCTAATGTATTGAGGTGCTCCTATGTTGGGAGCATATATATTTATAATTGTTATATCATCTTCTTGGATTGATCCCTTGATCATTATGTAATTTCCTTCCTTGTCTCTTGTAACATTCTTTATTTTAAAGTCTATTTTATCTGATATGAGTATTGCTACTCCAGCTTTCTTTTGATTTCCATTTGCATGGCATATCTTTTTCCATCCCCTCACTTATAGTCTGTATGTGTCCCTAGGTCTGAAGTGGGTCTCTTGTAGACAGCATATATATGGGTCTTGTTTTTGTATCCATTCAGCAAGCCTGTGTCTTTTGGTTGGAACATTTAATCCATTCACATTTAAGGTAATTATCAATATATATGTTCCTACTGCCATTTTCTTAATTGTTTGGGGTTTGTTTTTGTAGGTCCTTTTCTTCTCTTTTGCTTCCCACTTAGAGAAGCTCTTTTAGCATTTGTTGTAGAGCTGGTTTGGTGGTGCTGAATTCTCTTAGCTTTTGCTTGTCTGTAAAGCTTTTGATTTCTCCGTCAAATCTGAACGAGATCCTTGCCAGATAGAGTAATCTTGGTTGTAGTTTCTTCCCTTTCATCACTTTAAATATATCGTGCCACTCCCTTCTGACTTGTAGAGTTTCTGCTGAGAAATCAGCTGTTAACCTTATGGGAGTTCCCTTGTATGTAATTTGTTGTTTTTCCCTTGTTGCTTTTAATAATTTTTCTTTGTCTTTAATTCTTGACAATTTGATTACTATGTGTCTTGGTGTGTTTCTCCTTGGGTTTATCCTGCCTGGGACTGTCTGCACTTCCTGGACTTGGGTGGCTATTTCCTTTCCTATGTTAGGGACGTTTTTGACTATAATCTCTTCAAATATTTTCTCAGATCCTTTCTCTCTCTCTTCTCCTTCTGGGACCCCTCTAATGCAAATGTTATTGGATTTAATGTTGTCCCAGAGGTCTCTTAAGCTGTCTTCATTTCTTTTCATTCTTTTTTCTTTATTATGTTTTGCAGTAGTGAATTCCACCATTCTGTCTTCCAGGTCCCTTATCCATTCTTCTGCCTCAGTTATTCTGCTATTGATTCCTTCTAGTGTATTTTTCATTTCATTTATTATATTGTTCATCTCTGTTTGTTTGTTCTTTCATTCTTCTAGTTGTTTGTTCTTTAATTCTTCTAGGTCTTTGAATTGTTTTTTTAATTTAAAAAAATTTTATTTATTTATTTATGGCTACGTTGGGTCTTCGTTGCTGCACATGGGCTTTCTCTAGTTGCAGCAAACGGAGGCTACTCTTCATCGCAGTGCTCGGGCTTCTCATCATGGTGGCTTCTCTTGTTGCAGAGCATGCACTCTAGGCACGCGGGCTTCAGTAGTTGTGGCTCGTGGGCTCTAGAGCACAGGCTCAGTAGTTGTGGCACACAGGGTTAGTTGTTCCGCGGCACGTGGGATCTTCCCAGACCAGGGACTGAACCTGTTTCCCCTGCATTGGCAGGCAGATTCTTATCCACTGCGCCACCAGGGAAGCCCTCTTCTAGGTCTTTGTTAAACATTTCTTGCATCTTCTCGATCTTTGCCTCCATTATTTTTCCGAGGTCCTGGATCATCTTTACTATCATTATTCTGAATTATTTTTCTGGAAGGTTGCCTATCTCCACTTCACTTAATTGTTTTTCTGGGGTTTTATCTTGTTCCTTCATCTGGTACATCATCCCCTGCCATTTCATTTTGTCTATCTTTCTGTGAATGTGTTTTTTGTTCCACAGGCTACAGGATTTTAGTTCATCTTGCTTCTGCTGTCTGCCCTCTGGTGGATGAGGTTATCTAAGAGGCTTGTGCAAGCTTCCTGATGGGAGGGACTGGTGGTGGATAGAGCTGGGTGTTGCTCTGGTGGGCAGAGCTCAGTAAAACTTTAATCTGCTTGTCTGCTGATGGGTGGGGCTGAGTTCCCTCCCTGGTGGTTGTTTGGCCTGTGGCAGCCCAGCACTGGAGGCTACAGGCTCTTTGGTGGGGCTAATGGTGGACTCCAAGAGGGCTCATGCCAAGGAGTACTTCCCAGAACTTATGCTGCCAGTGTCCTTGTCTCCAGGGTAAGCCACAGCCTGCCCCTGCCTCTGCAGGAGACCCTCCAACACTAGCAGGTAGGTCTGGTTCAGTCTCCTGTGGGGTCACGGCTCCTTCCCCCTGCGTCTTGATGTGCACACTACTCTGTGTGTGTCCTCCAAGAGTGGAGTCTCTGTTTCCCTCAGTCCTGTCAAAGTTCTGCAGTCAAATCCTGCTAGACTTCAAAGTCTGATTCTCTGGGAATTCCTCTTCCCGTTGCCAGACCCCTAGGTTGGGAAGCCTGACGTGGGGCTCAGAACTTTCACTCCAGTGGGCGGGCTTCTGTGGTATAATTGTTCTCTAGTTTGTGAGTCACCCACCCAGCGGTTATGGGATTTGATTTTATCATGATTGCACCCCTCCTACCACCTCATTGCAGCTTCTCCTTTGTCTTTGGATATGGGGTATCTTCTTTGGTGAGTTCTCGTGTCTTCCTGTCGATGATTGTTCAGCAGTTAGTTGTGATTCCAGTGCTCTTGCAAGAGGGAGTGAGCACACGTCCTTCTACTCCTCCATCTTGAACCAATCCTGGATGTGACTTCTTTTTACGCTATTAGAATTATTGCTTAGTGAACAAACTGTATTATGGTATTGATAAAGAAAATGGAAATAAAAGTAATTTTGCCACTTCAACTTTCTTTCTTTTATACTTTTATTCAGTCAGCAGATATCCGATGGCTATGAATTGCTCTTGTCTGGGCCCTCCATGTGGCTTATTCATGTGGTCGGTGCTCAGGCCTCCTCTTACCTAGCTTGGCGGTGGTGAAACTGAAATTCAGTCATCCCTCCCACCCCACGTTGCCGCCTGGCTCTCCTCCATTCCTGCTGCTTCACCAGCCACTCGTTCGAGGTCCCCCTGGCTGGTTCTTTCCCATCTCCCTGGCTGCTGAATGCTGGACCTCCCCAGGGCCAGACCCTGGTGTCTCCTTTCCAGTTACACTCACACGCCTGGTGACATGGCATTAAAGACAACTTGCTAGAATGGTAGCAAGTCCCAGCTCTCTCCCTCAACTCCAGTCTTGTGCATCCCGCTGCCTGTTTGACACCTGACTAGAAAGGTCTGTCAGGTCTTGCACATGGAACATGCATTCTGCACATCTTCTACTCCTGCCGTCTTCCCTGTCCCTGAACGGCAACTCCATCCTTCTAGTTGCTCAGGTTGACACCCGTGGAGTAGTGTTAGACTCTATTCTCTCTCACCCCAACTTCCAATCCATCAGGAAGTCCTGGGACTCGATTTAAAAAGCATATTTGAAATCCGACCCCTTCGCATCAGTGCCTCCAGGCCCATGCTGCCGACACCCTCACCTGGATTGATTGTAGTAGCCTCTTCTCTCGGCGCCCTCCTTCCACTTGTGCTCCTCCACGTCCAACCTCAACAAAGCAGCTGAAGGGTCAGACCATGTCACCTGACTGCTTAAAACCCTCTGGGGGCTCTCATGTCACCCAGAATGAAAGCCCAGCCTATGTTAGGCCACAGATGATCTGCACCTCCTTACCTCTGTGACCTTGAACAATTTAGCCGTGCTTCTGCCTCAGGGCCATTGCCCCTGCTGCTCCCTCTGCCTGGAGGCTCTCTGCTCTCACAGGTACCCTTGGCTTGCCCCTCACACCTCCTCAGAGAAAGTTGGCCCTGCCCACTGTACTGCACAGCACTTCCTGCCTGCCTTCTTTCTTCTTTTTTTTTCAATTGGGGTATAGTTGTTTTACAATGTTGTGTTAGTATCTACTGTACAGCGAGGTGAAGTAGAGTTCCCTGTGCTATACAGCAGGTTCTCATTAGTTATCTATTTTATACATATTAGTGTATATTTGTCAGTCCCAATCTCCCAGTTCATCCCACCACCCCTTTCCCCCCTTGGTGCCCGTACATTTGTTCTCTACATCTGTGTCTCTATTTCTGCCTTGCAAACCGGTTCATCTGTACCATTTTTCCGGATTCCACATTTATGCGTTAATATATGATATTTGTTTTTCTCTTTCTGACTTCACTCTGTATGACAGTCTCTAGGTCCATCCACGTCTCTACAAATGGCCCAATTTTGTTTCTTTTTATGGCTGAGTAACATTCCATTATATATATGTACCACATCTTTTTTATCCATTCGTCTGTTGATGGAGATTTAGGTTGCTTCCGTGCCTGTCTGTTTTCTAACCTTTCTTCTTCTCTGTAGGACTTTACTATTTATCACTGTCTATTGTGCTATAAAATAATCCCCTAATTTATCTTGTTCTTCCTAAGAGAATGTTAGCTTCATGAGGGCAGGGATTTGTCTGTTTTACTCACTGATGTATTCCTAGTATGTACAACACTGACACATAGTTGGCAGTGGACATTTATTAATAATTACTGAATTAATGAAGGTACATTTAATGTACTAATGTCTTCCTAGGTCTATATAAACATAGGTAGGTAGATAGAGATATTTTATATTTATACACAGTTGTATAGTGTTATATCATATGGACATTCCACCATTTATGTAACATATTGGGCAATTTAGATTGTGTATAGTTTTTCATTATTATGATAAAGGTAGCAGACATTCCTAATAGTAAAAATAACTGCTTGAGTAATTATTATGTGCCTCTTCCAAGATTTTTTTTGCCTTATATTTGTTGGTGCTACAGTGTTTGGGTGCCTGTATGTTCTCAGTTATGTCTTACTAGTGCATTTTATGTTTCATGGTTTAAAAACAAAACAAACAAACCTCTGTCATATTTAATGCTTTTGGTATTGAATCCTACTTTATCTTATGTTAATATCGTCAATGCTGTGTTTTTTGTTTGCTTTTATCTAAAAGGCTTTGTTATTTTTAGTCTCTCTTAATAATTTGGTTTTAAGTGTATCTTGTGTCAAATATAGCACAGGATTTGGATTTGGATTTGGAATGGAGTGGCTATCTCTACTCAATTAAAATTGGTTTAGGAGGGATTTTGTTCATTTTAAATGCCTCTGGGATTTTTTATTTTGAAAGTAACATATGCTGGTTGTAAAAAAAAAAAAAAAAAAGTTACAATCCAAGTATGGAACTTGAGATTTTCTTACCATTCTATTTCTATAACCATGATTCCAGTCCCCAGAAGTATTTTTATATACTACCAGAATCACTCCCATCTATATATAAACATACATGTGCATAAGTGTAATATGCCCACACAAAATTTTAATGAGATTATATTATCAATATTGTTTACATTATTTTTTATCATTTCATAGAGTTCCTTTATCCTTTCTGTATGCTACATTGTATTTCATCATATTCATGTACCTTAGTATTTTAACCATTCTCTTATAATCAGTTAAATTGTTAATATTTTTAAATTACTTCAAACAGTGATGAAATTACACTCCTGCTAATATTTCTGCAGTTGCAAATAAGTCAGTGGAGCGTGTGGAGGGTGGCAACATAAGAATGCAGTAATACTTTTTTCCCTTCATCCCTTTTTACTTGGCTTCTAATTTATGGTTAGGGTTTGTACAGAAAAAATATGAATGGGAATTCTGCCCAGGGTATAATCCCTTTTGAGGAAATGTATTGATAAAATTCAGGTTGGGTTTATATTTGTGAGAATTAGTTTTTGAAGTTGGACTAAAAGTTCTGATCTGTAATTGTCTTTTGATTTTCAGATAGGTGCTTTTCTTTTTGCCTCGAATATTGGCACTGGGCACTTTATGGGCCTGGCTGGAACGGGGGTGTCTTCAGGGATTGCTGTTGGGGCCTTCGAGTGGAATGTAAGTAGTGCCTTCTGTAGCAGCTAACCTCCACCTTTATCATTGTCCAAATGAAACATAAAAACTTGCTTTCAACCCTGAGTAAATATTAAAGACTCCTTGAGAAGTCATGGAAGAAGGGAACCAAGTCTTTGATTTCTCAACAAGATTGTGCTAGTTTTCATTCTTCTTAGTAAAGTAATGAAGAGATAGAGAATGTTTACATTCCAAGGACCATAGGAATACAGTTAGGAGACTAGTCAGGTAGGGAAAAGATCATATTAACACTTAAATATATATGTACATAAACATATACATACATACATACACATATATGTGTGTGTGTACATAGACATACAGATATATATGTATATATGTGTGTGTATTTATCGGTATGTACACATTTGCAGTATGCAGTTGACCCTTGAAAAACATGTATTTAAACCATGCACGTCCGGTTACGCGCAGATTTTTTTCAATAAATATAGTACTTTTATTTTCATTTCACAGATCTTTAAATTGACTAAGTGTGGGGAAAAGTTTGTGTTCAATTAGAGATCACAATATGTGGAATCAAAAGAACTAGGGTTTGAGTCCTGATTCTATCCAGATTGTTTCAGTTTCCTGCCCTTGGATGAGTCATTTACCAATTCCTTTGTTTTTGAGACAGATTTAGCTTGACTACATGGGGGTCGGCACCCCTAACCCCCACATTGTTCACGGGTCAACTGTATACTGAGAATAGGCTCAACCGGGTTCTTTGAGATATTCAGCTGGTTACTACAAAACTCCTAACTGATCGCCTATGAATACCAGGTTTCAACTATAAAACTTATAAAATGGATTATTTATCTAATCTGTGGAATATATTTGTTATAGGACATAGAATTTGTTCACCTAAATTAATATAAGTGAATTTATGTGTCTTGGGTTAATTAACCTATCTCTATATAAATCACCTGGCCCTTTTTTTTTTTTGATAAATCAGAAAGCTCCCTACTTTCTGGGTCTCATCTTTTCCTCTGGTAGACTACAGAAATAAACAATACTTCTAACAAAGTTAATTCCAGACCTGATAAGGCGCCCTGGTCTGTACCACCATTTAGTTCTCAAAATTCATTCACATCTCCCTCATATATTCAACTTACCCCTTCTTTGTAAAGAAAGCCAGAGACAAATGCATTACTTAATTTCAATAGCTTCTGTAAATTTTGGTGTAGTTTCTCTACTATTTCTCTGAATGGTTTCTGATTTTTTTTTTTTTACTATCTTTTTTGTTTAATTATAAGCCACCTTCGTTTCTATCTGGAAGTAGGCAAACAATAAATTTTAATAAATATCTTGAAAATTGGCTCAGTTAACCCCCCCCAAATTAAGAATGCACCCCTTTATAGGCAAAGATCAAGTGCCTATAAGTTAAGTTTGTTGTACTGGAAGGCTTACGCTTGGGCTGTTATTTGCAAGGTCCCCAGTAAGTATGACATTTATTGGGCTCAAAACAGTAACTGAGCTTGCATCTCATTTAAGAGCTTAGCCTAGGTGGGACCCTGATTTAATTGCTCTTCTTTTCTTGGTTTCAGGCTCCATTTATGCTCTGTGTTTTTGGTTGGGTATTTTCTCCCATTTACATTAAGGCTGGGGTGAGTATCCATTAGCACTTACTCTTTTCTTTACAATATTTTTTCTTACAAATACTGCATATGTACATAAAAACATCCTAGAGGGGGCTTCCCTAGTGGCACAGTGATTAAGAATCCGCCTGCCAATGCAGGGGACATGGGTTCGAGCTCTGGTCCTGGAGGATTCCACATGCCACAGAGCAACTGAGCCCATGCGCCACAACTGCTGAGCTTGTGCTATTGAGCCGGCGTGCTGCGGCTGCTGAAGCCCGCGTGCCTAGAGCCTGTGCTCCGCAACAGGAGGGGCCGCCACAATCAGAAGCCTGCGCACCGCAGCGGAGAGTGGCCCCCCGCTCGCCACAGCTAGAGAAAGCCCGCGCGCAACAACCAAGACCCAATGCAGCCAAAAATAAATTAATTAATTAAATTTAATTAAATTTTTAAAAAAAATCCTAGAGGACAGGTTAAACTTCTCAGTGTTCTGATCCTTGTACTGATTTCCCTAAATCTTAAGAAATGTCTGAAATAACGTCATTCTGACTGGTAAACAGAAGCCAGTAACTGCCTACTGTTTCACTCTGGACCTTACTCAAGAGTTCACTTCTTAAGGCTTTTATAGAAAACATTTTAAAACTTTGTTAAAAAATAAGACCTAAATTAAGAGAACAATTCTGTTAATGACTGGAAGACAACAGCCTAAAAATATTAGTTCTCCCTAAATCCAGAAGAAGATGTTTGAGGAACTTGACAAGCTGACTCTAAAATGTATGTAGGAGATAAGGGGACAAAGATGTCAGTGCCTGGCTGAGAGAGAACAAAGAAGAAACTGTCCAGGCCTAGCATCCACAGGGGTACGTGGCATGATGTCACCAACATGGCAGAATAAGAGTGTTCTGTCAAAGAACTCCAGTTTAGACTGTCACCCACAGGCAAGAGGGCCTTTGTGGAAGTACAGGAGTCATGCTGTTGGAAAAACAATACCCACGACTGGATGCATTGAAGAGGGTGAGAGGGACAGGTTCACTTTACCCATGTCACCACTCCCCCGAGGTGGCACAGCTCAGTGCCAAGAGAGACCTTCTTAGCCTGAGATTTGTCCCATGGGGAAGAGCGACAGCATGTAAGTGCCCAGCTACTCTAGCTGCACAGACTGCTGCCAAAAAGACCTACTTCTTTCTCACTCCATCTAGAATATTCAGGTGTGCTGTATGACCGGGGGTGGGGAGTGGCTGGGAGAGCAGCACTCAGGGCTCTCAGATGGCATCAAAGGAACACAAATCCTACTAACCCCCTTGCAAACTCTATCAGGAAGCCTGCCAGTAAGCCGGTGGGGGCTCTTCACTTGCAGATCTCCCCAGCTGGCCCTCAGACACCCCAACATTCTTCATGCCTCACCCACATATGCCTGCACCTTATGGCCAGCTCCCTTAGCTTACCTCCAATTGTGGCAGTGTTGATTCCTGGCATAAAGCTAGTGAGCACACGTAGGAAGCCAGCCTGACCCTGTGGGATTGGGAAAGCACACAGACGAGCATTCAGCACCACCCTCAGTAAGGCAAGCAAACTGGAGGCTGTCAGCACTCAGCCTGGCTTTGTAGGATCAAGGAAGACATGTGAAGCAGGTGTATCCAAGGAAAGGTCTGAGAAAGCCTCAGAATCCCTAGCAGGACTGATGGAACGTATTTCTCTCCAAAAACCAGTCAGTAAAAACTGGAGGCGGTGACTGCTTCCTCAAATGCAGAAACAGCAACACAAGACTTCAAGGAACTTGAAAAATCGAGGAAACATGACACCACCAAAGGAACACAATAATTTTCCAGTAACCAACTCCAAAGATTTGCCTGATAAAAAGTTCAAGACAGTTGTTTGAAGGAAGCTCAGTGAGCTACAAGAAAACACAGGACAGCTCAGCGAAATAAGGAAAACAATATGTGAAAGAAATGAGAGGTTTAACAGAGAGATAGGAATCCTAACCATACAAATTCTGGAGCTGAATATTACAATGAATGAAATGGAAAATGCAACTGGGACATCAACAGCAGGCTTGGCAAAGCAGAAGAAAGATTCTGTGAACTCAATGATAGGTCATTTGAAATTACGCAGTCAGAGGAGAACAAAGGAAAAAGAGTGAAGAAAGCCTATGTGAGCTATGGGACACCATTAAAAGAAACAATCTACACATTACTGGCATCCCAGAAGGAGAAGAGAGGGAGAAGCAGGCAGAAAGCTTATTTAAAATGGAGAACTTCCCAAATCTGAGGAGAGATTTGGATATCCAAGATGACAAAGCTCATCGGTTCCCCCCCAAGTTTTAACCCCAAACTATCTTCTCCAAGACACATTATAATAAAACTGTCTGAAATCAAAGACAGAGACGAAATTTTAAAAGCAGGAAAAGACAAAAAATTCCTCACATACAAGGGAACCCCCATAAGGCTATCTGGATTTCTCAGCAGAAGGCTTGCAGGACAGGAGACAGTGAGATGATGTATTCAAAGTGGTAAAAGAAAAAGACTGCCAACCAAGAATACTTTATCTGGCAGAGTTGCTCTTCAGAAATGAAAGAGAAAAAAAGACTTTCTCAGACAAACCAAAGCTGGGGAAGTTCATCACCACTAGAGCTGCCTTATAAGAAATGTTGGAAGGAGTCTTCAAGCTGAAATGAAAGGATGCTAATTAGTAACATGAAAACATAGTAAGTAGATAGTCAAAATCAGACTACTCAAATACAGTAAGATGGTGGTACATTAACCACTTAACTCTAAAGGTTAAAGGACAAAAGTATTTTTTAAAAACCATAGCTACAATTATTTGTTAACAGATACATAATATAAAAAGAGGTAAATTGTGATATCAAAAACATTAAATGTCAGGCAGGAAGTAAAAGGGTAGAGTTTTCATATGCATTCAAAGTTATCACCTTGAAATAGACTCTTATATCTATGGAAGCCTCATGGTAACCACAAAGCAAAAAGCTATGCTAGATACACAAAAGAGAAAGGAGAGAACCAAAGCTTACTACTATGGAAAATCATTAATTCACAAAGGAAGATAGTAAGAGGGGAAGAAAGTAACAGGGAAACTACAAAACAGTTAGAAAACAACTACCAAGATGTCATTAGTAAGTCCTTACCTAGCAATAATTACTTTACATGTAAATGAATTGAATACTCCAATCAAAAGGCACAGAGTGGATGAATGGATTAAAACTTAGCATGGTGGGACTTCCCTGGTGGTCCACTGGTTAACACTTTGCCTTCCAATGCAGGGGGTGAAGGTTCGATCCCTGGTCGGGGAGCTAAGATCCCACATGCCTCATGGCCTGAAAACCAAAACATGAAACAGAAGCAATATTGTAACAAATTCAGTAAAATGGTCCACATCAAAAAAATTTTTAAAAAAAGAATTAGCATGGTGACTATCATTAACAATACTGTATTATACACTTAAAAGTTGCTAAGAGAGTAAATCTTAAATGTTCTCACCACAAAAAAGTGGCAGTTATGTGGGGTGATGGAGATAGTAACTTAAACTTACTGTGCTAATCATTTTGCAATATATACATGTATCAGATCACATCACATACCTTAAACTTTTATGATGTATGTCATAGCTCAATAAATCTGGAAAAAAGTAAATAAAGTGTATGTAGAAGAGCAAAAGCATAAGAATAGCAAAGATATTCCTATCAAAGAAAAATAAGAAGAACTTATCTTACCAAATAGCATGACTTACTATAAAGCTGTAGTAATTAAGAGTTTGGTATTGGCACAAGGATAAACACATTGACACAAGAGAGAGTGAAAAAGCCCAGATACACTCATATGTATGAACACCTGATTTATGACATAGACGGCATTGCAGATGACTGAGGAAAGGAGGATCAATTGGTTATCATACGAAAAAAATAAAATTAGATCCCTATTCTACACAAAAAGAATTTTGGATTGATTAAAGGCTTAAATAGGAAAGGCAAAAATTCGTCTAACTTTTATAAGAAAGTAAAAAATATCTTTATATCCTTGAGGTATGGAAGGATTTTAAAATAATATACAAAAATCCCAAATCTCTGGCTAACCACTAAAGTACACAGGCATACCTGAGACCCCAGGGAGCCCAGCCAAAAAAAGATCTGTCTTGCAAAGACAGGACTGTTCCTGGAGAGATTTGTGAGTTTTGCTGTGCCAGTGACTGAGCACATTCCCCAGCCCGCACAGGGCAGGCAGTGGAAGACAGAAGTCTTGCTAGTTGGAGGTATCAAGGACATAATTGAGGGCTGGCAAAGCAACCCGAAACTTAGGAGGGGAGCTCCAAAAACAAGGGAGCCAAAGAGAGGGTTAGTCCCCAAATCTCAGTATAAATTCTGCCCAAACCCTTGACTGACTGCCAGGCTACTCAAGTGCAGGGAAAACCTTCAGAGGACCAGGCTAAGTCAGCAGCAGCTGGAAGCTGGAAAACCAAGTGGAGACCTCAGCTTCTGCACTGCAGGGTGGGGGTCAGGGTGGCATGGAAGATATGGTAGTCTGAGTCCAGACACATTCAGTCCCTACTCAAACAAGAGCACTAATCCTCGGAAGAACAAAACGGATTCTAGAGTGCTACATCATATTATCTATGATGGCCAGTCTTCAACCAAGAATTATTAGATATGCAAAGAAATGGGAAAATAAACATGACCCACACTCAGGGAGAAAAAAAGCAATAAGTAGGTGCTGACTCTGAGCAGGCCCAGATGTAGATTTAACAAAACAAAGACTTCAACTTGCTATTATAAATGTATTCCAAAATGTAAAGGAAAATGTGATATTAATGAGTGAACAAATAGGGCCTCTCAACAGAGAAACTGGAACTGTAGAAAAGAACCAAGTCGGGACTTCCCTGGTAGCGCAGTGGTTAAGAATATGCCTGACAGTGCAGGGGACATGGGTTCGATCCCTGGTCTAGGAAGATCCCACATACTGTGGAGCAACTAAGCCTGTGTGCCAGAACTACTGAGCCTGCACCACGACTACTGAAGCCTGTGCGCCTAGAGCCCATGCTCCGCAACAAGAGAAGCCACCGCTATGAGAAGCCTGCACACCACAGTGAAGAGTACCCCCTGCTCATGGCAACTAGAGAAAGCCCGCACACAGCAATGAAGACCCAATGCAGCCAAAAATAAAAAAAATAAAAATAATAAAAAATAAAAGTAAAAACCAAAAAAACAAGTCAAAATTCTCAAGTTGAAAAACATAGTAGCTGAAATGAAGACTTCACAAGAGGGGTTCAACAGCACAATTAAGATGGCAAAAGAGAGAATCAGTGAACTTGAAGATAAGAATTACTCAGGATAAAGAACAGAGGAGAAAAAACTGAAGAAAAAGGAACAAAACCTCAGAGACCTGCAATACAATATCAGTCGATCAGACATGTAATTGGAGTCCCAGAAAGAGAAGAGAAAGAGGCAGAAAAAAATTTTTGAAGAAATAATAACTGAAAATATATCCTTTGCTGGAAAATGTTAATTTACAGATTCAAAATGCTTGACAAACACTAAATAGAATAAACACAAAGAAAACTACACATAGGTTTACATCACAGTCAAACTGCTAAAAGCAAAGATAAAGAGAAGATTTTGAAATTGGTAAAAGAAAAGCAACACATTACATGCAGGGAAACGATACAGTTAATAGACGACTTCTCATCAGATACAGTGGAGACCAGAAAACATCAGAATGACATAGTTGGATGCTGAATGGGAAGAAAAAGCTGTCAACCGAGAATTCTATACCCAGCAAAAGTATTCTTTAAAAATGAAGATGAGGGGTTTCCCTGGTGGCGCAGTGCTTGAGAGTCCGCCTGCCGATGCAGGGGACACGGGTTCGTGTCCCGGTCCGGGAAGATCCCACATGCCGCGGAGCGGCTAGGCCCGTGAGCCATGGCCGCTGAGCCTGCGCGTCCGGAGCCTGTGCTCTGCAACAGAAGAGGCCACAACAGTGAGAGGCCCGCGTAGCGCAAAAAAAAAAAAAAAATGAAGATGAAATATATATAAATAGGGCTTCCCTGGTGGCGCAGTGGTTAAGAATCTGCCTGCCAATGCAGGGGACATGGGTTCGAGTCCTGGTCCAGGAAGATCCCACATGCTGCAGAGCAACTAAGCCTGTGCGCCTAGAGCCCTGTGCTCCACAACGGGAAAGGCCGCCACAATGAGGGGCCTGCGCACCGCAACAAAGAGTGGCCCCCGCTCGCTGCAACTAGAGAGAGCCCACGCACAGTAACAAAGACCCAACGCAGCCAAAAATAAATTAAATAAATAAATTTAAAAAGAAAAGAAATATATATAAATATTGAATCATTATGTTGTACACCTGAAACCAATGTAAGGTGATAAGTCACTTATACTTCAATTAAAAAAAGAACTTATTGCAAAAAAAATTTTTTTGAAGGTTATTGGGTAGGTAAAAATTTCTTAGGACACAAAAACCACAAACCATAAAGGAAGAAATTGATATATTGGACTTCAAAGTAAAATTTTAAACTTTAACTCTTAGAAGTATATTTTTAAGAAAGTGAAAAGTCAAGCTAGAGACTGGGAAGGAGTATTTGTAGAACATACTGACAGTAAAAGACTTATATCCTGAATATACATATTTTTTAAAACTCTTAAAGCTTAACAGCAAGAAGACATTTCACCAAAGAAAATATACAGATGGCAAATAATCACATGAAAAGATGTTCACTATCACTGACCGTTAGGAAAATGCTACTTAAAATCAGATCCCGTGCACACCCACTAGAATGGCTGAGATTAAAAGGACTGATGCTACCAAGAGCTGGAGAGGTTGTGGAGCCCCTGGGGCCCGTACCTTTCTGGAGGGAACGTTGGAAAACAGGTTGGCAGTTTCTTACCCAGTTACACCTTAGGATCTAGCCGTTCTGTTCCTGGGTGTGGCACTTCACCCCACCCCAGAGAAATGAAGACGCACGTCCACACACAGACTGATACAGGAAGTTTTAGTCCTAACAGACGAACCTAGAAATAATCTGAATTGGGACAGACAGCACGTGACGTGGTACTAGGTGGCACCGAGGAGCCGTCGAGTGACAGCACGGGTGAGAAGCAGGATGTGGTACCAGGTGAAAGTAGCAGGACATAGAAGTGCACACACTCTTTTTTTTGGTGGGGGGGTGCATTTATTCTTTATTGATTATGGATACTTTCCTTACTAGCCATATGCATTAAAAGAAAATTGTGAACCAGTAAAATAAGCCAGACAGAGAAACAAATATTGCATGATATTAATTATATGTGGAATCTTAAAAAAAAAATGTCGAACTCATAGAAACACACAACAGAATGGTGGTTGCCAGGGTTGGGTTGTGGAGGAAATAGGAAGGTCTGCTGGTCCCAAAGGGAAGTTCATGAGTGATTTGTGAGCAGGGACTCTGGTGGTTCTGTGACCATTCACACTGGTTTCCCCGGAGCTGTGTGACTCCATGGGTTTGAGCTCCAAGGAAGGCGAGTCTGGCGACAGCTGGTTTTCCAAGACTGACAGCTGGTTTTCCAAGACTGGGGTGGTGAGGGTCTTGGCCGCACGCCCTTGGGGGCTTAGCAGGGTGTTAGAAATGCCTTATATTTTGAACGTGGTAGTGATCACACAACTGTATACATTTTCCCAAACTCATCAAACTTTACACTTAAAATGGGATAATTTTACTGTGTGTAAACCATGGCTCATAAAACTTAAAAACATACACTTGTGGAGAGGACATTAAAATTGTGGAAGGCTTTGTCTGCCGTGCAGTCTAAAGCTTGCAGTTGTGAAGCCATAATCCCAGGAAAATCACCTCAGGTTGTGACGGATTTTGAGATAAAGTCTTTAAAAAGTAATTAAGTTAAAATGAGGTCGTTAGGGTGGGTCCTAATCCAGCATGACTTTATGAGATGAGTATATTGGACACAGACATGTACAGAGGGAAGGATGAGCAGACGCAGTGGGGAGATGGTCTCAGCCAGCCGAGGAGACAGGCCTGGCATGCATCCTTCCTCACGGCCCCGTGAGAACCAGCCCCGGACACCACGAGCTGCCAGCCCCCAGAGCTACAGAGCAATGCGTTTCTGTTGTGTGAGCCACTCTGTCGTACTTTTTGACGGCAGCCCTGGCAAACTAATACGAGTAGTGAGTGTGAAACAGCTTAGAGCCTGACTGAGAAGTCAGCCGTGTGTGGCAGCATATGATTAAGAACCAAATGAAGAGGAAATGAATAAAAGCTCCAGGTGTTTAGGAGGGGGCGTGTGGTCCCTGCCAAGCCCCCAGCTAAGGCTGCAGGAAGCAGATGGGATTTGCATGTGTGAGGTGGGGGAACAAGAGCACAGGAGCATATTCGGGACTGGAGGTGGGATGGTATTCAGTTACCACTGGTTTATTCACTGCCGTGAGCCAGGCACTGTGCTAGGAGCCAGGCATCTGATGAGCGAAGAGCACACTCCCTGCCACCGGGCACACACAGCGTGAGATGGTGGAGGTAGAAATGAGCAGGGCGGTCTGGGGCACCAGCTCACACACGAGAGGCATTGGCGCAGAGGACCAGGTGCGAGAGCTGTGGAGTCAAGTTGTGTCTCCCTTGAGCCCTTGGTATATTCGTAGTATGTGATAAAAACATTTGATTTTGCTCTATGATTATTTCATGAAAGTGATTTGTCATCGTTTGACGTATTCAATTAGCTGCATTTACTTCTGCTTTCCAAAGGTTGAACAGGAAGCTAAATTCCAAGCTTCTTGAAGACAGCGGTTTTGCCTCTTCTTTCCTAGTTCTCCCATCTTAACAGGGGTCCGTGTAATGCAAAGCGAGAGTCGGTGACCCTGCACCTGGTACTCCTGGGCCGCTCCCACCGTCAGCCGCATCCCCGTGACAGCCAGCACCTTGTGAGCGCTCTGCCTGACGGTGGCTTCTCTTGTTGCTCCTACAGGTAGTAACATTGCCCAAATATTTGAGGAAGAGGTTTGGTGGCTACTGGAACCAGTTCCTCCTCACTATTCTGTACTTATTCCTTTATATCTTCAGTAAGATCTCGGTGAGTTGTGTAAAAGCCAGCCCAAGGAAGAAAAACACAAAAAAATCGATAGGCAGGACTATGCTAGGTTTGTCGCAGCAGTTCACTCTGGGGCCTCATAAGTTACTTGTCAGCCTCTGCTGTCTAAGCTAAAGTGGAGAAAAAATAGCTTAATGATACACAAAATGAAAGGCAGAGGCATCTTCTTTGCCTCCCAAGCCTGGGTTACAGGCCCCTCCTGTGTGTTCCCAGAGAACGCTGGGCGTCATGTCATCAGGTGATGCCACTCCCCTGCTGGAAACAATCCAGGCACCCCACCACCCTTACAAGAGAACTGAACCTCGTGTTATGAGCTGTGAAGCCTTCCTACCCTGGCCCTTCCTCTGGCCTCGTCTCCTCCCCTGTACTCGCCATGTTGTTTCTCAAATCCAGCAAGCTTATTCCCACTTGAAGCCCTTGACACCTGCTCTGTACTGTGTCTGGAATGTTCTTCCCCCAGATTTTTGAAATGTCACTTCCTGGAAGAGGCCTTCCTCGGATGTGCCTAGTCAGTCTCTACTCCATTACTGTTTCTGTTTCCTTTGTAATACATGCCACCATGTGAGAGAATTTATCTGTTTCCTTGCTTGTTATCTGTCTTCTCCACTCTGGTGCAAGCTTCTTGAGCCCCGGGCCCTTTCCTGGCTTGCTCCCTGCAATCCCCCTCTGCTGAGAGCATGGTTAGCACATAAGGCACTTGACAGGTGTTTTTTTTGAATGACTGAATGAGTGTCACTTATCACACTGCATGGAAATTGCCTATTTGGTGGCCTATCTCCTTCATTAAACATAAGGTACTTGAAGACAGTGACTGAGTTTTGGTAACCCTTGGATCTCCTGAACCCTGCCGAGTATCTACCACATGGCTGGTGCTCAGTAAACATTCGGTGTGTAAATGTTGGGTGTTGGGAGAACCTCTGCCCATTGTATCCCTGGCTGTGGAGACCAGAATACCAAAGCATGAGGTTAGCCAGTAAATGACGTGCAGGTGCTTCAGAGTCATTGTCAACGAAGCCTGGGGTTAACAAACCCAGCCCACAGGCCAGTCGGACTAGTGATCTGCTTTGCACAGTCCTTGAGCTAAGAATGGTTTTTACAGTTTTAAAGAGTGGTAAAAAAACAGAAATGGTCTGTGTGTCACAAAGCCTACAGCATTTACCATCTTCCCTTTACAGAAAAAGCTTGCCAGTCCCTGATAAGCAGCCCCCTCTGCCTTTCCCACTGGTGGAACTGCAGGAACAGCTCGCTCCCTGGGCACACTCCCCACTCTGAGGCTCCAAGGAGGAAGAGGCTAAGTTGCATTAACTTAGCCCAATGCTTAAAGGTCCTGACCTTGGCTGAACTCATGGGGCACCAGCAGTGTTGCCCAACAGAACTTGGGTAGACCTCACCCGGTGTCCACTAGGAATGGAGTGGACGTGCTGACTTCAGATGGCCTCTGAGGTCAGCGTCTTTATGGGACAGCTGTTGATAGAGCTGGAAATGAAAGTGCAGCCTGCTATGTTTGTACCCATTTCAGGTGGAGATCTGCACTGGCGCCATGTTCATGAGGCTGGTTTTGGGGTTGGATGTTTACCTGGCCACCGTAGTCTTGCTGTCAGTTACTGGCATTTATGGCATCACAGGTGAGGTTACTCTAACCCCACAGGTATTTGTGTTGACACAAAAGCTCTACTTCTTATTGAAGTCCTAAAGACATTGAGACAGGGATCTCCAGCTTTTGCATTTTCCCTGAGTCTGTAAGTCACATTGCTGAGGCCTGAAAGGGCCAAACGCTGAAAATAATTGAGGCAGGGGTGCCCGAGTTGTGCCCTGCTCCTGGAAATCGTATCAGACTGGCAGGGGCTTTCCAAGAGGATTGACAGGGCCGGCAGTGTTTGGGGTGGGGCAGGCCTCACACTGAAGTCTGCTTGGTGAAGGGGTGAAGGAGCGGGAGCACAGAAAGGGACTGAGAGGAGGAGCTGCTTCAGGGCATCCTGGTTACCTGGTAACCCGGTCAGGCCATCAGATGGGATCACTTAGGCAGACAATTCAAATTTGGAATGTTGATCCCGTCTTGGGCTAATGCTATGTAGCATGATACGTGGCATCATAACCTTGGGTAGTGGCAGCTGCCCATCAGCCACGCATCCACGAGGTGAACAGCCGTTCTCTACCCAGACAGCCACTCTGTTTTTCTCTTTCAGTACAGTATTCAATAAATTACATGAGATGGTCAACATTGTATTATAAAATAGGCTTTGTGTTAATGAATTTGCCCAACTGTAAGCTAATGTAAGTGTTCTGAGCACATTTAAGGCAGACCAGGCTAAGCTATGATGTTCAGTAGGTGAGATGTAGTAAATGCATTTTCGACTTAATAATATTTTCAGCTTACAATGGGCTTATCAGGATGTAACCCCATCATAAGTCAAGGAAGACCTGTATACTTTTTTGCTTAGGAAAACTACCAGATTTTCATTTATCCAAAATGGGAAGTAAAAGGAAATTGGGATATAAAAGAGCAAGATAAGAATCCAACAACAGATCATGAAGGCTGTTCAAGAGAGAAAACAGGGTGTATCTAGTCTAAGCATAAGCAGTTGTAAGGCCCACTGAGCTCAGGACGGAGGTGTGGGTGTGGAGACAGGCAGACCCGAGTGTGTGGACCAGGCATGCAGAGTAACTTCCCACAGAGTCAGGCGTGGCTCTCCTTTCCCTTTCTCTTGCCTATTCAGGTGGTTTTGCGGCTGCAGTTTATACTGATATCTTACATGCTGGCGTTGTGGTTCTGGGCTCAGTCTTGTTAATGGGCTATGGTAAGTAAATCTGGAGAGCAGTGGGCACTGTGGGTGGACTCTTTGAATCTGACAGCTGTCTGGGGCCATTTCAGCACCTTCCTCTCACAGATGAGGAGACCGAGGCCCTCAGAACCCACGAGCGTTGTCTAAGGTCATGCCCGCATCAGGAGAAGGAGGAGTTGAGGAGTAGGAGGGGTGATGACAAACTCAAGCACTTTGAACAGCAGTCAAGAGTGGCCCACCACACTCATCCCCACTCTGTGCCTCTGTCCATGCTCTTCCTCTCCAGTCAGAAGCCCCTCTCCCTTTTGTCTACTCAGTTAAATCCATCTCTCAGGGTCAACAGAAGATCCACCCCTGAGTGTGTGATTCCATGATTGTTCTACCTCTACGTCTTTGTTCTCTGGACTTGTATCACTACCACACAACGTGACTTTTTTTTTTGATGGTACATACCTTGATTGTTCATTGTGTCACATAAATAAGTCATACCCCCCAGGTCCAAACCTTCTTAAGAACCAGAGCCATTGTATCCTTCACACAATGAGTCTGATGCACATGGTAGGTGCTTAGTGAGTAAGACGAATGAAAATAATAGCTGATATAAATTGAGAATCAGATACCATGCAGGCATTTATCTATATTGCCTCATTAAATGATCACAGTCATCATGAGGCATAACTACTTTTATTATCCTCATTTTACTGATGAGGAAGCTGAGTTACTCAGTTAAGTAACTTGTTCATGAAACACACCAAGAGTAGAGCTCAGAGCTGGGTCCCTCTAACACCGAAGCCCCCGATATTTGAATAGCATATTACCGTACCTGTAGTGACAATTACACTCACCTTCAAGTGGAGGTTTCCTCCCACTAGCTAGGAGTAGCCTTAGTGAGGTTGGCGGTACCCACTGTTCCATGAGTCAGAGATTGGTCTTGCAGAAACCTAGAAGGAAAAGCTCTTGGCTCAGGTATGGAAAAATTATTGAAATGATATGCTAGTTCAGTTGAAGGGTTATGGTTCCATAGAGCATGTTGTTGAGCCTCATGGAAGGAGAACAGATAGACTCACACAGAATCACAAACCTCAGTCTTACCATTCAGTAAGCATTAGTGCTCCATGAAGTATACTCAATGCTGTGTTGCTGGGACACAAAATACATGTCAGGCATGCTCCAAGGAATTTTGTAATGAGCTGGGAAACAATCACTGATTTGAGTGACACAACTATAAACTATAAAACTTTCTAAGCCATTGTGTTTGCTTAATGTTAATGGTAAATATCAACTTCATTAAAACTTGCCAAGACCATCCCAATACTTGAGAATGATATCCAATTAAACTTTAGGGGCAGGTGGAATATTCCATTTAATTTTAGCAATTATATCTCTAAATAATTATATATCATTTACTGTTATAGACTGAATGTTTGTATCCCCCCAAAATTCATAAGTTGAAATCCTAACCTCCAATGTGATGGTATTGGGAGTTGGGGCCTTTGGGAGGCGGTTAGGTCATGAGGGAAGAACCTTCACGAATGGCATTAGTGCCCTTATAAAAGAGACCCCAGAGAGCTCCCTCGACCCTTCTGCCACATGAGGACACAGTGAGAAGATGGCCAACACCCTGTCAGCCAGCACCTTGATCTTGGACTTCCCAGCCTCCAGAACTGTGGGAAGTAAGCCATTCACTATATGGTATTTTGTTATAGCAGCCCGAACAGACTAAGACATTTTCTGAGAAATTTAATGGGATTTTCTTTTTACCAGAGTATTCATGCTAGTTCTTTTGATAAGTAAACTATTTGGGAGAGGCATTGTTTTCCTTTAAAAATATACAAGAACTTGTACATCCAAGTGAATGTTGCCTTCAAACAAGTCACCGTGGGAACCTGTGCACATACAATTTTATTTTTTTATTTCTAATTTTTAGGTAAATTTTAGGTAAGGTAAACAAAACAAAAGGGTACACAGTGAAATATTTACCACCCTCAGTTTCGTAATTTGACTCCCCAGAGCCAACCAGTATCATAAGTTTTGTGTACATCCTTCCAGAGACGGTCTTCATATGTACAAGCAAACCTTGGAGATATTGTGGGTTTGGTTCCAGACTACAGCAATGAAGCAAATACCACAATAAAGCAAGTCACATGAATTTTTTGGTTTCCCAGTGCATATAAACTTATGTTTACACTATACTGTAGCCTGTTAAGTGTACAATAGCATTATGTCTAAAAACAAGGCACATACCTTAATTTTAAAATAATGCTGTTGGAAAAATGGCACTTATAGACTTGATTGTTTCAGGGTTGCCACAGACCTTCAATTTGTAAAAAAGAAAAAAACAACCAAAAAAACCACATGGTATCTGCAAAGTGCAGTAAAGCAAAACACAATAAAATGAGATATGCCTGTACAAATATTTTTTTTTCTCTGTGAGATATATATCTTAATAGAATCAGAACATTTTAAAGCCTGTTTTTCCACCACTGGAACTATATCTTAGGCAAATTTCTATATCAGCAAATAGAGATCTACTGCATCTTTTCTGCTTTTGTATTTGTAATAAACTTTTTATTGAAAAGTGCACAAATCAAAGTGGATAGCTAGATGAAGTATCACAAAGTGAACACACTCTGGTAGCCAGCACCCAGTTCAAGAAGTTGTCTTTTTGTTTCCTTTTCCAAACTTTATACTTTCGTTTCTTTTTCTTGCCTTATTACACTGGCCAGGACCTTTAGTATAGTATTGAAGACAAGAAGTCCTCCTTGTCTCATTCCCAATTTAGAGGGAAAGCTTTGAATATTTCACCATTAAGTAAAATGTTTGCTGTCAATTTTTTGTAGATATTTTTTGTCATACTAACAAAGTTCCCTTCTATTCCTAGTTTACTAAGATTGTTTATCATGAGCAGGTTTTGAATTGTATCAAATGTTTTTCCACATTACTGAGGTGATTATATTATTTTTCTCCTTTTTCTTTTAACACAGTTAATTACATTGACTTGGTTTTGAGTGTTAACCTTGCATTCCTGGATTTGTCAAGAGATACCTCAATTTCCTCTCCAAAGTGGCAATTTTAACTTATATTCTCAGAAATGTATGAGAATATGTGTTTCTTAACCTCCCAGCCAACACTTGATGTTTTTGTGTTTTTTTTAATTTTTAAAAAAGTTTTATTTATTTATTTTTGGCTGCATTGGGTCTTCGTTGCTGTGTACGGGCTTTCTCTCTAGTTGGCAGTGAGCGGGGGCTACTCTTCATTGTGGCACGTGGGCTTCTCATTGCAGTGGCTTCTCTTGTTGCAGAGCACAGGCTCTAGGTGTGCAGGTTTCAGTAGTTATGGCACGTGGGCTCAGTAGTTGTGACTCGCAGGCTCTAGAGAACAGGCTTAGTAGTTGTGGCTCACGGGCTTAGTTGCTCCGCGGCATGTGGGATCTTCCCAGACCAGGGCTTGAACCCATGTCCCCTGCATTGGCAGGCAGATACTTAACTACTGTGCCACCAGGGAAGCCCAACACTTGATGTTTTAAGACTTTAAAAAAATATGCCTAGTAGGTGAAACGGGAAAAACAAGTATCTCATTTTTGTTTTAATTAGAAGTTTCCAGACACTGGTGAGGTTGAGCATCTTTTCTTGTCCAATGTCCACTTAGTGGACATTTGTATTTCCTCCTTTGTGGATTACATGTTCATATTCTCTACCACATTTCTTTCCAGTAGTTTCCCTTGGCTATTGATGTGTGAGTCCTTCATACGTGATGCAAATCTCTTCTTTTATTCTAACAAATTTTTAACTTGATTTCAGTCATATAAATTTAAAATTTTGAAGTCAAATTTGTCAACCTTCCTTTTCCTTTCTGTGTCTTGTTGAAGAATGTACTACTCCCTAACCCAAGTTCATAAAGATACTCTCCTGTTTTCTTCTAATAACTTTGTGGTTTTGTAGTTCACCTTTTTAAAATCCACATGGAATTCGTTTTTAGAAGTGCCATGAGGTGTCTTATTCATTTCATAGTCACTTGGTATCTTTTCATTGACTAGTCTTGACTCCATATGATTCTGAACCCATTTCAAAAATCAAGTCTATATCAAAGGAACATGGTTTAATATGCCAAAATAAAAGATTTTTAGTTAAGTAGGTGGAATTATGTGTTTTAGTGCCTTTTAAAAATATTTTTCGGGCTTCCCTGGTGGCGCAGTGGTTAAGAATCCGCCTGCCAATGCAGGGGACATGGGTTCGAGCCCTGGGCTGGGAAGATCCCACATGCCGCGGAGCAGCTAAGCACGTGCACCAGAACTACTTAGCCTGCGCTCTAGAGCCCGTGAGCCACAACTACTGAAGCCCGCGCACCTAGAGCCCGTGCTCTGCAATAAGAGAAGCCACCGCAATGAGAAGCCCACGTGCAGCAACGAAGACCCAACTCAGCCAAAAATAAATAAAATTTTCTTTAATGTTGAGATTTTACACTACTTAGGATATTGAGGGAGAAATGCTATAGGCTCTGAAGAAAATTCCAGATATGAAGTTTCATAACTGTTCTGCTGGAATTGCAGGAAAATGAATATTAATTTCTGATTTAGTCGCGATTCTTCAAATAACTTGAAATAGAACTTTAGTTCCAAACTAGTATAAGCAAATAAGTACTTCCTTGGCTCACCTAAGTGAAAATTCCAGGGCCGTCTTACTTTTGAGCATGGCTCGATCCAGCCTTCTGCATGAGCCAGGTAGACAAAAGAGCTTTCAACTGCCATCCTAGCTTAGAACCCCAAAGCAAAGAAGCAGGCTTTTTTGGTGCCTTAAGCAGAAGACTCCTGGGACAAGCTCTGATTAGCCGGGCTTGGGTCCCAAGTCCATTCCTGTTACATCAGCTGCCCAGGTGATGGGGCATATTGGCCAGGCCCGGGTCACATGCCAGATCGGAATGAGTGGTGGGTAGTTTGACGAGGCCCACCTAACTCATATAGGGCGGGATGCAGCTGGAAGAGGGGTTCTGTCCCCAGAAGCAGGAGGATGGGGTGCCAGGCATACGACCACCAGTGTCCACTGTACTCTTCTTTTTCTTTGGAGGAGATGGTGTCTTTTCTTAGGTACGTACAGTCTTGGCTATTTGCCAGTCCATTGTGTCTCACTTTGCAATCTTGGTTCTTCAGACGTGTGTTATTGTGCAGTTTAAGGTACTGACCAACTGTATGGTGTTTTCAAGCCTTTAAGGAGGTGGGAGGATACCAGGAACTACAGCATGAGTACATGGATGCTAAGCCCACCCTCATCTGTGAAGGAAACTGGACCACCCAGCCGGAATGCTTCATTCCTCGTCTGGATTCTTTCCATATCTTCCGAGATCCCACCACTGGAGACATCCCCTGGCCTGGAGTCATCTTTGGCATCTCCACCCTCTCCTTGTACTACTGGTGCACTGACCAGGTAATCAAATGTGCTGCGCTGACGGGCCTGCACTGGGGCCTGGGGGTTGGGGGTCTCTGCAGTCTCTGCAGCCACAGGCAGGCTTCCCTCCCAGCCTTGTGTAATACCCAAATGTAGTGCAGGACCACGTTCTGTCTGAAAGGGGTCTCTCGGGACTTCCCTGGTGGTCCAGTGATTAAGACTTCACCTTCCAATGCAGGGGGTGCGGGTTCGATCCCTGGTCAGGGTGCTAAGATCCCACATGCCTCACGACCAAAAAACCAAAACATAGAACAGAAGCAGTATTGTAACAAGTTCAATAAAGACTTTAAAAATGGTGCACATCAAAAAAACTTTAAAAAAATAAGAGGGGTTCCCCCTCCAGTCCTGTCTATAACAGAGCACTTGTTTTCATTTTTTTCCTCCCTCTCATTATCTACAAAGCACAATGTTTGCACATGAAAAATATGTCAGTTCTCCCAAATTGAGTCTAGAAATTAAATACCACTAATCAGTATTTCAGTTGGATTTTTTAAGGACTCAAGCTTATTCTAAAAATTATATGGCTCTCTATCAATGGTTGTTAATGAAATAAACTGTGAAATATTCATACAGTGGAAGGCCAATATAGAAATAAAAAGGAAGTACAGCTACACACCATAGCACGGATGAATCTTTAAAGCATTATACCAAATAAAAGAATCTAAACACAGAAGACTAGGTGCTGTGTGATTACATTTATATAAAGCTTAACACAGGCAATGCTAAGTTATGTTGTTTAGGTATACACAATTACGTAGCAAAAAATTGTAAAGAAAAAGCAAGGAGGAAATAAAATAGTCATTAAAGCGATCATTTCTGAAGCAAGGGAGAGGGTTGAGGTTAAAAAGAGGCACATATAACGGTGGTGTTCACAGTCATTAAAAAGTGGAAACAACCCAAATATCCACCGACGAATGAATGAATAAACAAAATGTGTATCCATGTGTTGGAATATTATTCAGCCACAGAAAGGAATGAGCACAGACACATGCCACACCTCGGATGAACCTCGAAAACATCATGCGAAGCGAAAGAAGCCAGACACAGAAGGCCACCTACTGTATGATTCCTTTTATATGAAATATCCAGAACAGGCAAATCCATGGAGACAGAAATCCGATTAGTGCTTCCCGGGGGAGGAGGGCTGGAGAGTGGCTGCTTCATGGGCCTGGGTGTTCCTCTGGGTGATGAAGAAGCTGTGATGCTGGAGAGAGGTGGCTGTGATGCAACACTGGGGATGTACTAAATGCTACAGAATTGTTCACTTTAAAATGGTTAATTACATGTTATGTGAATTTCACCTCAATTGTTTAAAAGAGCCATAGAGAGAGGCTTCTGGGGTACCTCAATGTTGCTCCTCTTTTCTTTTTTTTTTTTTTATTTTCTTCCACCACCATCAGTGAGTTTTTTCATACATTTCTAAATCAGTTAGATTCTTTGTTGCATTCTGTATGCCAGCCTTTGAGTGTTGCACCTCTTGACTTGGTGTTTCCATGGTGCGCTCTGTAATGTGCTACACCATGTTCGTGTGTTATAGCACAATAAAAAGGGTTTAAACCTTTTGTGGAAGGAGAAGATGCCACAAATAGCTAACCCAAGTTTGAAAATGAAGAACAAAGGGGGAGAACTTGCCCGACCAGATATTTAAACTTTGACAAAGTCGCAGTAATACAAGCAGTTTGAAATTCCCAGGAATAGACATATAGACTAACAGGACAGAATGAAGAGCTCAGAGACAGACCCATGTATTTATAGGAATTTAATATGTGTTCAAGGAGGCTCCACAAAGCAACAGCAGAGATACATACTCTTCAATGTTGTTAAAAAAAAAAAAAAACCAAAACCCAGCTTACTATTTGGAATAACAAAGCTTCATCCCCACCTAACACTTACACAGAAGTGGGCTTCAGATGAATTAAAGACTTAAACGTGGAAAGTAAACCTGTACTACAATAAGGCGAGGTAATGCTAGTGAATACTTTTGAGTTGGGGGGAGTGTAAATCATATCGGTTTGATCACAATACACATAAGGCCTTTGTAACAAAGATGCTCTAGACAAAGTTGATGGATGAAGGGCTAGAGAAGAATATCAGAATGTTTATAATGAACAGGAGGCTAATAGCAAATCCACAAGAAAAAGGAGCTCCAGTAGCCATGCAGGCAAAAGATAATGAGAGACAATTTGTAGAAAAGGAAATGCAAACAAACGTGAATGCTAAAAAGCATATAACCCAGCATTATCAGGGAAGTGCAATTTAAAACCACAATGAGACTGGCAGAAATTAGAAAGCTTGATGATGCCAACTGTTGAGGAGGACACGGATGTTCAGGAATCCTCTTGCATTTCTGATGAGAGTGCAAACGGGGTATGTTTTCTGGAGGGTGATCTGGCAATGCTGAATAAAGTCAAATATATTGTACTCTGTGACCAATTGGTGATGTTCCTCAGAAACTACCCAAAACTCCTCATCCAAGTTCATAAGGGACCATATGTGAGGCCTTGATCACAGGGTTGATTGTGCTAGGTACTGAGGTGGGTGGATGAGATGGGGGTGGGGTGGGAGTGGGGATACCACTGAGGGCTGCTGTGCCTCCGTGAGAAGCCGTGGAGCCACCATACAAGGAGTGGCACTGATGGAGCTTTACCATGTACTGAGCGGAGGACCAGGAAACAAGATGAGGCCCAGAGCCCAGCACACGGGCGTGATCTGTAACGCAGCCACAGTGTTGTTATTTGTATTCTTCCCCTCTGCTTATTATGGGTCTAATTATGCTGCTTTATGTCAATGACAAGAAAAGTCTTTCTGTAAAAATTAGAAAACAGGGTGGAATCAAACCACCACAACCAAGAAACCCTTCCATCAGAAATGATCAGTTAGATTTCAAACTCAAACTTCTGGAAATGAAAAATATTCTTACTGAAATGTAAAACTGAGTAACTGTTAGAATAACAGATTAAACATAGCTGAAGGAAAAAAGTGGTAACCTAGAAGAGAGAACTGAAGAACTTGCCCAGAAAGCAGAAAAATGGAAAGTGTGAAAGAGAGACAAAGTGACATTGAAGACAGGATTAAAATACATCCTATTGGAGTTCCAGGAGAAAAGGGGAGAAGCAATATTTGAAGAGAAAGTGGCTGAGAATTTTTACAGCTGTTGAAAGAACAGGACTCATCAGATTCAGGAATCACAGTGAATCCCAAGCAAATCTACACAAAGTCACCTCCTGATGAAGTTTCAGAACATGAAAGACGAAGAGGAGACTGAAAGCCACCTGAGAGAAAAGATCCGTTGTAGAAGAAGACAGGTACACCCCCAACAGTCTGCTCAGCAGCAGCAGTGGAACCCAAGGGAGAGGAGGAAACTTTTCAAGGTACTGAGGAAAATGTCCACTTTCAATTACGTGCCCAGCTAAGTATTACTCAGTAGCAAGGGCAAAATAAAGGCATAACCTTCCCTAGAGACTGAATGACATGCATAAAGAAAAAGGAGGTCCTGGTGAGCAGGAGGGACAGTTAGAGAAGCCGGCCGGCACGTGCGCAGATCTGAAGCATTGGCTGAAAATCACCATAATTCTGCACACAGGAAGTAACACAGGACAGAGCTAAAATATCGGACCATAGTTAGAGTTAAATCTGTTTGTGGACCTTAAATTGTTCAGAAGGGCACAGATACTGATTTACTTTAGACCTGAAGTTGTATCCATGTTAAAATTTTAAGGGTAATTATTAAAAGCATAGAAGTAGAATCTCTAACTTCCTAACTAGTAAAGAAAATGATTTAAGAAAGAATTTTAATTGAAAAAGAGACAAACTGACCAAAGGAAAATTGTTTTCCTTTGGCCCACTACCATCTTTAAACAAGAATTCGTCCCTTGCCCCGCTTTGTGATATATGACAACCTATGAAAGTGCTTAGGGCTTTCTGCGTGGAATGATTTCATGCCCCTACGACTATCCTGTCCTCAGAATAAGAGTTGGCTTCTGGGGCTTCCCTGGTGGCACAGTGGTTGAGAGTCCGCCTGTCGATGCAGGGGACACGGGTTTGTGCCCCGGTCCGGGAAGATCCCACATGCCGCGGAGCAGCTGGGCCCATGAGCCATGGCCGCTGAGCCTGCGCATCCGGAGCCTGTGCTCCACAACGGGAGAGTCCATAACAGTGAGAGGCCCGCGTACCGCAAAAAAAAAAAAAAAAAAAAGAGTTGGCTTCTGCTCTGGCCCTGTTCCTTCATCCCCTCCCTTAGAGACCATCTCTTCTGTGTGCAGAGCTAAGCAAAGACCAGGAAGTGCAGCCTGGCTGCCCACCTGCTCAGCAGAGACCCCCAGGCACCTAGAGGCTGTCAGCAGGATGCCCACAGGCCCACTGAGAAGCAGTGCCTGCTTACATGAGGCAGGACAACCTTGGGGTTCTTCCTCCTATTAATAAATAATGCATGTGGGAAAGAAAGAAAGCATTAAAGAAGAACATGAAAATCCTACCTGTCAATCCTACTATCCCAGGATTAACCTCTATTGTCATGTTGGTTTATTCCTGTGGACTTTTTCTAGGTATAGAGTCAAGGTGTGTGTGCTATTGTATCCCGTGCCTTTTTGTTACTGTCACACTATGAGCATTTTTCACATTATTTAAATTTTCTTTGAGAATGTAATTTTAATGCATACAGAGTACTGCATTGTCTTGATGCACTGGACCATGTCTTTATGTTCTTTCTTAAGTGCTTCTCCATCTGCCCGCTACACCATTCTGCTCGGGCTGAGTGCACACCGCCTCTTACAGCAGGAGCACCGTGAAAGGGGGCGTGAAGCACCTCCCAGGAGACTTTGCATGTTAAGGTCTACACTGGTTCATTTCCACTTGGACAAGTGAAGCTGGTCCCAGTTCTAAACACTCATTTGTTACCGGGGACCAACCTGTGCTTGGATTGTTGTCACAAGGGCAGAGACGGTCTGTGGCCTCTAGAAGGGAGTCTCATCCTTGCCAGGGGACAGCTTGTAAGCACTGTGCTGCTGATTGGCGTGCAGTGCTAGCAATGAGGTCAAGGTCAGGCCACCCTCCTCCCCTCTGGTAGCTGTGCACTGAGCAAAACGTGTGCATCGGTCACACGTGCCTCCTCTGGCCCTGCATGCCCGGAGACACCTGGGTGATTGGGGTGAGCAGTGGGCACCCCCTCCGAGGGCACACCCTACTGCTACTGCAGGTCACAGTTGTCCTATCTGTGCCGAGGCAGCCCGGGCTTGATACCCTCTGAGAAAGCCCCCCCGCCCCCCCACCTGTGTTTCCTCGGCAGATTTTTGTCCAGGGCTGCCTGGCAGGGAAGAACGTGTCTCATGTGAAAGGCGGCTGTGTCTTGTGTGGGTACCTGAAGCTGCTGCCCATCAGCATAGTGATGCCAGGGATGATCAGCCGCGTCCTGTACACAGGTAATTCTTGCTCTGCTGTGTTCACACTGATCTTCTTCTCCTCTCTCAGGCATCTACATCTAGGGAGCATGGGGTTATCAGTTCCCCTGCTGGGGAGACTGCTGGGGTTGAGGTGCCCCGGATTGCTTTCTTGGGAGCTCATGGATTTAGATTAGGGATGTGGCTGAGCAGAAGTCTGGCAGGGACCGTGGATGTAGGTGGCAAGAGAGGAATTGCAGAGAGACGAGTTCAGGCGGAGATGAGCCAGCCGATGCTCCCTGCAGTGGCCGGTCTCTGCGTGGCGTTGAGGCGTGGTCCATGGGGAGGTCAGCTGTTCCCCCTGCACTGCAGGCACCGTCCTGCGGGCACTCCTGGGTGCCAGGCATTGTGCTCGGATGTGACCAATGCCGTCACTGCTCTCACAGCCCCAGGTGTGGCACGTCGATGGAACCCCCAAAGTGGGTCTAGCCCTGAGGCCCACGTTCTTTCTGTTAAGTGCTGTGAGAACGTCCCTGCTGCACTTAATTGAGCTGTCATAATTTCGTGGATGTCCCTCATCCCCGTTGCAGCCTCGTTTTACTGCCTTTAGGTGTACTGCCTCTCGGTGCCAGATTTGTTTATTCATTAAACCTTTATGGAGCACATACTCAGATGGTGCAGCCACATGGACAAAGCAGGCGGCTTCCACAGTCTTCTGCCTCAGTGTTTGACAAGGCCAAGCAGAGAGTGAAGCACTTTTTATTGCGAAGCCACATGTGCAGTAGACGTCTCTAACCCTAATCCATCCTCAGTCTGCCTCTTTTTTAATCCTGATCCCTTTCCAGTTTCAACAGAGAGGAGCGCTCCGTTCCAACATCCCAGGTTTGGTCTTTGGCTGTCAGGTAGCCCTTTCTGGGGTCTCTTAGGTGGTGCCTCCTCGTAGGTTAGAAATAGGCCTCTGTGCTCGCTAGGACCCCAGAGTCGCCTGTGCTTGGCGGCCCTGCCTCCCCAGCCCCACTTCACCTCACAGCCCACCCCACCCACTGGGCGAAACCACATGTCTCTTGGCCTCTAGAAGTGGCTGAGGGAGGAGCGAGAAGAGCGGGCCTCAGGAAGCCACACGCCCCCAGCTTCTGACCACCAGGTGAATAGAGTTGATGGGCTGCCCTTGGGAGAGCCGTCAGGGTGGGGAGGGGCCCAGGACCACTTGCCCCCCATCCTCAGAAATGGCCAGACTCACAGACTGTTTACACACACTCATAGAGAGCGGTTTGGCACAAAAGCTCCGCACCTGCCCACATTCCTGGGAGAACATACTTTTCCAGTAACCCAAACGTTCCTGGTCCTAGATTCTGGGTCTCTCCCATGGCCAGAACCGGGGGCCAGACACCCACACGGTGTGATTCTGCCAGTCAGGTTTTCCTTGGGGGCCACTGTATTAGTTGAGGCTCTTGAGTGAAAATGACGTGCACTTTTAGCTCCTCTTTCCTCCGAGCTGGTGTCCTCTCAGTCTGTCTGATGGCAGATGACCACCAGCAGCACCAGCCTTCCACCCTCCAGCCCAACGACCCCCAGAAAGAGTGTTTCCTTTTCGCCCTCCCAGCAGAAATCCCAGGGGAGTCCCGTGAGCTCACTTGGGTGACGGACCAGTCATTGTGGCCAAGGGGAAGGTGTTTCCAGAATGGCCAGGTGGCCCCTGGGCTCCTCCCAAACCATGCCGAAGGAGACTGAGGGCCTGCTCGCAGGGCAGGGGGAGGGAGAGCAGGCAGAGGAAAAGCTGACCCCCTTAGTTTTCCTGACGTCCCCAGTGAAACCCCTTGCTCTCCATGTAAACCCAGGCCCTTCCTGCCTCTTCCTAGTCTACGTTGATTCGTTGTTTGGTTTTTTTCTCAGATGGTAAATTTTAATCTGTTATTTAAGCTCTTGAAGGCCTATCACATTCCCTCCTTTACTTCCCTTTGTCCAAATTTCTCCCCAAATACTCTGAAATAACACCCCTACGGGGCTAAGGGAGTAAGGTCATGAGTGGCCCACCCATCAGTGTATGGATGAATCATCGTTTGCTTTCCTGACACCTGGCTGGGATCATTGAAAGGCTTGTCGAGGTCACAGGGCTTGCTGTGGGTCAAGCAGGGAACTGGCAGAAGCACCGACCCGCTGACTCCTGGGGCCTGACCCCCAGCTCCTGACGCACGTGTGGGGTCACGAATTGGAGACGAAGAATCTGCCATCCACACACCGTTCCTAATTTGCTTCCCGTTCCCTGAGCTCAGATTTTAGTGCTCAGGGGCCACATGCTGGTGTGACCCTTGTCTCTCTTTGCAGATTAAGTGGCGTGTGTTGTGCCTTCAGAGTGTGAAAAGTACTGTGGCGCCAGAACTGGCTGCAGCCCTCTCGCCTACCCCGTGTTGGTGGTGGAGCTGCTGCCCAGTGGTAAGAAGTGGAGCTGCCTCCAGGGCTGTGAGTGGACGGTCAGGAGTGAGGGCCCCGGTGGAAGCGTAGGCTGTGGGAGGGGCCCTTGGCATCCCGGGAGCCTTGTGGCCTCCTCTTCCTTTCTCTCTCTCTCTCTCTCTCTCTCTTTTTCTCTCTCTGTCTCTTTCTTTCTCTTTCTCTCTCGGACACGCGCTCAGGCCCAGCCTCTGCTGGCCCTTTGCATGGTCCCCTCCCTGCAGAACCCACGCCTCTGCTCCTCACTGCCGCAGATGGGAGCTCGGCGTTGTTCTAGTCTGTGGGGACAAAGAGGGGAGCAAGACCGCATCCTGCTCTCAAGGAATTCAGTCCAGTGGGACAGGCAGGGGCATGGCTTTCGTCTCACCCATGTTGCCACATCCCAGGGAAACGGGCAAACAAACAGTACAGTCTTTTTAAATTCCGTATTAGCTCTGAGGATAAATAGGCCAGCAATGTTGAGACATTCCCATAAAATACAATGTAGATAGATCCCAGCTGAGGGAAGTACCAACCATCCCACAGTTCAGGAAGGGGGTCGCTCAGCACCTGGGGCTGCAGCCCAGGGCCATGGGCACTTGAAGCCAGGCCAATCCAAGAACTCTAGTCTTGGCCTGGCCTGAGTACCTACTGAATACAGTGGGGCCTCCTGTGCAAGCCCTGTTACCCTCAGGCTCTCCCAACTATGCATGGGAATCTCTCAGCAAAGCCGCTGCCATCCAGTGGCCTTGCAGGTCAGAAGCCTAGACTGTTACGTTTATAGGTAACACTTGTTGAGAGCTTGCTCTGTGTTGGACATTGTGTTAACCCATCTTCTTACTGTATCTTAATCTTAACAACAGTCTGTGCAGTAGGTACTTTAATACCCACCTTACAGATGGGGACACTGAGGCACAAGGAGCCACATCATCTGTAAAAGGGGTCAGCACTGGTGTCCTTCTCACAGGGCTGTAGGGAGATCATCAGGCTGATGCCTGAAGAGGTGCTCCAGCCCAGAGTAAGCACTCGCATATTATATGAAGACACAGCGGCCAGCTAGCAAGGCTCGTCACAGAGCAAGGGCAGCTATAACGCACTTGATCTATCTTAGATGGACTCCCACTCCGAACAAAATTTACTATGTGGGAATGTTCCTCAGGAGGCCTAGGGCGTCCTGGCACGGCCAAAGAGCTGGAGGCCCAGGAAGTGTTCCTTTTCTTCCAGGTGTTCGAGGCTTGATGGTGTCCGCACTCTGGGCCTCTCTCATGTCCTCCCTGACTTCTCTTTTCAGCGGTGCCAGTGCCGTGTTCACAATGGGCATCTACACCCAGATACAGCTGATGGCCACTGAAAATGAAGTCATGCTAACAGGCAGGTGAAGGATTCCTCTAATCACATGAGTTACTGCCATCAATGAATCGATGCCCACAAATGTCATTATGTGAAAAATGTAGGCTCTAATGCTGCATATAGAGTTATCTTGTTTATATACAGCATGGTGGTGTTTTGTTTGTTGTAGTTTTGCAGTGAAGATGTATTGCTTTTATTTTATTTATTTTTTTTATAAATTTATTTATTTTTGGCTGCGTTGGGTCTTTGTTGCTGCACATGGGCTTTCTCTAGTTGTGGCGAGCAGGGGCTACTCTTCATTGCGGTGCACAGGCTTCTCATTGTGGTGGCTTCTCTTGTTGTGGAGCACAGACTCTAGTCGCGCGGGCTCAGTAGTTGTGGCTCACGGGTTCTAGAGCACAGGCTCAGTAGTTGTGGCACGTGGGCTTAGTTGCTCCACGGCATGTGGGATCTTCCTGGACCATGTCCCCTTCACTGGCAGGCAGATTCTTAACCACTGCGCCACCAGGGAAGTCCTGTATTGCTTTTATAATCACAAAGAAAATTGTTTCCATTTGGGAAAAAATTAAGTAATAATCACAATGATAATGGGTACATATTAATGTACCCCCCAAACTAGTCCTTGTGAGGAAGTGTATCTACATTATCTCGTTTTCTCTTTCAGTCCTCATGACAACCTTTAAAGGTAAGTTTTAGTTCTTATTCTCACTGTACAAATGGGGGGAATGGCTCAGAGAAGGTAGTTGGTCTACCTGAGTCACATGGAAAGAGGATCTCATCCATCTCAGGGCCATGCCATTAACCAGGAGGCCTCACAAGCTAGGCATAAGGCAGGAGGTGTGAATGTGTAAACACGTGGGCCTTATCCTCATTCTGTAGGGTTTCACACTGGCTGTCTGTGGACCACTTCCAGCCCACACACTTTGAACTTGGCCTACGTTACGCCTCAGATGCCTCCTTCATCCTGTGGCAAGGTACATACTGCTCACTGTCTTATCTGTCTAACCCCTGCAAATTGAGTTTGCTGTTACATTTTGATTAGCATTCCATTGTTTAAAAAGCACTTTTCTGAGAAACTTTAAGAAACAGGTACCTGTTTTATTTAAATTTTTATAGAACATAGGGGAAAAGGAGAAAGACTTAAATTCATTTCATAAAGCTCAAGATATTGATGCCAAAACTGAACAAATACAGCACAGGAAAAAATTAAAACTAAAGACTCATCTCACTTTTAAATACCAATGCAAAACTTGTAAATAAAATATTAGACACAAATCCAACAATATACTAAAAAAATGTTAAAAGAATGACATCTCATTACCAACTGTGATTGTTTTCCAGAAATACAAGGATGGTTCAATATTAGGAAATGTAGTAACATTACTCACGATATTAATAGATCAAAGAGAAAAATCATATATATCTATTCAGACGATGAAAAGGTATTTGGTAAAATGAGTACCTTTCAACATGACAAAACATATCTGTATCACCCTAAAAGCCAAGTCATACCTAATGGAACTAGAAAGGAACAAGGCAAGAATGTCCCCCCTTACCGCTATATTTATACTAATATATGTGTAAAATAAAATGTATATATAAGTAGACCTAAATAGATATTTCTCCAAAGAAGATATACAGATTGCCAACAAACACATGGAAGGATGCTCAACATCACCAATCGTTAGAGAAATGCAAATCAAAACCACAATGAGGTATCACCTCACACCGGTCAGAATGGCCATCATCAAAAAATCTACAACCAATAAATGACGGAGAGGGTGTGGAGAAAAGGGAACCCTCTTGCACTGTTGGTGGGAATGTAAATTGATACAGCCACTATGGAAAACAATATGGAGGTTCCTTAAAAAACTAAAAATAGAACTACCATATGACCCAGCAATCCCACTGCTGGGCATATACCCTGAGAAAACTATAATTCAAAAAGGGATGTGTACCACAATGTTCATTGCAGCACTATTTAAATAGCCAGGGTATGGAAGCAACCTAAGTGTCCATCAACAGGTGAATGGATAAAGAAGATGTGGCACATATATATACAATGGAATATTACTCAGCCATAAAAAGAAACGAAACTGAGTTATTTGTAGTGAGGTGGATGGACCTAGAGTCTGTCATACAGAGTGAATGAAGTAAGTCAGACAGAAAGAAAAAAACAAATACCATATGCTAACACATATATATGGAATCTTTAAAAAAATATGGTTCTGATTAACCTAGCGGCAGGACAGGAATAAAGACGCAGACGTAGAGAATGAACTTGAGGACACGGGGTGAGGGAAGGGTGAGCTGGGACGAAGTGAGAGAGTAGCACTGACATATACACTACCAAACGTAAATAGATAGCTAGTGGGAAGCAGCCACATAGCACAGGGAGATCAGCCTGGTGCTTTGTGACCACCTAGAGGGGTGGGATAGGGAGGGTAGGAGGGAGGTGCTTGCAAGAGGGAGGGGATATGGGGACATATGTATACATATAGCTGATTCACTTTGTTATACAGCAGAAACTAACACAACATTGTAAAGCAATTATACTCCAATAAAGATGTTAAAAAAAAAAAGTAGACCCACAGGTGAAGTTAGCAGACAAGGACTTTGAAATAACCTTGATTAATAGGTACAAGAAAATAGAGGGAAAGGTTTATAAAATAGATGAAAAGAATTGGGAATTTTTCCAGAGAATTAGAATTTATAAAAATAAGAAGGTCTAGGGCTTCCCTGGTGGCGCAGTGGTTGAGAGTCCGCCTGCCGATGCAGGGGACATGGGTTCGTGCCCCGGGTCTGGGAAGATCCCACATGCCGTGGAGCGGCTGGGCCTGTGAGCCATGGCCACTGAGCCTGCGCGTCCGGAGCCTGTGCTCCGCAACGGGAGAGGCCACAACAGTGAGAGGCCTGCGTACCACAAAAAAAAAAAAAAAAAAAAAGAAGGTCTAGAATTGAAAAATAAATATCTGAAATTAAGAACTCAATGGATTTGTTAGCAGCTGATTGGCTGTAGCAGAAGACACTGTTAGTGGCTTGGAAATGGATTAGTCTACAATATCCAAACTAAAGCACACAGGAGAAAAGGAAGATACACGTGGAACACAGAAGAATAATATATATGTATTATTGGAAATTATGTATATATATATATATGTAACTGTAAAAGCAATTTGGAGAAGATAATGGCCAGGAATGTTCCAAATATCTGGACAACTATCCAGAGATTCAAGAAATTCCACAAATCGCAGGCAGGATAAATACAAAAGAGACCATACCCAGGCCACATGATAGTGAAACTGCTGGAGACTGGAGATAGAGAAGATCTTTAGAGCAGCCAGAAGAAAGTAAATCACATCACCTTCAAAAGAGCAGCAGAGAGACTGGTAGTAGAAGTTTCAACAGAAACTGTAAAAGCCAGGAGGCAGTGGAGTGACATCTTCAAGTGCTAGAAAAACTGCCTACCTGGAATTCAATACCCATCGAAATAGCCTCCAGAGTGAAGGTGAAACAAACAGGTTTTCAGATAAATGCAGGTTGAGAGAATTTATTACAAAAGAATTTCACGATAAGAAATACTAAAGCATGTTCTTTAGGCTGCAGGAAAATTATCCAGATGGAAGAATTGACCTTCAGAGAAGGATGAAGAGCACCAGAAAGGGTAAGTATGTGGGAAATAGAAGTGAGTGAGTGTTGACATAAATAAGAAAAAATGTCTATGGGATTAACAACATATGGAGGCAAAACATGCCAGTAAAATCCCAGAGAGAATGAGAAGGGGCTAAATGGAGCTTAAGTATTCTCACGTTCTCTTGCTATTCGGGATGGTAAAAGTCAAAACTTGTACCAGACTGTGATATGTCAAGGATGCACGTAGTCTCTAGACTAAACAATATAAGAACAGTTCAAGAACGTTTAACAAGTTAATAAATGTAAAATATGGGATAACTAATAAGTCAGAAGAATAAAAAGAACGTGAAAGGTAGGTTAACTGGAAAACAATAGCATAGCTCCTAAATATATCAATAATTTCATGAAACAGAGATAGGTAGACTAAGTAGCTGAGTTAAAAGGTGAAGATTATCAGAGCTTTTTTTTTTAACCAACTGTAATCTACGTAGAAGAGACACCTTTCTTTTCCAGTTTTGTTGGGATAACATTGACATATAACACTGTATAAGTTTCAGGTGTACAATAATGATTCAATATATGTATATATTGTGAAATGATCACCACAAGTTTAGTTGACATCTATCACCTCACATAATTAGTTTTACTTTCTTGTGAAAAGAACTTTTAAGATTTACTCTCTTAAAAAAAAAAGATTTACTCTCTAAGCAACTTTCAAATATACAATATACAAATACACAATCCTGTGTTGTTAACTACAGTCACCATGCTGTACCTTATGTCCCCAGAACCTATTTATCTTATGACTGGAAGTTTGTACCTTTTGACCACCTTCACCCATTCCCCCCACACCCATCCCCAGTCTGCTCTCTGTTTCTACGAATTCAGGGTTTTTTTTAGATTCTACATATAAGTGAGACCATACAATACTTGTCTTTCTCTGTCAGACTTATTTCACTTAGTATAATGCCCTAAACGTTGTCACAAAAGGGAGGATTTCTTTCTTTTTTGTGGCCAAATGATATTCCATTGTGTATATGTACCACATCTTCTTTATCCATTCATCTGTTAATGAACACTTTGGTTGTTTCTATGTCTTGGCTATTATAAATAGTGTAAAGGGTGTAGAGGTCTCTTCAAGATAGTGATCCTTGTTTCCTCTGGATATGTACCCAGAAGTGGAATTGCTGGATCATGTGGTAGTTCTGTGTTCAGTTTCTTGAGGAACCTTCATACTGTTTTCCACAGTGGCCACACCAGTTTACACTCCCACTAACAGTGCACAAGGGTTCCCTTTTCTCCACATCCTCACCAGCACTTGTTATCTTTTGTCTTTTTGATAATAGCCATTCTAACAGGTATGAAATGGTATCTCATTGTGATTTTGATTTGCATTTCCCTGATCAGTGATGTTGAGCACCTTTTCATGTACCTATTGGCCATTTGAATATCTTCTTTGGAAAAATGTCTATCAGGTCCTTTGTCCATTTTTAAAATTCTATTATTATTATTATGTTGTTGTTGTTGTTGTTGTTGTTGTTATTAAAGTTGTCTGAGTTCCTTAGACAACTAAGGAACTATCAGCCCTTTATCAGATGTGTGGTTTGCAAATATTTTCTCCCATTCTATAGGTTGCCTTTTCATTTTGTTGATTGTTTCTTTGACTGTGTAGAAGCTTTCCAGTTTGATGTAGTCTCACTTGTTTATTTTTTTATAAATTTATTTATTTATTAATTTTATTTAACTTTTTTTTTTGGCTGCATTTTGTCTTCACTTGCATGCAGGTTTTCTCTAGTTGCTGAGAGTGGGGGCTACTCTTTGTTGCGGTGTGCAGGCTTCTCACTGTGGTGGCTTCTCTTGTTGCAGAGCACAGGCTCTAGGCGTGCGGGCTTCAGTAGTTGTGGCACACGGGCTTCAGTAGTTGGGGCTCATGGGCTCTAGAGTGCAGGCTCAGTAGTTGTGGTGTACGGGTTTAGTTGCTCCGCAGCATGTGGGATCTTCCCAGACCAGGGCTCAAACCCACGTCTCCTGCATTGGCAGGTGGATTCTTAACCATTGAGCCACCAGGGAAACCCTCACTTGCTTATTTTTGCTTCTGTTGCTTGGGATTTTGGTGTCATATCCAAAAGTAAATCATTACCAAGACCAATGTCAAGGAGCTTATCCCCTATATTTTATTCTAGGAGTTTTATGGTTTCAGGTCTTACATTTAAATCTTTAATTCATTTTGAGTGGCGTTAAGATAGGGGTCTGGTTTCATCCTTTTGCATATGAACGTTCTATTTTCCCAGCACTATTTATTGAAAAGACTGTCTTGTCTTCATTGAGTTTTCTTGGCTCCCTTGTCAAATATTAGTTGACCATATATGTACGGCTTTATTTCTGGGCTCTAGATTCTGTTCCATTGGTTTATGTGCCTGTTTTTATGCCAGTACCATACTGTTTTGATTACTATAGCTTTGTAATATAGTTCAAAATCAGTATGTGTGATGCTTCCAGATTTGTTCTTCTTTCTGAGGGTTGCTTTGGCTATTCAGGATCTTTTGTGGTTCCAGATGAATTTTAGGATTATTTTTTTTGAATTCTGTAAAAGATTCCTTTGGAAATTTGATAAGGGTTGCATTGAGTCTATAGATGGCTTTGGGTAGTATGGACATTTTAACAATATTAATTCATCTGATCCATAAACACAAGATATCTTTCTATTTATTTGTGTTTTCTTCAATTTATTTTATCAATGTCTTATAGTTTTCAATGTAGAGACCTTTTATCTCCTTGGTTAAATTTATCCTAAGTATTTTATTGTTTTTGATGCTATCATAAATGGGATTGCTTTCTTTATTTTTTTCAGATAATTCATTGTTAGTGTAAAGAAACACTACTGATTTTTGTATGTTAGTTTTGTATCCTGAAACTTTATTGAAGAGAGACATCTTCTTTAAGATTGAGGAAGGCTTAAAGAAAACATGAGAAAATACGTACCATGCAAATATGAACATAGATGCAGAAAATTTTAACAAAATATTAGCAAATCAGGTCCAGCAACATAGAATAATACACCATGACCATCTGGAGTTTATTCCAGGAATGCAAGCATAGTTTTTTATTCAAAAATCAATCAATGTACTTGACCACATTAACTGAAAACAGGAGAAAATTATATAGTCATATTAATAGATAAAAATCATTCAAAATTTTAAGACCTATTTTTTAATCTTAGCAAATTAGAGAATTTAAAAGATCTTCTTTATTCAGACTTTTAAACATACATGTTCTTTAAAACCTGTAGCGTTTATCATACTTAATGTTTATATTTGAAAATCTTTTCCCCTGAGATTGGGAACTAGACACATGCATCCACTATAGCCACTTTTCTTCAGCATTGTACTGGAGGTGCTACTCTGCAAAAAGGTGAAAAAGGAAACAAATGTCATAAGGACAGAAAGGGAAGAAATGAAATTGTCATGAAAGTCTTCATAGACAAACTTAAAATTTTACGCGGGCCTCTCACTGTTGTGGCCTCTCCCATTGCGGAGCACAGGCTTCGGACGCGCAGGCTCAGCGGCCATGGCTCACAGGACCAGCCGCTCCACGGCATGTGGGATCTTCTCCGACCGGGGCACGAACCCGTGTCCCCTGCATCGGCAGGCGGACTCTCAAGCACTGCGCCACCAGGGAAGCCCCAAACTTAAAATTTTAAAGTGAATTTAACAAGACTGATAAAAGATCAAATACAAGAATTAATCATATTTTACACATTACACATTATACATATTAACATTTGTAGTGTCATTAAACCATATCAGATACCTAGGAATAAATCTCACAAAAGATATGAGAAAATTGCTGAAAATTACAAAGCGTTGTCGAGAGAAATTAATGAGACCTAAGTATAGCAGGAATATACCATATCTGTGAATTAGAAGATTCAATAATGATATGTTTGTTCTCCCCATATTATTCTACATACTCAGAGTAATCCCAATCAAAATGCAGTAACTTTTTTGTATGCATGTAAAAATTGACAAATGAGTTCTAAAAGTATATAGAAATGCGAAGAGCAGAGAATATCCAAGGCTATTCTTGAAGAGGAACAAAGCTGGAGGATTTATGCTAACAGATACCAATATCTATTGTGAAGTGATACTAATTAGACAGTGTGGTTTTATTGCAGGGGTAGACAAATTAATGGAACAGAATATCAAAAACAGCGCACAGGTATACAGTTGTCTAATTCATGACAAAGATTACAGTACAGTGCAGTGGGAAAGTGGTAAGGGGAGAAGGAATGGTACTGGGTAATTTGGCTATCCCTGATAAAAAGAATATTGACTAACTCCCTTTACACAAAAATCCATTTCAGATGGACTGTGTATCTGAATGCAAAAGGTGAAACAGTAAAGCTTTTATTTTTTAAAAGTGGTCAGCATGACACCAGATTGCCAATCACATATCATGTGCATCAACAGTAGCTTTCTTAGCATGTCATTAGTAAATTTTTGCATCATGTAGAATTGTGTTTACGTATCAGAATGCAAATACCAACGTCTGATTTATAACTTCTGGCTCATATTCTGTAATCCCCACATCTGTCAGGATTTGTGCCATCATCTGTGCATCTTTTGGCATGCTCTTAGGAGAAGCCATATTGCCAGGCTCCATGATAACTGATCAGACTCCTCGAGCTAAATCACCCAATTAAAGTATTCCACCTAGTGTGGTGTACCAGTGAGCACCAATTCCTGGTGTAACGGTGAGCAGAATATTCAGGAGCATCCTCACTGCCATGGCTCCAAGCACCTCCCCAAATTTTACCTTATCCTTTCAGTATCTGTAGGATCTCTAGTAATGGTAATATGTGGGCGTGGAGGGGGTTCTTTTTCTCTTGAGTGAACTTGCCTAGGCGTTTATCAATTTTAATAATTTTTCCAAAGAACTAACTTTGGGGCTTGTTGATTCCTCTAGTTTTTTTCCCCCGTTGAATTCTATTCGTTTCCTTTTTTCTATTTACTTTGGATTTACTCTTCTTTTCTTTTCTTTTCTTTTTTTTAGCTTCTTAAATTGGAAATTCATATCACTGGTTTAAAACCTGTCTTATTGTTTACAATTACCACTTAAAACTATAAATTTCCCTTTAAGCTCTGCTTTAGCTGCATCCCACAAATTTTGATATGTTGTGTCTTCATTTTTAATCAGTTCAAAATATTTCCTAATTTCCTTGTGATTTATTTCTGTGTTCATAGATTATTTAGAAGTGTGCTGTTGGATTTTCAAGTATTTAGTACTTTCCTAACTATTTTATTGTTATTGATTTCTAACTTACTTCCACTGTGATCCAAAAACATACTCTATGAGATTTTAATCTTTTGAAATTTATTGATACTTTTGTATTCTTAATTTTTGTCTAGTTCCTCTGTTATATATATCACATATACTGTGTATATTATATACACAGAGGAGGTATTAAAAGCTTCATTTATGATTATGTAGTTGTCTGTTTCTGTCTTATAGTTCTTTCAGGTTTTTTTTTTTACCTCTTATATATTCAAGTTCTGGGATTAGGTGCCCTTATGCTTGTTATGGTTTCCTGAGGAATTAACTTTTTCATCATTATGAAATGTCCCTTTTTATCTCTGATAATACTTCTCGTCTTGAGATTTACTTCATTACTGTTATAGATCACACCAGCTTTCTTATGCTTAGGGTTTATAACATCTTTTACTTTCAACCTGTAAATATATTTAAAATGAGTCCCTTGTAGAGCACATATAGTTGTATCTTGATTCTTTTAATCTAATCTGACAACCTCTGTCTTTATAATTTGAGTTCACTTGCATTTAGTGTAATCATTAATATGGCTGGAAATAGTTTTTATATTTTAATTTCTTTTTGTTGTTCTAGGCATTATAATAGGCATTATTAACCTACCTTAGTGTACTTAAAATTAATATTGTATTATTTTATGTAAAATGTAAGTACCTTGCAACACTATATGTCATTTTCCCCTTTCATCATTCATGTTATAGTTTGTCATATATTTTACATCTACATCCATTATTAACCCCAGAATACAGTGATAGTGATATAATTTTTTGCCTTAAGCAGTCAACTGCCTTTTAAAGAAAATAAAATAAGAAAGAAAAATATATGTAGCATCTTATATTTTACTCTTTTGGGCTCATCATTCCTTCTTTAAGGTGCAAGTTTCCATCTGTGTTATTTCCCTTCACCCTGAAGAATTTCAGTATGTCTTGTAATGCAGGTCTGTTAGTAACAGACTCTCTCAGTTTCTGTTTATTGGAAAATGTTTTTTCTTTCATCTTTCTTTATTTTTAAAATTTTTATTTATTTTATTTATTTATTTTGGGATGTGTTGGGTCTTCGTTGCTGCACGCAGGCTTTCTCTAGTTGCGGCGAGGTACACAGACTTCTCACTGCGGTGGCTTCTCTTGTTGTGGAGCATGGGCTCTAGGTGCGCAGGCTTCAGTAGTTGTGGCATGCGAGCTCAGTAATTGTGGCTCACAAGCTCTAGAGCACAGGCTCAGTAGTTGTGGCACATGGGTTTAGTTGCTCTGCGGCATGGGAGATCTTCCCAGACCAGGGCTCAAACCCATGTCACCTGCGTTGGCAGGCAGATTCTTAACCACTGCGCCACCAGGGAAGCCCTCATCTTTATTTTTGAAGGATACTTTTGCTGGATGTAGAATTCTGAGTTGACAGTATTTTTCTTTTACCACTTTAAAGTATGCTCTTCCATTCTCTTCTGTCCTCTTGTTTCTGATGAGAAGTCATCTATAATTCATAGTACTGCTCTCTGTATGTAATGTGTCTTTTTTCCTGGGCTTTCAAGATTTTCTCTTCATTTTTGGTTTTCAGCAGTTTTGTTATGGTGTGCTGATTGGGCTTTTCTGCACTTCTGAACCTGTAAATTAATGGTTTTCACCAAATATGGGAAATTGTTGACCATATTTCTCTGCATATTTGTCTTCTGCATCCCTCATCTCCTTTTTTGTGACTCTACTTACACACATATTTGCTCTTTTGATATTGTTCCACAGATCATTGAGGCTGTCTTTATTTAAAAAAATTTTTCTCTGTGTTCTTCAGTTTAGAGTTCTATCAATCTCCCTTTAGGTTTATTGCCCCTTTCTCCTGCCATTTCCAATCTACTGTTAAAGCCAGCCTGTGAATCTTTTGTTTCATATTTTGAACCAGAATTTCAGTTCTGGAATTTCTATTTGGTTCCTTTTTAAATTTTTTCTAGTATCCAGTTTTCTTTCATGATTTTGCATCTGTTCACTTATAACTGTAATTTCCTTTAAGTCCTTTAACATAACTACAGTAGTTGCTTTGAAGTCCTTGTCTGCTAATTTTAATACCTGAGCCATCTTGGTGTCAGTTTCCATTGATTGCTTTCTTCTTGACTATGGGTTACATTTTCTTACTTCTCCACATGCCTAGAAAATTTTATTATATATTGAACATTGTAGATAACACATTATAGAAATTCTGGATCATGTTCCTCTGAAGAATATTGGTTTTTGTTCAAGCATGCAGGTAAATTACTAGTTGACCCCCTTAAAGTTGTGGAGGCCTGGTTTTTATACTTTGTTAGGGTGACTCTGTTTCAGTTTTGCTCTAGTCTTATAGCAAGTTCTTAGTCCTGGGAAATAGTCTCTGCTTCTAAGGCATGGACATTCAGGGGTTTTCAGTGAAAAGCCTGAGGTGGTTACCTGGCCCCTCTAACTTCATGAGATTCAAACTCCAATTTCTGTCTCCCCTGCTATAAGCAGGCAATGAAATCTCTGCTCAGCTCTGTCTGCCTTCCAGCAGTTGCTTGTTGGTGGACTATTTGGCAATTCTTCCCCACATGCACAACCAAGGGTTTAAAGGGAGTTTACACAAATCTTTAAAATCAGGTGCCATACTAATCCATCTGAAATCTTTAGAAATGTGTTACCCCTGAAGAAATTAATATTTTCCAGGTATTATTTTTTTTTCTTTTCTTTTTTTTTTTTTTTTTTTTTATCGTGGTGTGCAGGCCTCTCACTGTCACGGCCTCTCCCATTGCGGAGCATAGGCTCCAGACGCGCAGGCTCAGTAGTTGTGGCTCACGGGCCTAGCTACTCTGTGGCATGTGGGATCTTCCCAGACCGGGGCACGAACCCGTGTCCCCCGCATTGGTAGGTGGATTCTTAACCACTGTGCCACCAGGTATTATATATTTTAAGCACAACCATCCCAACACAGTCTCCAAATGTGATGAAAATCTACCCATGATCCAGTAACAGGCAAATGGACCCTCAGTTTTATTTGTCCAGAAGTTGAAGGGTTTTTGCCTGCAGCCCTATGGTCCTATTAATGTTTAGGGGTATGGCTATCTCCTCTGCCACCCTTATGAACGGGCACTTGAATTTAACCTAAGAAATAATTAAAACTAGCTAATAGTTTACAGTTTGTAGATATTTTATTGGCAGGTAAAAAACTCATAAAACTGCCGTTGACTTTTGGTTTAACTTACAGGTTTTTTGTTATAATCTTACTTGCTGTCTCCATTGCATGGGTCCCTGCTATACAAATGGCACACAGGGAACAACTATTTGAATACATGCAAGCAGTTTTAAGTTACCTGATGCCGCCCATTGCTGCCATCTTCCTGCTTGCCATATTTTGCAAGAGAATCACTGAGCAGGTAGGTGGGAGTTGGCATGGCCACGGCATGGCACAGTGTGAGGGCTTGCCTTCACATCATACCTATCTTTGCAAAAGTTGCCCTGAGAGGGTCTCTTGTGCTTCAGGAGTTGACACCGTTGCATCATTTGCTTTCTGAGAGATGATTTACTCCTGGGCAGCTTTGGTCCGAGCTCCCTCATGCTTGCAGGGGAAAGGCAAGCTCTGATTTGTTTTCTTCCCTTTGCAATGTAATCCACTTTCGACTGTGCCATAGATGGTGCGAAGTGTGTGGGATCCTCCTGCATGCTCATCTAGCCACAGGAAGATATTCTTCTGTTGCCTCTGTGCATGGATGTTTCCTGCTCAGAGGTTTCAAACTCACAGGGGCATGTTCAGTAATGAGCTCCTACCGCCTTCCCTGCATGAAGACCATCTCCTCCAGCCACACTTAAAACTAAATAAAGATCCCAATTAATGGTTTGATCATTTCATCAGTAAGACTGAAAGCACAGTTTGCCAGAATATTTTCATTCATTATTTGAGTCACTTCTTGACCTGTTTCTCCTAACAGCACTGAGCAGCTGGGCCTTGCATGAGTTCCCGAGCATGGTGCCTCTGTGACCTGGCTCCTGCCTGCCTCTCAGCCCTGACCCTCTCCATACACAGTCCCTAGGCCCCAGCTACTGCTAACCACTTGCAGTGCTGATTGCCTGTCTCATGCCTTTTCTGGCCCCTCTTCATTCCTGTGGACTCTTTGCTTTGCCATGAGTATCTTTGTCCACCTCCATCTGGCTGGTGCTTCCTGCAGGCCCATGTCAGGTGTTCAATCCTCCAGACAAATCTGCTAGTGCTTCTTGCTCTGCCCAGCTCACCAGGACTCAATTGGGCACCGAGAATGGGGTGGGGGGCTGCTGGGCTCTGGAGATGCTCTTCTCTGTGCTCTCTTGGGAAGGGCAGGGGCAGAGGAGCAGGCAGTCAGGAGAACCTGCCTCCTACCGGCGATGGTCACCACCCTTGCAGTACTGGGGCCTATCACCAAGGGAAACTGGGGATCTTGTCAGTGGCTCTCCAGCTACCCCTGGTCCAAGGTTACAGCGTATTGTGGCTACCTTCCTTGACCTAGAGAACTTCTCCAGGCCTTCTCTCCCACCCTCATCTGGCTTCTGCTGCCCATCTGTTTCTAGATCTTCCCTTTTCTGCACGCCTTCTTCAATAAATGGGTCCTGTGGACCACACCTGGCCTTTGGTTTCAGCTCTTTCTCCAAGATGCTTCCCACATACTGTATCCTCTACCTCCTCCAACATTCAGCCACACCTGAGACAGGCTCCAGATGCAGCTCTAGGACCAAGATGAAGTCCTCACTCTTAAAGAGTGGACTGTCCAGTTGGAGGAGACGGATGATACCCAATGAGCAGATAAGATTTCTGAGAGTGGTGTAGTGCTGTTTAAAAGTCAAAAAGGATCATGGAGGTTAGCAAGGTAGGTGCTGGGGGCAGGGGGAGCACAAGGACATTAGCCAAGGTAGTGGGAGAAGATTTCTCCTAAGAAAGTGACCTCGAACCTGAATCCTGGAGGATGAGCCAGAAACACCAAGATCTAGATAGAGAACCAAGCAGAAAGAAGGGCAAGTACAAAGGCCTGGCCGAGAGCACAGTGGGCAGCCCTGACATGCAGGAAGAGGTCATGCTTAGTGGCTAGAGTAGACTGACCAGGGGAGAGGGCGGAGCCAGGTGAGGTCAGCTCGAGCAGATGAGACTTGCTTCTGAGGGCAGCCATGAGAAGCCACGGTGGTCTTCAGCAGAGTCAGGGCACTCCCTAATCCATGCTTTGAAGAGATCACTCTGGCTTCTTGGACAGCGGGTGAGCAGGAGACCAGGTCTGGATTCCACCTGTGTGAGAGAAGGTGGTAGATCGGGATTGAGGTGGTCGCTGTGGAGACGATGGGACGATTTGCTGATGGATTGGTGGTAGGGCAGAATGGAAGGAAAGGGGCCAGGGATGTCTCCTGCGGTTTCTGCCTGAGCTGCCAGGGTGATGGAGGTGCCCCTACAACAACAGGCAAGACTGAGGTCTCTTTGGACACATTATGTTTGAGATGTGTCTTCACCGTCTAACTTAAAACTGTCTCCAGTATTTCCTAAGTTCTCTGATTGACCTAAGAGAGTGTCCATGCGTCTTCGGTCTGTGTTCAGCCCCAGAAGGTGTCATCTCCTCGCAGTGCTAAGACTCTGCTTCTGCAAGGCATGTGAAGCCCTTGTTATGCTGAGTTTAGCTGACCAGTTTAGACTGGTCAGGAGGCGAGGCTGAGGATGGCTTGTCTCATTCCCCGTCTTCCTCCCAGGCGACTCTCGGGGCTCCTTCTTTGGCAGGGTGCCTTCTGGAGGCTGACTGGTGGACTTCTGATTGGCTTCTGCTGCATGGTGTCCAAGTTTGCCTACGGGGCCTGGAGCTGCTCGACAAACAGCAGGTGCTCTCGGATCATCTGCGGCGTGCACTACCTCCACTTTGCCATCATCCTCTTCACCATCAGTCTTTTCACCGTCCTGGGGATCTCCTTGTTCACAGACCCGATTCCAGATAAACATGTGAGTGCTGCCATGAGGATGCTCAGGGGTCCACCGCAGTCCCAGTGTCCCTGGGAACCACAAGTTGGCTCTGCCAGCTTTGGAGAAAAGTGGCTGAATTCCTGCATTCTTTTTGAAAGCGGGGTGGGGGGGGTGGGGGGGCAGGGCTGGGGGTTGGGGGGTGACGGTTGGGTCAGAAATAGGCAAATAACCTCCTTGCCTTAAAAACTAAACTAAAAAGCTTTCCAACAGTCCTCTAATTATGTATTCACTGAGAATGAGAAGTTTGGTTTTTAAAATACAAAATTTCCTTGAAGTGCTAAGGTTGCTAACCTCAGCGTGAATTAATGTAATCAGGGCAGTCCCAGCTGCCACCCACCCAGAACGGATTAAGCCAGCAGGAGGGGGGACAGTAATGCTGGCAGTGCTGTGGCTGGTGGCTGGGCACGCCTCATTCTCCTTTCCCGGCCACTTCCCCCCTCCCAGGAGGCAGGTGTCAGTCACCCCAGTTGGAATATAAAAAGCCTGGGCTCAGAGAAGTCCAGTCACTTGTCCATGACACCAAAACTAGCCAGCAGCAGGACTGGGCCTGACCAGACTCCATCGCGTCACCCACGTGGGCATGGCCAGGAGGCTTAGCAGGACAGGGGCTTGGCTGAGCCGAAGAGCAGCAGGGAGGGTCCTAGGTGTCAGAGGAGAGGGCAGGAGGAGCTCAGAAGGGAGGCGGGTCTGTGAGACCCGTGTGCCCTGGGGTCTGGGTGAGAGCTGAGAACTTGGAAGGCCGCCTCCCCTGTGGCCACCTTTCTGCTCAGTAGTTCCTTTTGACCCATTCCTCTCTCGCACACAGCCCCGTGGGATTGGGATGGAGCAAGTGGGGAGGACGGCCAGGAGTGCCCAGGACAGCTCGCCCACCACACGTTCCTGCCCTGCTCCCGGCACGTGGAGAAGCCGTGGGTGCTGGACCCAAGCTCCTGTCTCTCAGGGTCTTCATGGTTGACTTGTCTGACTTCTTTTCTGCTGCTCTTGTATTCTCAACTTTTTGGTCTTGCCCGCTTCTCAGGCAGCCACGTGCTTGAGTGCTTTTCCTGCCCAGCAGCACGGGTGCTCTGGAGAGGAGGGGAGGGAGGCAAAGGGGGAACCGTGCTTTCGGGTCAGTGTCTGTGCTGCACACTGGGCGCTACCAGGGGAAGCGGGACCACACTCAATCCCATGTTCTTCCTGCCCAGCGGCCTGGTCCACAGGGCTCGTCGTGTAATTGGGAAGGCAAATGCAGACGTACAGCATCACCAGGAAGCAACTCAAGGCTAAACCCAGTCTCTGTCACTGACACGGCAGCAGGTTCATTACTGATGTCTTAGTCCGAGAGGCGGGGCTTGGAGGGGCTGCTCAGTCACATCCCTGCTATGTTTGGGGGAGTGGGAGAGGTGGTGGTGCTGAGATTCAAATATACCGAAGCTGGTATAATAGATTAAAACCTGCTCCGGGAGAGACTTGGTGGAAATGTTCGCTTACTTGTGCTTCTGCTGACCCCAACCCTCAAAAAAAGCAAAAAAAAGCAACAGCAATTGTCTGGGTTTTACTTCCCGAAGTCTTCATATGTGTTTTCAGGAAGAGAACAAAATAACTGACTAGAAGGGAAGGGATGCTCCCCTTCTGCATCTGCAAATGCCTTGCTGAGCTTGAGCGACTAAGCCTGGCTAGGGACCAGGTCAGCTGGGTACCCCAGGTGAACCAGGTCAGGCCTCCTCTGGGCTGTGTGAGTGCTCATCTCTGACAGCCAGGAGGGGCTCCTGGAAGGAAAGCAGAGTTCCCAGGTCTACCCTGCGGGCCCATCCACCAGAAGCAGCAGACCGGAGTGATGAGCAGCTTCTCCCACCCTGAAGGGCACAGCTTCCTAGACCCTCAGTTACTGGAAGAAGCCCTGAGCGTGTTGCCTCCTACCCTACCATCCAGCCCAAGACACTGAGGTCACCTTTGGGCAGCCACACAACCACACAGGACCAGAGCCAGCACTGAAATCCAGGGTTCCCAGGCGCCTTGCTTTCCCCACCCCATGTTCCTTCTGTCCCTTGTTGGAGTCTAACGACCCTTTTCAGTCCCTCGAGACCCTGGTGCCCAGCTGTGAGCTGTGGCACCATAAGGCCTGCGTGACATGGCCCTGGGTGGTGACGTGCGCCTGCTCTCCCCCCAGCTACGCCGCCTCTGTTGGAGTTTATGGAACAGCCAAGAGGAAAGGGTCGATCTGGACAAAGACACACAAGGGAAGAGCCCCGCACCGCAGGCACGGCCAGGTGAGAAGGGAGACCCAAAGCCAGCAGAGAGGCCTGTGCTGCTCCTTGCCCCCACCCCCGCTGTCTCCACTCCCAGAAGTACTTCCAGGCAGAGGTTCCGTCTTTCATTTTCCCAAAGATGCCTTGTGGGTGTTTGTCGAGGGTGAGATGCCTCTCGGCCATCCGTGTGGCTGTCCGGGCCAGAGAGATCCAGATGGGAGGCATCAGCAGGTGCCGGGGGAGGAGGGAAGGGCCCGTGAGGGGCAGAGAAACACAAGTGTCTGGTGATCTAGGAGCGTTTAAGCTGGGGTGGGAGGGATCCACCGAGCCACACAGATCACATTGTGCCTCAGCAGGAGGGGAGGAGGCACTGGGGACAGGGGAGGGACAGCAGGTCACAGAGTCTCACACAGGGATTCAAACCCAGAGGGATTCTGGGAAGTGGGCGGGAGCCTCTGCAAGGAGGAGGGAGCAGCCCCACCCAAGAGGGCGCCGGGGGACACCGCCAAGGACAGCCGATTTCACTGGGGCAAGAAGAGAGAGTTCCGGGAGAGGCTCGGGCCTGGGGGCCCCAGAAGGCCCAGAGGAAAGCTCTCAGCAGATGGGGTCAGAGGCGGAGTGCGGGGGCCCCAGGGAGGGTGACCTGCACCTCCTGAGGCCCTGACGCAAACAGGGATAAAGGCCTAACGAGATTAGCGCTGAGTCTGGGGCAGAGAGTCTGGGGGGACTGTGAGTTTGGAGGAGGGAGGGAGGGAAGGCCTGCCTGGGGAGAGGCAGTGTTCTGGGGCCCCCTCTCCACTCCTGCCAGGAACGTTCAGAGCCTAGAGGGGCCTGGGACCCTCTCCCGACACCTGTAGGGCAGGGGAGTGGCCTCTCCTGAGCCAGGCTGCCCCGCGCCCCTGGAGGGTACAGGGCTCCCAGGATTGCTCTCCCTCAGGGACAGAGGAACTGCCCGTTGGGGGCCACGTGTGCCGGGGGCTTGTTCTGGGGGCACCTCCCAGCTCCTCTTCTCCCTCGTCCACAATCGTGGGTGGATGCCATGATGACAGTGGCTCACACTTTTTGCCCATTTGGGATGTGCCAAGCACTGTGGAAAGTATGCCTATGTGTGACAGGTACAATTATCATCCCCATTTCAGAGATGGGGGGACTGAGGCACCAAACATTTAAGTAGTCGGCCCTGGACTCCAAAGATAACCAGGCAGTGGTGGAGCTGGGATTTGAACACAGGCAGTCTGACTCCAAAGCGTGTGCTCTTGGCCACTGTCCCATCTCCCGTCATACAGCTCTTGGGCTGTGTTTACATGATCAGTCGCCACTGATACACAGCAACCTTTTTGGGCCTGGCAGCTGCATGATGGTGTGCTGACCCAGACAGCTGAGAGACCGAGAGACAGGACCAGCATGTGCCGCTCAGGACCTTTCAGCACCGCAGCAGGTATCTGCGTCTCTGGGGTTCTCTGGCGGCAGCACCCCCCCTGTAACACAGGCCCCTCCGTCACTGGCTGACGGGTTCCGCCATCCCTGGTGCTGCCCCAGCCTCAGGACACACAGCTGGCGTGGTGGCTGCCCAAGGGGATGAGACATGGAACAGGTCACAGCGCACACTTCTCGGACTGAGGTGTGCTTGTCTTATCATCAAAGAGGGATCCGTTCCCAGACTGGCTGGGCTCACGTGTGTGCGGAGCTGGCCGTGGTGCTGACCCGCGCCTGAGCAGGCCTGGGAGCGGCCAGCGTGGACTGCACTACCAGACACCGGAGGGATATTTAAGCCCCGGAGCGAGACATTTCACTGATTTGGTCCAGAGCTGTGAATAGAAACTTGCCCATAATTCCTAGACTTCCCCCCGTTCCTGGAGAAAACACCAGTGATTCCCCTTTCAAGGGCCCAGAGGGCCTTACTTTGGGCCAGGTTGTGAGACTGGTACCTACCTGGAGAAGACACGCCCCAAGGTTGCTGAGGAGAGCAGAGCAATTGGGGCTTTTTCCATCCTCAGAGGAGCAGCCACTTGCCCTAGACCTACAGAGCTGTGCTGGGCGTGTGCCAGAGACGGGAGGGGTGGGCCCTCCAGCGCCCAGCGGGGAGGGCCTGCCCCGTGCCGGCCGGGGTTCTGGGCCGGCTGAAGGCTCTGCCAGTGCAAGCAAGCATGGCCCAGGCCACACCCCAAGTCCCCCCTCCGTGTCTCTGAGGGCGGCGGGAGGTGTTCTGCAGCAGCGGCTGAGGACTGTTCTCCACATTAGAGCCAGTCTGTTGGGCTTCCTGCCGGCCTCACCACTGAGAGGTGAGCCCTAGAAAGACCCCCCTCCTGTGTGTGGCCTCTTAGCCTCCTGACCTGTGCCCGTTCCCTCTGTTCCAGACATATTTGAGGAGGTCAGGAGCTGCCTCTGGAAGGCCTGGGATGTGTTCTGCGGACTGGAGCCACTGCCAGGCCCCGGACTCGCCCCGGAAGAGGCAGTCATGCAGAAGATGGAGTGTGGTGACACGGAAGGGACACAGCACAGTGCCACTTCTGAAGGGACAGAGAAGCGTGACATGCTGGAAGGAACAAAGCTCCGAGACATGCCAGAGATATCCCACTGGAGAAAAGTGCCCAACGTCTGCGGGTTCCTCTTGGTATTGCTCACAGTGCTCTGCCACTTCTACTTCTCCTAGGCAGCCTGCGGGGACGTCTGGGGAACGGGCGAACCACCGCCTCTTGCAAATGCCCTCATCGTCGAGGGGAGGAAGCATTTCCTACGGGGAGGCCCACGGACGTGGACCAAGGATCACACTGATGAAAACGCGCCCACAGCATCAACGCTGCAGGCTGACGGGCGGCGAAGCCCACTGGTGAGGGCAGAGACCGAAGATGAGCACGTCTGTCCTCTGTGTGATGAGTCATTCTCTCCAGATGGCTCCACTGCACAAACACTGGCTTTCACTTTAAATTTAATTTTGGCTTTTTATCTCTAGATATATTCGGGGGTTTTGCTTGTGTTTACTGTCACCATTTCCTTCCTATACCCACCTCTGTTTGCTGTGTTCTCTCCTCCTTTGTAAAGGTATGGCTGCTGGCAAAGATGCTCCTCCTCGCGCCAAGGGTCCCACCCACAAGGGGCTGTGCCTACTGCCGATGACCACACAGGCCAGCTGGCGCCAAGGCTGCCGCGGATGGAAACGTTGGCTCCTGCCTGGACCCATGGTGGGGCTGAGGCGGTCTCTGCCTGAGGACCAGGCCTCCCTGTGGCTCAGCTCTGGCTGCACCCCTAAAGGGCAGGTGGAGAGGAAACTTCCCTCCTTGTTGAGCTCCTCCCAGTTCCTCCCAGTCTGCCTGCTACTGGGAGTTGGGCCCAGGGGCTGGATCCCTTTTAGCTGTCAAGTATAGACCACTCCTGGGCTGTGTCTCTGGGAGAGGCTCCCTAAGCCACCCCTTCCTCTTCCTTCTTCTTAGACCAAAATAAATGATTTGGGTCTTTAGAAAAAGTTTCAGATGCCTTGAAGTGATTTGGGGGAGGCCCACCCAACATTGCAAAAGTCACACTCTGAAGGTGCAGTCGGGACAGCCCCCCATCCCTCGTTTAGTCTTTCAGCTGACATTTTTGAGTGCCTGCTATGTGCCAGCACTGCTGGGAAGCAGTCATGGACAGAGCTCATGGTCTAGGGAAGTAGACAATGAAACACGAGCGGTGATGGCCAGCACCTCGTGTGGCCCGCTATTTCCCTGCCCAGGTTACCATCACGTTCAAGCCATGGAGCCACCCCATGTGGAAGGACCAGAATCAACCACATTTCACAGAGGAGGAGACTGAGCTCAGCCAGGGGACCGAGTAAATGGGCCCTCTGTGCATGTGCACGTGGCAGGAGCACCCACAGGGAGGAGGCCTCCCGTGACTGAAGTGGGAGGTCAGCTAGCTGGATAACAGAGGGACAACATGTGGGAAGACAGGGTGAGGCAAGGGTGTGAGGAGGCCAGAGTGCAGAACTGTGGGAGATGGGGAGGCGGGGAGGGCAGGGTGGGCAGGGGCTGGACCTGCAGGCCTCAGGTGCTTTGGGATCCTGAGTCCCTGGGAACTTCAGCCAGGAAGGGATGGGATCAGATTTGCTGGCCGCTGCTGGAAGATGAAAGGGCGGCAGGAACACCCACCAGGAGGCTATTAGAGGAATCCAGGCAAGTTACCAGCAAAAAAAGAAAAGACAAGGGAACAGCATCAAGAGAAGCCAGCAATTAGAAGTAACAGGACTCGAGTACTAGACTTCTGGAGGGAGGGCCCAGGGGTGACTCTCTGGCTTGAACATGTGGGCAGAGGGTGTACCAATTCCAAAGACAGGCCACACTGGAAGAGAGCAGGTGCAGGAGAAAAGTGGAGCACCGTTTGGGACATGTGGAGTTTGAGTTGCATGAAGATACTTATTGCCGTCTTGACAATGTTAAGTCCTCTGCTTCATGAACATGGGATGTCCTTCCATTTATTTAGGTCTTCTAATTTCTTTCAACAGTGTTTTGTTTTCAGCACTCAAGTTTTGCACTTCTTTTGTTAAATTGATTCCTGGGTATTTTATTCTTTTTGATGCTACTGTAAATGAGGTGGGTTTTTTTCTAATTGAGTTATAGTTGATGTACAATATTATATAAGTTACAGGTGTACAACATAGTGATTCACAATTTTTAAAGGTCATACTCCATTTATAGTTATTTTAAAATATTGGTTATATTTCCTGTTGTACAATATATCCTTGTAGCTTATTTATTTTATACATAAGAGTTTCTACCTCTTAGCCCCCTATCCCTTTTCTTAATCGCATTTTCAGATTGTTCATTGCTTATGTACAGAAAATCCTGCAACTTTGCTGAACTCATTTATTAGTTCTAATATTTTTTAAGTGTCTTCCTTGGGATTTTTCATATATAAAATCATGTAGTGTGCAAGTAGAAATAGTGTACTTCTTTCTTTCCAACCTGGATGCCTTTTATTTCATTATCTTGCCTAAACTGCCCTGGCTAGAACCTCCAGTACAATGTCAAGTAGAAGTAGTGAGCGCAGACATCCTTGTCTTATTCCTGATCTTAGAGGGAAAGCATCCAGTCTCCTCATCGTTGAGTATGATGTTAGCGGTGAGTTTTTGCAGATGTTATCATGTTGAGGAAATGCCGCTCTTTCCTATTTTGCTGAGAGTTTTTGATTCTGTTTTAGTTTGGTTTTTTTTATGAATGGGTGTTGGATTTTGTCAAGTGCTTTTTTTGCATCTATTAAGATGATCATGTGGTTTCTGTTCTTCCCTTACACGTTACATTGATTCATTTTCACGTGTTAAACCAACCTTGCATTCCTGGGATAAATTACAGTTGGTCATGGTGTATAATGATTTTCTCATGTGGTTGGATTTGGTTTGCTAATATTTGGTTGTGTTCTTGTGTCTATATTCATAGAGGTCAATAGTTTTCTTTCTTTATGAGGTCTTTGTCTGGTTTGGGTATCAGGGTAATACTGTCTTCATGGAATGAATTGGGAATTGTCCCCTCTTCTATTTTTTTAAATTAGTTTGTGAAGAACTGGTATTAATTTTTGCCTGGAGACATTTAAGGGTAAGTATTAAGTTGGATGGAAGGTCCAGAACACAGCAGAAAGGCTGGCGCTAGAGACTCAGACTGAGGGGAGAGAAGACAGTGGACCAGCCTAGCTAAGAAGTGAACCTGGTAGAGGAAGCCCAAATCAGGCAGATGAGATTGTGCAAGAGAGCAAACAGAGATGTCAGGTTAAGAAAGAGGGTTCTTTCTGCAGAGGAGACTAAAAGGGCACAACCAGGGCCCTGGGAGGAGCACCAAGACAGCCGCCACAGGAAGGGAGCACTGGCACCTAGGTTACTGCTCGGGCCAAGCACAAAGAGCACAGGAACTTGGCAGCAAGAAGTCCAGAGCCCTTCAAGGAGGTGGTAAGGGTGGAGCCAGCGTGCTATGGTTGAGGCAGGATGAGGAAGTGGAGACCCTCAAGCCCCTTTTTTCCTGAAGGAGGAAAGGTTTCCTCTTACAGGGCCTTTTTTGAGAATGAGATTTAACCTGAAACCCCAGCTGGGCCTGGCAGCAGGTCCCTCCCAGTACAAGAGGGGCTGCTTGGGCTAATCCTGGAATCCCAGGATGCAAGCGTCTCTGTGTTTCTGCTAAGAAAGTGAAGGCCCCAGGCACTGGAAGGACTACAAGAAGGCACTCAGCTGGGGATTCTAGCTCTGCAGGTAGCGTCTATTGTGGGAGGTTCTGTCCCTCAGGAAGTGTGGCTGCTGCTTGGTGATGTAACAAGGGAAACCTGGTGTGAGGCAGGGAGCCTCAGAAAGCTCATGGGGGAGATTAAAGCTTCGGCTCAGCCCAAACGAGGCCAGCCCTGAAGCTGAGCTGCTCCTACAGCTTCTCCAACAGAGGGCAGAACCCTGCCAGACCACCGGACAGGTTGGGTCGGGGAGATCAAGGAGTCCCCATGCCTCCTCCCCTCCAACCCCCCGCACCCCCCACCCCCGCCAGGGCTCTCCAGCCTCCTTAGCCAGTTTCACTGCGGGAGAAGCAAGGCCGGTGGAGGCACAGGTGGGAGCTCTCTGGAGGGAGGCCTGGCAGACAACAGGGGGAGGGCTGCGGGGGAGGCCAGCCTCAGGCCAGCCCGAGCTTACGAAGGTGACTTGGCTTTGGAGAACACAGCTATTTGGGGGGAAGACCTTAAGGAGCTGCCCTGTTCTGAGCTCTCATCCCTGGGGTGGGGGTGGGGGCCTCTTACAACTCACCCTCCTCCAGCAAGTGCCCACTTGGGGTTGCACCTGTGAGCTTCCTTCCTGTCGCCCCACGTGGGGAGGGGGCAGACCTGGTGAGCAGGGCCACACCCAGCCACACCCCATGGGCCTATTCACTGAGCGTCCGGCTCAGGCAGTGCTGCCTGGACCAGCTGTTCCATCCCCCACCCAGCTCCCTGCCCCCACCTTGTCCCTAGACGCTTGGCCCTGCTCTGTGCTTTCCCAGGGGACTCGACCACAGCAGACAGCAGGGACGCCTCGCACCCGGCCCTGGACCCTGGGTTCAGCCTGTGACCCTGTCCTTCTGGGCCAGGCATTTCCCCTTTGGCAGGAGAGAGGAGAGCCGTGACCTGCCCCAGAAACATCAGGTACCATTCAGACCAAGATGAAGAGATTCAGCGCATGTATTCAGGCATGGAGTCAGCAGGTGGGGCCGGTAAGAGGCTCAGGGTTTCCACTCAATGACTTTGACGGCGATCTGGGCTGCCCGCTGCACAGCCGCGCTGGTGTCCTCCTTGAGGGCCCGGAAGGTGGGCACGTGGGACTGCAGGATCTTGCGGCCCTCGGGGGCCTCGGCCAGCATGGTGAGGACCTTGATGGCGTTGAGGCGCGCCTTGCTCAAGGGTGAGTGCAGTAGCTCCAGCAGCGGACCGATGGCCTCCGTGTCCAGGGCCGCGTACTTCCCTACAGGGCACCAACGCCAGGCGTTCCTGGGGTTCCCTGCCCACCTCCCTCGCCCCCCAGCTCTCCCAACGCAGGCTCCACACCCTCCCTGCCCCAAGCCTGGGCCCTGCAAGCTCCCCAGCCAGCTTCTCCCCAACCACCAGGTACCTGTCCCGCAACCCAGTCCTCTCAAGGCAGCATGAGGGGTCTTTTGAAAATTAAAATCCAATCGAATGAGAAGGGGAGACGCCCCTCCTTAATCCTTACTTGCTGCCCACCCCCTCACCCGCTGAAATGCCACGCTGCCGCCCCCTGCCCCCTGCCCCCAACCCTCCTACACCGAGCACTCTGCTCTTTGCTGCCAGACCGTCCAGCCCCTTTTGCCCTGCTAGCTCCCCTCTCAGAGGATGATCTGCCCCCGTACTGTGCCCACCGTCTCCCCCAGGTTACTCTTCACTCTGCCGCCCCTGCCAACCTCAGATGGCAGAGGCTGAGACGTCTGGGTCCCCATCGCCCAGCACAGAACCTGGCCTGTGGCAGGGGCTCAGGGCTCCTCGGCTGGAGTGCTAGCTCAGGGAAGTGACCACATCTCCCCCAAATTCCCATGTTGTCCGGGCCCCGTGAGAGCCCCCCAGCCCTCCAAGCATTCCTACAGGAAGCCCAGGTAAGACACTGACTGCACTGAGGACGCCCAGGAGATCCACGCTCATGGGGAGCCCCACACTGGGGGTTGGCACCCTGACTGCACGATCAGTCAGAAGGGGGCTGTGGACTCTGGGAAGGCCCCAACCTCCCCCCCGGTGCATCTCAGATTTCACCATCAGGACGAACTGGGGAGTGGCAAGGAGTCCCAGCTCTGGGGGGATCTGCAGACTGCTGATTGAGAATCAGAGGCCCAGGTAGTTAGTTCTCCGTGGATCAGCAAGGAAGCTCAGAGCGTGGGGCTGGCACAGGCAAGGGAAGGTCAGACAGCTTTCAGAGGTCCTGCGGGGACCCTAGCCTCCAGGTGGGGAAACCAGCCCAGGCCCTTCCTACCGCCCAGGTCAGGTGACTGAGCATGGAAGCCTGGCTGCTGGGAGTCCGCATGGGGGAGGTAGCCTTACGCTCCTATGCGCCCCCTCCACACTGAGAAAAGTAACATTGATCAAGAAACACAGCAGAAGCAAGGGCTCCAGTTTTTGCTTAGACCTCAGCATAACGGACTCATGGGTGGCAAACGAATCAATCCCAGAATTTCGGCTCACAAGAGGCCTGGGTCAGATGCAAGAATTCCAAAACCAGGGAACAGAGGGAATAACAGGGAGGGGCCCCAGGTGGTGGGCCCTCTGTGGCCTGGAAGGAGAGGGCGGAGCCTGGGACCAGGGAGGGGCAGTACTCAGCTTGCTAGGGGGCTGCGGTGACCCCCCACCCCAAAGGCGCCGACACCCAGCCAGCAGGCAGCCTCACCTTTGGTGGTCACTGTGACGTACATGAGGGCCCCAGCTGCGCTGGCCTGCACCTCCTCTTCCTTGTCCTTCAGCAGGTGCACCAGGATGGGGATGATGTCGTGCTGCCACACCTGGTTCTTGCCCTCCAGGGGGATGCTGGGCCAGAGAGGGGGCAGCTGGGTGGCTGCACTTGGAGGAAGAGGGGGATAGGACCACCCCAGGGGGACACCAGGGGAAAGGACTTGTGTTGAGACCATCCCTGGTGGCCACGCCAGGGTGCAGAGGAGCACTGGTGTGAGGTGTGGGTCCCACCCCGACACTCAGATGACCTGGGAGCACAGCCTGGGGCCACAGAAGGCCAGACCCAGGAGCCAGCGGTGGTGAAATGAAGGGAGGTGGCCACAGCTAAAGCAGCTCTGAGGCTCTGTGACCCTCAGGCTCCAGGCCGGGATTTAGACTGTGATCACAGTGACACTGGGTCACTAGTGACTAGCCCGCAGCTCCACGTCCTGACCTTCCTCGGAGGAAGTCTAAGTGTGCAGATGGTACCTCCTGTGCTTGCCTTCCTCATGCGAGGGGGACAGCCCTCTCGTTTTTGCCGGGAGTGGGGGCTTCCTGGGACACAGGACTGTCAGGGCTAAACCCAGGCCTGGGCATGCAGGTGCCCCAGTGGCGGGCTCCTCTTCCCCCAGGGCACAAGCAGGTGAGGGGAAGCAGGGGCCTGGGGCGCCACTCCTGCGCTCCCCGCTCCGTCCCTTGTCCCCGCCCAGGCCTCACCTGACTGCGATTAGTGCTTGGGCTGCTTTGCTCCGGATGTTGCTGTTGGCGCTCAGGAGCTTCTCCTTCAGGAAGGGCACCACCCGGCTGGCCAGTGCCTCGGTGGCGTCCTCCATCAGGCAGGCGGCCAGCGTGTCCAGGAGGAGCTCCTGGATCCGTTCCTCCTCCGTCTGCAGCTTCCCCACCAGCGAGGGGATCAGGCTGCTGTTGACAATGCCCTTGGCCCCTGCAGGACAGGAAGGGGCGCTGAGGGTGGGCCAGTGGGCCACCCCCCACCTGTCACCTGTGCTGGGAGCTGGAGGGCTGGCGAGGGGGTGGTATTTGACAAGATAAATTGCAAATCCCCCCCTCGGGCTGCCAGGCAGGGGGCCCAAGCAGCCAGCATGTGGCCGTGGGTGACAAGCTGGGGTGAGAACCACGAGGACCCCCAAGGTCCAGCCTTTGGTCGCCTGTTACTGGGGGCACCAGCCTGAAACAGCGGCCTGAGAAGCAGAAGCCACCTCTGCAGGGCCCAGGCACACGGGGAGCCTCCCTCCCCCGCCAACCATGGTGCAGCAGAGAGAAGGATGGGGTACCCGTCAATCCCCTCCTTCCCATCTGAAACATCTCTGCGATGCTGGAGCCGCAGATCAGCCTGGCCAGCCGTGGGGACAGGAAGAAAGCTTGCAGTGGAGTCTGAGGTAGAAGATTTAGAGTGAACAGGCCGGCATCTTATGTAAAAAGAGCTGTACCCCCAACCACAGTTAGTGGGCAATCCACAGAGTCCGGCCAAGGGGTCTAAAGGCGCCCGGTGGCGCTCAGGGAGGGGGCTCCACATGGCACAGCTGGGAGAAAATGCAGCGAGCCACCCCCCTTCCACTGTCAACGGTTCTGCCTCACTCCTTCCAGCCTCTACTCCCACGTGGGGAGTCAGTACATGGCTGGCTGCCCAGAGGAGACCCCAGAGATGCCCCAGGCGGCAGCCCAAGGGTGCTCACAAGTGCCCAGAACTGCTGGCAGAGCGGCCGCCACAGAAAGAGAGTGGGCACCGGGGAGGGTGGCCCTTCCCTGCCGCTCTAGGTGTCACTACTGCCCGACAGCCCACCCTCTCCCCGGCCTCCCCAGCAGCCCAGGCTGCCCACCGTGAAGCCGTCCACAGCCCCCATGGAGGTGCCACCAGTGGACGCCTCTGTCTTCCGCCTTCCCAGCTCAACTGTCTAATTTACTCTAGAGAGACAAGTAAACAGGTTCATTAGCCTAAAGGTCTCTGAGTGCCAATTAGCACCAGGGATTTCTTTCTTTTTTTTTTTTTTTTTTTGTGGTACGCGGGCCTCTCACTGTCGTGGCCTCTCCCGTTGCAGAGCACAGGCTCCGGACGCGCAGGCTCAGCGGCCATGGCTCACGGGCCCAGCCGCTCTGCAGCATGTGGGATCCTCCCAGACCAGGGCAGGAACCCACGTCCCCTGCATCGGCAGGCGGACTCTCAACCACTGCGCCACCAGGGAAGCCCCAGGGATTTCCTCTTTGAAGACACCACCCAGCCTTCCACCCTCACTCCCCGAGGACATGAAATGGCAGGTGCCTGGGGCTAGGGGGTGGAGAGGCAGGGCAGCATGTCCAGAGGCTCCAGTGTCCCTGGCCAGCTTCTCACTGGGGTGTCGGGTGGAGCTGCTAGCTCTGTCCATTTGTTCTCAGGTGCTCACAACACAGGAAAAGCAGTTTCCTGCTGCTTCAAGAGTACTGGGCTTTTTAAGATTTAATATACACAGATTAAAAAAAAAAAAAAAGGCTAGTTGGACTCCTAAATGCATCCAGCTATGTGACCTTAGACAAGTTACTTACCCTCTCTGAACCTGGTTTCCTCATTATTAATACAAGCCCACCTGGAAGGGGGTTGTGCAGTACCAGTGGAGTAGGGGGTGGGAAAGTGCTCTGTGTAAGGGACTGTCACCATGTGCCCAGACACCCAAGCCTGGCACAGCGAGAGTCTCCCAAATGCCACCAACATTGAGTTCCAGCTGCAGGCAAGCCTGTGGTTGGGGGTGAGGGCTGAGGAGCAGGATACAGAGATAAAAGCTGCACAGTCCCTGCCCTGCAGGAACACCTGTCAGTGGTCCCGAAGCCACCTCTCCTGGTGGCCTGAGGCCTCTCTCCCCTTCAGCCCTGCCCTCCGGCCGGGCCACCACCAGACAGTACATCTGGGCCTCCTGCTCTGGCTCCAGTTCTGGCTCAGGCACCGGCCCCCAGGCTACCTGCTTGCCCCGGCCACAGTCTCGCTCGGCCACGACCTGGACGGCCACTGTCCAGCTCACAGGGCAGAGGTGACAATTTGACCTTCCAAGAAGGACTGTGCTGACCGATGGAGGGATAATGTTCCTGACAGAGGGCCACCTGAGCAAAGGCAGGGGGTGAGGGATTTGTGCATTGTCAGTCAGGGCTCGATGGTGGCCTCACTTGCACCCGGGTCTGGGCTTCCCGGGAAAGCCCAGGGAAAGGTGCTGCTGTGGGAGCGACAGGATGGGCACAAGCTGGGGGGAGGGCAGAGGGAGGGAGTCAAGGCCGGAAGCTGGAGGTGATCACCTCCACTGTTCCCCCGATTGCTGAGGAAACCAAAGCCCAGAGGGGCAACTCTAGTGCCCAAGGTCACACAGCAGATGGGGAGAGGCCAGGCCTTCAGCCGCCCGGGTTTTTCTTTCCCAGGCATTCGTCCTGGGCCTCTGCTCCTAGAAATGCTGAGCACCGGGACCCAGTTCATTTTGAGACAGAGGGAGATTAAAAATAAAACGCGTGCCGGGTGTGCCTCTCTGCTCGTTCACTTTGCTTCTTTTCAGCTAAAAGGAGAGTCGCAGGCCTGGCTATTTATAATTAACCCAGATCTGCAAAGCCTTGTTCTAGTTGGGGTGGGGTGGTGCACAGACCCCCAAAAAGAAACAAATCAGAGAAACCCACCAGGCCCCCAACAGCCTAGACCCGGCTGGCAGGGTTGGGGTGAGCAGGACAGGTGGGGCATGGAGAAGAGCCGGCCAGGAGGGGGCACCCTCGGGCAGTGGGGAGACCAGTGGGAGAGTCTCCGGGGACCGGTCATTACTGCCTGGGTTGACACATGTAGATGAGGAATTCCAGGTCCTAGGGGCTCTGGATGTGCAGGAAGGGAGGCCTGGGGGAGCCGGGCCTTGTGGGGCAGAGAGGCAACGGTAGGAGGCTCGAGTGTGCTGGGGAGGGCCCAGACTGGCATGGCTACTGGGCCAGGATGGGCTGGTTGATGGGCCACAAAGCTCAGCTGGGATTGAGGGTCACTATGCCCCTGGAGTGGAACCCCTGGGGTTGAGGTTTGGCCACTTCCTGGGGGCCACCTCAAAGGGCCCCTTGTCGGCCAGCTTTCCCTGCTGGTTGGTGAGGTGCTGGGTGGGCTCAATCACCAGAGCCCCCTTCCCCTTTCTTCCTCGGAGCCGAGCTGTGGTCTCCCGGTCCCGTTCTCCTGGCAAGTGAGGACTCAGCCCCGGGAGCACACATCTGCGCCTGGCGCCCGGGCCCCACCGTGCCTTATCTCAACCCGCCCGCCCAGCTTTAGCCTCATGTGTCCCCCACTGACCCCACCCACCCTCGTGCCTGCCTTTGCTCGTGGGGAACCCTTGCTGTCCTCAGCTTACTCGGCCCCTCAGTAGCACGTGACATGCTGACCATGTTTTCCTCCCGAGATACTCCCCCCGTGGCCCTGGGACCTCAGCTCCCCGCTTCCACCTCTCCGGCTGCTCCTCCATGTGCTTAGCAAGCACCCCCCCCCCTCCCTCCAGCATCCCGCACAATGTGGTCCTCGGCCCCCACCATCCCCCCTTTCCCCTCCACCAGGGGCAGCTCCTCTCAGGCTGCAGACACCACACGGCCATCCACTGACGCCAGGTTGCCCGGCCAACCCCCGGCCTAGGCTGAACTCAGCCTCATGGACTGACTTCTCCGCTTTCTTATTTTCTCTGGGCTGTCTAGCTGACATTTTTACTTGATTCTGCATTTAGAATGACGCACCCTGTGGGACCGGGCCTACCGTAAATAAACATGAAACAAAAACTTGCCATCCTCCTTCTCGAATTTAAAAAGCTAATCTTCAAACTCTCCAGTAGTTCTTAGGCCGACGCCCCAATCCTACACAAGGGCCACCAGCCCGCAGCGACTGTTCCCTGCCTCACCCCAGCCTGGCCTTGTGGCATCCTCACGGCTCTGGCCGCACTGGTCCTCTGGGTTCATCCAGGCCTCACACTCCTTCTTGCACAGCGTCTTCCCCACCGTGGAACGTGCTTCCTCCCACCCCAGGTCATGGGCCACCTCCATCCTGCTCCTCCTGCCACAGGGCCCTGATGGGTCTCCCCCTCCAGGCTTCGCACAACCATCACGGGGGTACTATTGTGCAGAGGTTCTAGCAGGCAGGCTTGGGTCTGTCTAAATGCTAGGACTGTGCCAAGCGCAGAGGAGGTCGTCAGTAACTGCTTGCTGGTTGAAGGCTTACAATCCCTGCTTGACTCTGGGGGAGCTCTCACTTCCAGGGTCAGGGGAGGGGGCAGCAGCCAGCCCCGTTGGGCCCCTCCGTGGGCTAGCCCCTCATCTCACACCCGGACTGCTGTGCGGGGTCTTCCCATGCTTGCAGCTAGGTTTGCCCCTGCAAACAGCTCACTTCTGACCCCTGGTCCCCCAGTTGCCCTCACCATCTCTGAACATGTGTCAACATGTATCTCCTGTCGGAATCACCCTCTAGGGACCATCTATTGTTATATTTGTCTCCTTTTGATAGAAGAGGGAACTGAGCCTCATCCAGGTGAAATAACTCACCCCCAGGGCAGGGCCTGTGCCTGTTTCCTTCCTGCTACCACGGCCATTGGCCTCTGAGTGGACCTCTGGGCAGAGGCCCAGCCTGACCCAGCCTGGCGGTGTGGAGGACACGCACACAAAGCAGCCCCCGGAAGTCGGCCACTTTCCACTGGGCCTCAGGGGCCACCCCGAGCCAGCATGTGCCAGGCCTAGTCTAGGTCCGCCTCAAGATGCCCATCACCAACATCTGTCCTGTCTCTGACCATTTAGGCAACACCTTCACAGGTGGGCAACCTCGCTGGGGGATGTAGTGCAATGGTCTCCATTTCACAGCAGAGGAAACACTCTCAGAGAGGTTAGCGGATGACATTGAGATGCCACAGTGTCCAGCTGGCAGAGGTGGTCCCTGCCTTCTGACCACAGGCCTGGCCCTATCTCCCTCTGCCAACGGTCCGTTCCAGTGCTTCTGCCCACCAGTGGGGTGATCCTAGTAATAGGACCATGGAGGTGTAGGGTGATAGGGAAGTGTTAGCGGGGAGCATTTACCTGGATGCTCTGGGGTGCACAGAGCTTCAGGTTACAGTGATGGAAAGGACAGAGTGGCACTAATGTCTTGGTTCTGGCCTGAGTCTTTAACGCACAGGAGTGAGGGGCTCCCGGTTCTGAGGCCCACAGATTGGCTCCCCCTGAAATTGAAAGCAGAAGTTGGCAGGCACCCTTTGGTGCATTTTGCTGAGTACCAATGCCTTCTGTGAGCTTCCCAAAGGCGCCCATGGGACCCTAGCCTCAACTGAGCTGGCTCCCTCCCGCCTCTCTGGTCTGGGGGACCGCTCCTGGGCCCCCCTCCTGTCCTCCCTTCTAAGGCAACCTTCCGGGGCCAGGATTGCCAGGGACCCTGAAGAGCCCTTACCCGCTGCAGGCACAGCAGCAAAGATGACTAATGCCCCCTCCCATCGCTGCAAAACGTCACCGGCGTAAACCTTTAGGATTTGTACAGCCCTTTCACACGTCCTAGCCTACTGTCGCGACAACTCAGGGAAGCAGGTGCCACTAGCCCCACTTTGCAAACAGGCTCATTAGAGGTCAGTCCGTTGTCCAAGGTCGCGGAGCTCAGAAAGGGCAGACAGGGTTCGAATTTGGGCCGGGAAGACGGGCGGGGCCGGGGCCATTCACTGCTCTCCGGCTCGGCGTCCCGGGGGGTGGGCGCCCGGCCTCGGCTCAGCGGGATCGCAGGGACCCCGTGGCCGGCGGCGGTGGCAGCTGTTGCCGGACCGCGGCACGCGCGGAGCCGCGGCCCCGCCCCTTCCCATCGTCATTGGTCCGCGGGCGCGTCCGTCAGCCTCTCGCACCCAATGGGCGACGGGCCGGCGCTCTTGGCGGGGCTGTGGCGCCCGGAGCGTGGACCCCGGCGGACGCGCGGCTCCCCGCCCGCGGTTGGCCCGGCAACGCGCTGCGCTCGCGGCTCCGCCCCCTGCCGGCGGCGCGGCGCGGGGCGGGCGGACCCGCGGGCGGCGGCGCGGGCGGCGCGGGAGAGCGGGCGGAGGGAGCCAGGCCGGCGGAGCGTGTGCGCCGCCCGCGGCCTGGTCACGTCCCCGCGCGGGCGCCGCCGCCCGCGTCGTGCGGAACGAGGGCGCCCCGGCCCGCGCTCGCCGCCCCGCCCGCGCCGCCGGAGCAGTTCGGCCACGCACCGCGCCGCGGCCCGGAGGTGAGTGAGCGGCCCCGCGGCCGGGGCGCGCGGCGGACCTGGGGACGGGGGGCGCGGCCGGGAGCCCACCCGCCCGCACCGAACCCCGCCCGGGCCTTTGTGCCGGGGCCCGCCCGGGCGGGGGGCGCCGGGCGCGACGGCCGGGATGCGGGCCAGGTGGGGGCCGCGCGGCGGGTGTGCCCGCGCGGTGGGCAGGGGCGCCGCGGGTAGGCAGGTGCTGGGAGGGGCGCCCGGGCCCAGGAGGGCTGACAGGGGCCCAGGGCAGCTGCTGGTGCGGAGCCAGGCCGGCGACCTGCGGGAGAGGCGCCCGGCGGGGTCTCCCGGGGGACGGCGGGAGCGCCGGCGCGTGGCCTGGGCTGAAACGGAGGCGAGGGCCCCGGAGGCCTGGGCCCGGGGACGCACGGCTCGCCGTTTTCGGTCACCGCTCTTGCAGCGAGCAGGTTCCTCGGAGGCATTTAGAGCGAGAGGCGAGTATCGACCCGCTGCGATTGTGATAGGTTCCCGGCTCGATATTTTTTCCCTTAAAAGGCGGTGGGGGCTTGGGGTTGGGGGGGTGAGGGCCTCGGGCCGGGGCTCAGCGTCCTGCCGGGGACCCGAGGGGGTCTGGCTTCAGGGCGGCGCTGAGTCTCTCTGGGCGTTGGTGGCAGGATTCTGCTGAGGTCGAGAATTGGGGTTCTCTGTGACCAGAGAAGAGGATGGGAAGGCGGCGCCCAGGCCGGTGAGTCCGTGTCTGGGGATGGAGGGACCCGCCTGGGGGGAAATCTGCTGGTCTGGGGAGGCAGCTGTCCCCTGACCGCCCCTTTCTGCCCAAGTGATCTCCCTGCCCTGGGGATCGAGTCCCTCTGCCTTCTGCTCAGTCTGGAAAAGGCTCCTTGGCCAAATTCAATTAAGCAAATGTTTACTGAGCAGTTGCTCCCCCCGGGGCCTGGTGCTGGGGTGGGAGTGAACTGGCCCTGCCCTCCTGGGACTGACTCACCGCCCCCAGGGGGAGAAGCATCTCTGCTCAGAGAACCCAGCCCTGAAGGTGGGTGTTGGGGCCCCAAGTGGGGCCGGGGTCAGACGGGCCTGTGGGCAAAGTGACATTTGAACTGGAGCTTGAAGGACACGGTCACAGTTGGGGTGGGCATTGCGGGCAGAGGGGAGAACGGGGACGGAGACACAGAGAGGGCGCTCAGGCAGTCCAGTCTGGCAGGAGCACAGGAGGTCAGGCGGGAAAGGGCGGAGGCTGCCCAGGGCTGGGGCCGCTGGGGGAAATGGATGACCCTGGCGCCTGCTTCAGTGGTGGCCGCAGTCTCCTCACCTGTGCAAAGAGCAGCTCCATGACCCAGAACCGAGTGGGCCTGGAGAAGAGCTGGGAAGACCCCGAGGGCTGCTCGCAGCATAGGACCACCCTTCCAGGCAGGGCCAGGGTCCTGGGTAACCAACCCCTGGCCTCCTTCCTGGCCAGCATGGAGGATGATGTTGAGCTGGTGGCTCTGTCCCTTTGGGGCGTGGACGTTCGTGAGCAGTAACCGTGGAGACGTGGGAGTCTCCGTGCAGCGGCTGATGGCGAGGGAGGGCCTAGCCATGCCCGGATGCAGTGGTGCGCCTTCAGCATTCCCCGTGCTTCAGGGTCGATGGACAAGACGCTGGCATTTCGCTTAAAGCTCTTGTGTGTTGTACCAGACGCTGATTTTCTGAGATGGGAGGTGAATAAAACAGTCCCTCCCCCTCGGAAGGCTGGTGTTACCTTCTGCTGTAGATCTGCTCGCTTGCCCGCTGCCGGGGAGGTTTTTCCCTCTGAAGGGGCTGTTTGTCACTCATCTGTGTAGCGTGCCCCCTCCCTGACCCACCCCCAGCCACACACTGGCTTCTGGCCGAGGCCCAGCTTGCTGCAAGGAGAGCAGGGCCCCTGCCTGCCCTCTTGAGGGTGCGTGCTCAGCACGATGGAGCTGCCTTGCTGCATGCTGTCGCCCGGCCCCTTTCTGGGGGCCTGCCATAAGACTCCAGATTTGGGACACGGGGAATGAATTCCCCGTTCTGTCCCCAGCTCCTCAGCTCTTCTGTTTCCTGGAGTCCCAGGAGGAGAAGCACCCTGACTGGCTCTCAGGAGCTTCTAGGGCAATTCCAGGAACTTCTGGGTAAGCAGGAGAACTTGACAAGGCTGCCCAGGGCCCCTGCAGGGAGGCCGGTGGATGCAGGGGCGAACGGCAGGGAAGGCTGGCCTCAGACTCAGGGTGTGGCCCCAGTGGCCTCAGCCCAGCCGCGTGGCTGTCTCGTGTGCACATGCGATGACCAAGTGCCGCACTTTCCCCGCTGGTCGTGAGGACACGGCAGCCCTAACTGCCCTGTGCTGGCCCTCTGAAGACCCAAAATTCTGTGCGGCTGTAGGGTATTCTCCCTACTGCTGACCATGGCTGGGCTTGCAGGAACCCTGGAGGAGGCAGATTAGCACACTGCACCCTCAGGAAGGAAACCCGGGCTAACTGAGCCCCAGGGGCAGTCCTGTGGGCTGGCAGGGCAGAGGGCACAGGGAAGTGGACAGAAGCATCAGGGCAGACGCTGAGAGTCAGCCCAGGTAGGAGCCCAGAGCGGTGGCCTGACAGCTGTGCAGACTCGGGGGCGGTGGAGGCGGGGAGTCCCAGTGGAGGCGGCGGAAGACCTGGGTCAGGCCTGGCCCTCCTTCCCCCCCGGCCCCCCGCCCAGCCCCATCCTCTATGAGCCTCCTCATCCTCACCACAAACAGAGCCAAGAGTGCCCTGCCCATCCCCGCATGGTCCTCCCCACATCCACGCTGGCAGGGGAGGCGCCTCCCAGGAGCGAACTGACAGGGACTAACTCACAGGGACCATCTGGATCCCTGGGCTCGCGGGGGAGCCAAGGGAACGGAACCTCACCCGTTCGCTCGGCTCAGCCGTTCGTTCCTTCGGCTGGTCTTTACCAGCACTTGCAAGGGCTAGGGCCGTGCCCGGCACAGGGACACGACAGGGGGCAGGGCACACAGCACCCACTCCTGTGGCGCTCCGTGAGACCCGGAAGGCTGACAAACACCCGAGTAGCTGAATGCCAGGCAGGACAAAGGCCGTGAAGAGCCTAAAGCAGAAGGGGGTGGGGGTCCTGTGTGGAAGGGCCGTTGGCGCGGCACCGTGGAGAGGCCATGGGTGAGTTGTGAGACCAACGGAAGAGCACCAGGAGGGAGGATGGCAGGTGCAAAGGCCCTGAGGCCAATGCACCTCTGCAGCTGGAGGTCACCCTGCCCCCCAAGGTCAGGTGGCTGGAGCCCGGGATGGGGGGGCGGGGTTGTGGAGCAGGTCAGGTAGGATTATGCTTTTAAAAGACCCGTCTGGCAGATGGCATGGGGGCCGCTACAGCATTCAGGATGAGGGGCTGCTGGCCCACTGGGGTGGGAGCAGGAGTGGTACTGAGAAGTGGTTGGATGCAGGATTTAGCTTAACAAGGACCTGCTGATGGAGAAGAGGAAAGGACCGCTCTGGAAGGACAGAGTTGGCCTTGGCGAGGAGGAAGACACAGACGCATCGCGAGAGGTGGGGAACTGGGAGTTGGGTTAGACCCAGGTGGACATGGGCATACGTGGCAGTCAGAGGGGAGAATCAGGCTGGAGCTGGAGACCTGGAGTCCCCCCACCAAGAGTTGGGGGGCAGGGGCCAGCAAGGTCACTCAGGGATCGAGGACAGGTGGGGCCAGAAGGGGCAGAGCCAGGCCTCGGGCCCCACGGCTCAGAGCTGAGCTGAGATTCCAGGGGCCGCACAGGAGGGTGTTCCTGGGAGGGTGGGTCCCCTGCAGTAGGCCTGGGGTGCATGGGGGCTAAGCAACATGGGCAGGACTGGCTACACAGTTTGGGGGTCCCTTGTTAAAAATGATTAAGCATTTCAGGACAGTGACAGCAGAGTGTCAGGCTGGGCATGGCGCGCATGTGCACGCCCGGGAAGGCCAGTTGTGGTGGTCGTGGTGGCTGCCAGGACGGTGCCCCGGGCTGGCGTCCACTTTGCCCTTCACCTGCCTCCCATGGGCAGGTGGGCTGTGTCAGGCACTTGGGGCCACGGGGGCTGCACCCTGGCCTCTGTGAGCGGCGCTTCTTCCCCTCTGTCCGTGGACCCCTGGCCTCCATCCCTCGGGCAGGAGACACAGCCAGCTGGTAGAGGACTGGGCAGCCTGTTGGCAGGAGCGGGTGCATGTGGCGGGTGGCCTCACACACAATGGCTTCCTTGAGTTCGTCTCTTTTCCGAAGGAACCTGCTACATCACAGAGTTTTGAGTTATTTGCTTCTAAATTAAGGTATAACTCTCTTTTAGAGATGTCCCTGGAGAATCCATCAGAAAGTGCTAAGGAGTGAGGCTGTTAAAATCCGCGGTGCCGTGCTGGGGGTGGGGTAGGGGGAAGTGGTTGCAGACTCTCGAGACCAGCGCACCCTCCAGCAGCTACTGACCAGCACGCACCCTCCCCAGGCTCCCCCCGCCCCCGCCTCTACTGGCCATGTGGCAGCAGTCAGAGCCCAGCTGCAGAAGGAGCCCCTGCCTCGCCGAGCCCCCTGCCCTGGGAGTGGTGGCAGTCAGGTCGTGGCGTTGGGTGGAGGGGAGCGGCCGCATGTGTCGTGTCCCCCAGAGCCCCCGGGCAGGCGCTTGGGGAGGGCAGCGACGCTCACTTTCTCCTCTCACAGCCAGTTCCGCCAAGAAGGGGCCTATTTTTACTTCGGTTTTCTCCTCTCGGTGGAGGAGGCTCAGACCCGGGGAGGTGGGGTGGCTCCTGCGTGGGCACCGGCCGCCCGGGCCCCGGGTGGGTGTCCAGGGACCCTGAGGGCTTCTCAGCAGCCCGAGCGGCCCCCACTTCCTGCAGGCAGCCTGCCTCCGTCCACCCCGGGGTCCCCAGGGGTCCAGGAGGGCTGACTGGTGGGGCTGCTGTGCTGGAGGCCGGTGTGGCGCTGGGGCCAGTGCTAAGGTTCTGGCCGTGGCCTGGTCCTTTCCACTGGGAGGACTGGATCATCACAGCTGCTCTTTCTTCTCACCAGCGGCTCTCAGGCAGGGTCCACACACAACTTGGGGTGTCCAGGAGGAGGCTCTCAGGCCTCCTAATTCTGTTTTCCCGTTGGGGGCCTCTGTCCAGAACAGCACCTGTGTCCACACCCGCACAGATCCTATGCCCCTTCCTACACGTACCCCAGTGTAACCGCTGCCTGTTTTCTTTGTCTGTGCTTATTCTCCGTCTCTCTCCTGGACCTGAACATAAGCTCTGCGAGGTCAAGACCTTCGTCTGCTGTTCATCACTAAGAATCTGGCCCCCAGAGCCCGGCCTAGCACTCAGCAGGGAGCCAGGAAACGGCTGTCAAAGGGGGCCACGAACGTGGCAGGTGAGCAGGCCTTCTGGTGGCTGCAGCCTTCACGTTGGAGAACTGTGGCTCCAGCCCAGTCCTCTGCCCCCGCGAGGTGTGCCTGCCGGTGGACAAACACAAACCACGCGCAGGTGGACAACCACTGGCCGGGTGCCCATCGGGCCCAACCGGTTCACTCACGAGCCAGAGGCAGGCAGGCTGCCCAGCTTCTCACGCTGCCCGGGTCCCCCACCGGGGGTCAGACGCCTCCGGCTGACAGTGGTCCCTCAGTGACGCCGTGTGACTCGGTGAGGCCTAGTCAGTCTGGGAGATTTGCGGTCATGACATTTAGAGTCGCGTCCATGGGAAAGTGTCCTCGGAAGGCGAGGGGAGATCCTGGTGGTGGGAAAGGACCATGGCGCCCACAGTGACCACATGATGACCAAGTGGGCTTTCCAGACAGCCCTTGTGCTCCAGGATGAGCTCAGCAGGGAGCTTGGTGAAGGGCAAAGAACACTGAATGGGAAGCTGGGAGACCTGGGCCTAGTCCCAGCTCCGCCTACAGTGTAGACACGGTGAATCCTCTTCACTCTGGGCCTGTGTATCCTCACCTTCAGATTAGGCTGGGTCGAGGGTGCAGGTAGTCTTCATTTCTTACTCCAGCCCTGAGGGGCTGCCCAAAGCAGTGTTGAGAAGGATTCTGAGGCTGTGTGGTGGCTCAGAGGAAAGTGGTCGTGGTTGATCAGTGGTGTCTGCGGTGGTACAGGACGCGGGATTTAGCCGTTCTTGCCAGGGGCTGCTCGAGCCCACCCGCCGCGCCCTCCCTCCTGCCCAGCAGCTGCAACTCATCCTCCTGCCTGTGGCAGCCTCTCCGTACCCTGTCGAGTGAATGAGCAGGTGACTGAGCCTCGTGCTCAGCTCTGCTTGGCGTAGAGCCCCAAGAAGCCTGCCTGGAGCCGGGAGACCAGGTAACCCCTGGTCGTGCTGACCGGTGTGGTTCCAGCTCCAGGTGTTGTAGGAGTGGGGACAGTGCAGGAGGAGGGGGTGGGTGACGGGCAGGGCCGTGGTGTGAGTCCCAGGCTCCCAAGGATGGGTCATCAGGCTTCACCAGGGATGAAGATGAGAAAAGGCTCCAGGCTGCCAGGAGGGGCCCCTGAAGACCCTGTCAAGGATTTGCCACCTGCAGCTCTCACCCTGGCTCCAGCAGGCCCCCGTGACCCCAGCTAGTGTTGCGCACGCCCCCCACCCCGGCCCCGCCCCATCCCTGCCCCACCACTGTGCCAGCGAGACTGTGGGTGGGGCAGGGCAGGGTGGTGTGGAAGGGGCCAGACCAGGGAAGGAGCAGGCCCCACCTGAGGACCTTTCTCAGGTCGTCTACCTCTGTGCTGACCGAGGGCCTGGCCCTCGCGCCTCCTCCCTGCCCCTGCATGGTACATCCTCTGTGACCCCAGCTGTCCCACTGTGTGTGGCCTCTGGCCTGCCCACCTGTCCCCTCTTGCTTCCTGTGGCCCCACAGAGAGACCACCACCGCCAGCCAGCCTACTATCTGGCCCTCTTCAGTGCTTCTGGGTGCAGTGGCTCTGTCCCTGAGTTGGGCTTTCCTCCAGCGTGGTCGCCCCCCTCACCCGCTCTGTTACCTCTGTTATGCTGTGCAAACATATTTCTCGATAAAATGCTGGGAAGAAAAATAATTAGAGTGTTGCCTCCATTATCCAATTTCTGATTAATCAAACTCTCTTTGTCCTCGGCCAAAATCTGTTCATTTCCCTTAAACAGTGGGCCAGTGCCAGGCATCGATTTCCTGTGTGTTAACACCACGCACGCATGCACATCCCTGGCCCTGCCCCTGCCCCTACCCTGCGGCGGGGAAGAGGGAGGCACAGACGGGGCCGCCCTGAACCCCCAGCACCACCCTCTGCCTCCGGGAAGCTCCACGACCTCGATGCACCCACTATCCCAGCTCCAGCTCCCTGGCTAGGCTCAGCCCCACGCGACCTCGGTCTCCAGGTGCATTAGTCTTGTTGCTGGTGGTTCTGGGCTCTCCTGGAGCAGGAGATGGAGGGATGGAGGGCCGGTGCCGAGTGGTGGAGGGTGTGGCTGCTGGGGACCGGGCAGAAGGGTGAGCTGCATCCCCAGCTCTGGAGGGACCAGGACTTTGGGACGCGTACCCCTCACTGGCTCAGGACGGCTGGGGCTGGGCCAGGAGGCCAGGGATGGAGGGCAGGGCCTGTGAGGGGGCCTCAGGGTACGGATGGGGGCGTGGTTTCAGTGGCAGCCGCAGAAACGCAGCGCTCATAGGCTCACCAGATGGGGGGACACCCTGGGTGGGGGGCTCAGAAGCAGGGCAGAGTCAGGGTCGGTCCGGGCCACGCACCACCGTGTCCGTGTCTATTGGGGGAAGGCCAAAAGGCCTTGCTAGAAGACTTCCCAGAAGTCCCCGCGGGCCCCTCCCTGCCCTGAGTTGGCCCCTCCCTCACTCAGTACAAAGGGCTGGGGTGGATTTATCAGCACCTGCTTCCTGCCGGTTACTTCTGGGCCGTGGGACGCATTAGTGACAAACAGACCAGAGCCCCTGCCCCGTAAAGCCCCTGCCCCATGGAGCCAGCGTCTGTAAGCATGATGGGGTGGGAAACGTGATAAACGAGTCACACAGCAGGTTAGAAAGCAACAATGCTGTGTGTGTTTGGGGCGTCATAAATAGGATGGGCGGGGGGGTCTCTGAGGAGGGGACCCTCGAGCCGCTGGAGTGGATGCAGTGGCTCTCTGGACAGAGGATGTTCCCAGTGGAGGGAAGAGCCAGTGCAGAGGCCCTGAGCTGTCGGGACAGCACAGCAGGAAGACTGGGGGTCAGGAGTGGGGAGTGGAGGGAGCATGAGGGCAGGTCACGGGGTCAGGGCTGGTCGCAGAGCCTCGGGGCCACAGAAGGACTTGGACTCCAGCTCCGAACTGAGATAGATGTCTGGCCTGCTGCAGGAAGGTTTTGAGCATAGGAGAGACTGCCTTGTGTTTTTACAGGGATCCCCCGTCCGCCCCGTCGGGAGGAGCAGAGTCGGGGGTGGGATGGGTCGCTGGGGCAGTCCAGAGGAGGGGCTGAGGGTCGGGCTCCGGGCAGAGGCCCCCTGAGGTCAGGCCCAGCCCTGAGCTGAGGCCTTGGCCCTGTTAGGAAGGGGTGGGGGAACAGAGGGAGGTGTGCTGGGCACATGCTGGCCAGTGCCCCCAGCTCCCCTTCCCACTGTCTGCTTACAAGAACTGCCCTTCCCTCCGAGTGGGGCAGCACTGATTTCCTTCACGCTCCAGAACTCCCTGTCAGTCAGGCCGAGGCGAGGCGAAGCAGTGGCAGAATCCACACCTTTGCCCGGTTCCCGACGGGGCCCGTCCTGCGACCCGACCCCCTCAGCTCTCGTCCTCGACCAGTCACGTGCCTGAGAATCCCTGTCTCAGCCTCTGCTTCTCGAGAACCGCATCCAGACAGGGTCAAGGCCACTGTGGGCTTGGACACTCCCGGGGGTGGCCTGTCTCAGAGGGGAGGACCAGGGCCAGCCGCCGGCCTCGAGAGGACCCTCGGGGCTGGACGGTGTGCATGCTCTGGGCCCTTCCTCGGACCTGGGACTGGGCTAGGCATCTGACTTTTTTGAGCCACGCTGGCCTGGAGACTGAGATCCCGCAGCCTGCAGGTCTGCGTGTGATTAGGAGGCTGGGGTAGGAGGCGGTGAGAAGGGCTTGGAAGGAAAAGGGGCTGGACGGAGGCAGTGCTCACCTTCCAGGTAAGAAAAAACAGGAAAGGAGCTGTGAGGGAAGGAGGCCTATAGAGCCCTCGCCAGAGAGGGTCCCACCTGGGGGTGACCAGGGCGGGGGCTGGGATCATGGGGGGCCACGCACAGAGGCAGGGCACAGGAAAATCAGTCCCCACCCAGCCCAGGGGCCTGAGTGACGGTCAGCAGTTCCCTTGCTGCGGAAACCTAGAGCCAGGCTCTTGGTGAGTGCACCTCCTTCCCCTTGAGTGTGGAACCTTCCGGTGTTGTTTATTTATTTACCCCCGGCCTGGAGAAATCTCTGGCCTGGTTTCCTCCTGAGTCAGTGTTCCTCAGGCGATGCTATCACAGCTCGTCTGGTCGGCCATGGCGGCTGTGGGCCGGAAGGCTGCACACATGGCTGGGGCGTCCAGAGCCACGGGCCAGTGCGGGGCCAAGGGAAGGGCCTCTCCCGTCCCCTGTAGTGGTCCTGAGGCCAAGGGGCTGCCTGGCCAGGGCAGAGCCAGTTGTTGGAGCCTGTCTGCTGCTGGCGGCGCTGCCCACCAGCCCCTGTCCTCCTCCCATCTGCTCAGACTCTGGCTCCAAAATAAGCAGGGAGCAAGGAGGAGGCGAAGGAAGGGGGCTGCTTTCAAGGGGAGACCCGCTGTGGGCCTGGCAGGCAGGCTGGGGTGTGTGGATAAGCTCACCCGGGGCCTGGTCCAGTGGGCTGGGGGGTGGCTGTCAGGGGTCCCCAAGTCAGCAGTGTCTGTTCTGTGTATCTTCCCCGAGCACCTGCTCAGAGGGAGGTGGAGCTGGGGCCCTGGGGAGGGGGCACGGGGGTTGGGTGTGGCCGGGCAGGAGGAGCCAGCGCGTGAGGAAGGGCCGTCCTGGGTGAGGTCTGGTTCCACTGCCCAGCAGGGGCGCCAGACACTGGGCTCAAGGTCACTCTGGGCGGGTGATAAGTCCAGCCGGTGCTGCAGTGGCCGGGGTCGCTCAGGAGGGAGGCTCTCGCTGGCCTGCGGGGGGACGTTCTCAGCTGGGTGGCGGGGTGGGCAGGGCGCTGTGGGTGTGGGGGTAGGAGACGCAACCAGGGAGGCCGGCTTTGCCCAGAGGGCAGCATCCGGGAGGGCGGCCTGTCCCTGTCCCCTTCCAATGTTACTGGCATCAAGGTAAGCAGGGGTCATCTCCTCGGAGGGAAAGGTGTGGCTTTTTAGTCCAAAAGTACCTGTTGTTGTATCAGAAACCATCAGAGCGTTTGGATTCTGCCGTGTGTGATGTCTGCCAGGCCCATGAGCTATAGGGTATGAGGGAGGCGTGGCCTGCGCTTGCTTTGCAGACCTTTCCAGGGAAGCCTCTTGCCAGTGTCCTCCCTGATGCCTGGATCCAGGCTGGTGATGCAACCCGTGCCTGCCTCCTGCCACCAGTGGCAGCTCCCTGGAAGAACAGGGGTCTCCGGGGGGACAGTTTCTGCCCTCTGGCCCCTGGGGGGGTGGGGGGTCCCTGCCAGGGCAGCCATCTCTGAGCCGCTCCCCAGGGAACTGTGAGAGGGACGCTCCTGGGATGGACCTGCCCTGAGCTGGGCCCAGGCCAGGCAGGCTCCCCCACTGCCCAGCCGAGCCCTTGGTCAGTGTCACCCCAGCTGTCCCCACCCTAGCCCCCTCCTCTCCCCCGCATGACTGGTGGCTTCTTGTTGTCTGTCTCCTCCAGCGTCACCTCCTCGGACCTCCCCCAATCCCGCTAGTTGGCCGCCCGCCACACACACCTTCTCCCCTTCTCCACGGCACTGCTCTTCACCAGTCCCCCCACCAGAACACAAGCCCCTCGGTGCCCAGACTCACCCCACGTCCCCGAGCGCAGAGCAGAGCCTGACACACAGGCTCGGTCCCCCGAGGGTACCGTGATGATCAGACAGGGCCCAGGGTCGACTGATGGCCTACTGGGAGGGCCGGGGGTCCCTGATGGGATGGAACTAGTGGATCAGGGGTGGAGCACTTTTCTGAGACGAGAGACAGTGTCTGTCCTGAGTGAGGCCGTGGGGTGCAGCACTGATGCCACCACCCAGGGGTCCCAGTGGGGAGGGGGTCAGGCCCGGGTATACCCTTCTGCATCCCAGGGGCTGGGCGGCCACCAAACCATGGAGGTGGCCTGAGGCCACAGCTGTGAGCAGCAGCCCCACCACCCTCCCCCAGAAGGCAGCCTTTATTCTTTCTGTCCTTTTCCTTCAAGGGGAAGATACCAGTTTGGACCCTCCCCCCACCCACCTTGATCCCGTGTTCAGGAGGAGCGGGGCCACAGCCTCCCTGGCAACACCCTGGCTGGCAGCTGCGACCCCACTTCTGTTCTGGGTTCCTACTGTCTGAGCTGTGACTTGGGCTTTCCGTTCAAAGCAGGAACACGAGGCCAGTTTTAAAGCACAGATGCCTAAGTGAAAATGCAAGTCAGTTTAAAGAAAACCACGGGGTAAATAACAGAGCAGGTGACCAGTGGTGCTGTGGGTGCTGGGGGGTCCTGGGTGTTGGAGGACCCACGGGCCCGAGCCCTGCAGGCCCCCAAAGGCAGCCCCGAGGAAGTCGCCCCCCTCCCCAAACCTCAGTTTCCACAACTGGGGTGCCGTGCCCAGCTCTGGACACCCCGCAAAGCTGAGGCAGGGAGCCGTACTCTCGGGACAGAGGTGCAGGACGCCCCCCCGGGGGGGCCCCAGTGGCCAAGGGTGCAGCCAGGCCCTCTCCCTGGCCCCCCGGTGCCCAGCTCTCCCGAGGAGGCCCCTCCCTGAGGCCCAGCCCTCAGCTGCCCTGAGTCCGAGAGCACATGCAAACGGCCCCATGGGGTCTGCGGGCCCAGGCTGGCCGGGCAGGGGCTGTTGCGCCCAGAGGTAAAAGGCCTGTCGTGGGGCCGCAGCTTGAGTTCAGGCGGGTGGAGGCGGGTAGCAGAGGGGCGGGGAGTGGTCAGAAGCGCGCAAGCAAAGGACACGGGCCTGTTGGGCGCCACGGGCGGGTCTAGGCCAGGCTCGAGAAGACCCAACGAGAGGCGCACAGGGACCCGTCACTCGGGCTCAAATGTCCACCCAAAGCGGAACTCTGGGCTCCAGCTCACCGGGTGCGCACCGGCAGTGGGAAACGGGTCCTTCTTAAGCGGGGAGCACATGGGTCAGCAGTAACGGCCACAGGGAGGGAGCTGACGCGGGGATGGCAGTTCTGGAGGGCGGGGAGAGGGACCCACTCTTCAGAAGATGGAAACGACTTGGGTGGTTCAGGCCCAGGAGGCCAGTGACAGAGGCGTGTGGACAGGACATGGGCGTTGTGACTCAGGCAGGCCCCCCCCCAGGCCTCTACAGAAGGCTGCAGGGGCCCAGGAGCAGCTGCAGGTGGAGGGGGACAGCGGTGCTGAGTCATAGCCCCACCTAGCTCCGCAGGGGCAAGGGGCAGGCTCTGGGGGTGAAAAGACCCAGGACCTCAGACAGCCCTGGTCCCCGCTCTGGCGCTGGGGACTCGCTGGCCGGGGTGTCAGGTGGGTGGTCTCACTCGGCCTTGCTGGCCCTATGACCTGGACTGCCCTCTGCCCTGGGGTCCTCCCCCCGTGCCCCGCACGGCTGGCCACCTGAGTGACCTCTGCTTGGGCCTCAAACGCCCCCTCTCAAGCACACCCTGATCTAGTGGCCCAGGGCTCAGCGTGGAGCAGGCTTTCCTTGGGGCAGAGAGGGGGTCTGGAGAGGGAGGGGCTGGGCCCGTCTCTCTCAGAGGAAGCGAGGACCTGTGAGGAGGGTGCCCCACCCGCCGGGTCCAGGCCTTCTCAGGCCAGTAAGCCGATAAGCAATCTGTCCTTGGAGACCCTCTGGCTTAGCCTGGCTTGCGTGCAACACCTTAGGTGACCTTGACCCTGGGCTCCCTTCCTGCGTCGGGGGTGGGGGCAGGAGGAGCTGCTGGGAGCCAGGTCAGGGGCTGGCGTTCCACAGCCTTGCTCCGCCCCAGCTCCTGACACAGCTGCGAAGAGGGTGACAGGGGACCCGGGTGTCACGTGGTTGGAGCTCTGGGCCAGGCCATGGGGGGGCGTCCAGGGTACAGGGCGCCAGATATGCAAAGGCCCCAGAGAGGTGGCAGCAGCGTGTCCCCACCCCTGGCTCCAGGCCGTCACCAGATTCCGTGACATGAGACTTGAGAGGGCTGTGTCTGGGGAAGGGCAGTGTAACAGGAGGGCAAGTGGGCCTGCCAGGCGGTGAGCCAGGGTCCGGGGTTGGGGGTCGGGGGCAGGGCAGGGAGGTTTTGAAGGGAAGTATCTGCCTGAGACCACAGGAAGGAGAGCAGGTTTCAGCCACAGGGCTGCTGAGTGGGCTCTGGGTTTGGGGTCCTGCCCTTGCAGCCTTGGGGTCCACAGGTAGGCAGGTCAGTGAGTCTGGGAAGCCTATGAGGGGCTGTGATGGAGCTTGTCAAGACCCTCAAAGGACCCAGTTTCTCCCCACAGCTGCTGGGGGGCCCCCGTGGGTCCACATGTGTACACCGAGCCTGCCAGGGGTGCACCTGCCGCTTCTCCCCAGCGTCCCCTCTCGAAGAACAGCCCCCCTCCCGCCCTGGGGCCAGACCCTGGGGCGCCCTGAACCCAAGCACAGCCCCGTCCCCTGGACTGCTGCGTGCAGAGCCTTCCCGGTCCAGGGTTGCTGTTCACGCCTGACTCAGGGAAGAGGCCGGCCCCTCACTCTCGGCGCCAGCCCCCAGCATCCGTGCTGTCCCTCTGATGCCAGGCACGTCCCCATCTCAGGGCCTTTGCACCCGCAGTCCCACTTTCCTCACCACCTCCTTCCCAGACGCCGGCCCCACAACCTGTGCAGCCTGCATCGCCCCCTCCCCCACCCCCACCCCACTCTCTGGAACTGGGCCCCTCCCTCACCACTGCTCACTTGCTACATTTGGTCTGATGCCCACCCTTCTCCGTCAAGGGTCTTCAGCAGTGGCCCCCCTCCATCACCGCCAGCTGGCCCAGTAAGTAACTGACAGAGCCCTGACTCCTCCACGTGCATGCCTGTTCCCCACATGCCATGTGCAGCAGCACAGATGTGCATGTGCACCTCCCTACACACACGTACATGGACCTGCACGCAGGCACTACGTACACCAGTGTGTGCACACGTGTGCCGTCCTGCACACGGACACAGGCACGGATCTACAGGCATGCGACCACAACACGGATGTGCACCCGCGCTGGGGGCTCCTCTCGGCCGGCCCGCCCCCTCCTCTCTCCCTGTGCCTCTCTTGTCTGTCTCGGTCCAGCCACCCTGCCTTCCTTCGGTTCCCCGGTCACGCCATGGCACCCCTGCCCGCCCCCCACCGAGTGCCCCTCCCTCCCCCACTCCTCAGTGATTTCCAGCCAGACCCAACAGCGCTGTGGTGGGGCATCCTGGGTGTCGGGACCTGGGGACTCATGAACAGTCACTGGTCAGGGAATGATGTGGTTGTCCTGCCCTTGGCCCTGTGCCTCAGGGCTGACTGGGGACGTCCTCAGGGGTCCAGGAAAGCCCAGTCAGACCCAAAGAGATCGAACTGGCAGGAGCCTCCGAGGGGGTGGGGCTGTCCCAAGGTACCCCTGCTCACAGACCCCCCTCCCTGTGTCCGCGCACAGCCCCAGGCTCCACCACCCCATAGGTGGCAGTTGGCTCCCAGACTTGGCCCGACACGCACAGTTGCCCCCAGCCACAATTCCCATATACTCCTCCGTTGCCCTGTGGCTGCACTGGTCAAGGACCACGTGGCCAGCCCCACTTTTCTCATGGGTGTGTTAAAATACAAATAACAAAATTTACCATTTTAACCATTTTTAAATGGTACAGTTTAGTGGCGTTAAGTACATTCACGTCGTTGTGCAACCGTGACCACCATCATCTCCAGAACCTTTTCATCTTCCCAAACTGAGACTCTGACCCTATTAAGCAACAGCTCCCCAGCCCCTGGCACCATCTACTTTCTGTCCCTACGAACCTGACTGCTCTAAGGACCTTACGTAATTAGAATCCTACGGTATTTGTCCTTTTGTGCTGGGCCTGTTTCACTGAGCATAATGTCCCCAAGCTCATCCATGTTGTGGCAGGTGTCAGAATTTCCTTCCTTTTTAAGGCTGAATAACATTCCCGTATATATTTTTATCACATTTTGTTTGTCCATTTGTCTGTCAGTGGACACGATTTGCTTCTGCTGCTTAGCTGTTGTGGATAATGCTGTTATGAACATGGGTGTACAAAAATTTCTTTGAGACCCTGCTTTCAATTCTTTTAGGTAGGTACCCAGAGGTGGAATTACTGGATCATGTGGTTCTGTTTTTATTTTTGTGAGAAACCTTCATACTGTTTTCTATAGTAGCTGCAGCATTTTACCTTCCCACCAACAGTGCGCAAGGGTTCCAATTTCTTCATGTCTCGTCAGTATTCACTGTTTTCTGGGATTTTTTCAATAGTAGCCATCCTTATAGATGTGAGGTGGTATCTTAGTGTGGTTTTGGTTTGCATTTCTCTAGTAATTAGTGATGAACATCTTTTCATGTTCTTATTGGCCATTCATGTATCTTCATTGTGCATGTCCATTCAAGTCCTTCGCCCAGTTTTGAATCAGGTTGGGTTTTTTGTTGAATTTTAGGAGTTGTCTCTATATTCTAGATATTAATCCCTTATTAGGTATACAATTTGCAGATGTCTTCTTCCATTCCGCGGATTGCCTCTTTACCTGCTGATACTGTCTTTTGGTGCACAAAAGTTTAAAATTTTCATGAAATCCAGTTGGTTTTTTTCTTTTGTTGCCTGTGCCTTTGGTGTCTTATCCAAGAAATCAGTGCCAAGCCCAGTGTCAGGCAGCTTTTGCCCTACGCTTTTTCCTAAGAGTCTTACAATATTAGGTCTTTGATCCATTTTAAGTTAATTTTTGTATGTGGTGTTTGGTAAGGGCCTCAGTCTGGTGGGAGAGACCAGAGAAGGGACGGGCGTGGTAGGGAGAGGTGGGGTGCCCGCTGGTGGCCACGAGGGCCTGAGCTGGCCCGTGAGGAGCAGGCAGGGGTCCCATGCCAGAGCCAGGTGGAGGGTGGGCCCCCAGGCTGCATGGGGTTGGGTGCGGGGGGTCGTGTGCGGCGCTTGCGAGGACGTAGCCGACGGTGCAGTCTGTTCAGGTGCAGCCCTGCACGGAGGCAGGGGACAGGCCCGCTGGACCCCATGCCGTGTCACCTGCCCGGGTTAAACTATGTTCCGAGAGACGGGTCACCACAGGGAGACCCAGCGCCTGGGGGCCTGCTTGTCTCTGGGGGCCCCAGACAACGGGAGGGACCTGCTCTCCTGGGTGACCTTTGTCCCTGTCGCTGATCTGCTGAGGGAGAATTGGCCACTTGGGGCCTGCCTGTACCTGAGACTTTAAGACACAAAATTGAGAAAAACAGAAATGTCAACATGCGGTTCCCCCAGTGTAGCCAGCATCGCCTTCAGGAGGCTGGGCACTGGGGGCCCTGGGCAGACACTGGGCTGGAGCCAGATGTCCGGGGCTGCCGGCCGAGGGCAGGACCGGGTCATCAGCAGGGACCAGGGAGCAACCACTGGGTCCCTGTCGCACATACTTATGGTCCAGGGCAAGTCCCTGGCGGGACTCTTGTCTGTAAACCTTTCTTATGACACAGTTCATGAGGGAAGTATAGGAAACATGGTAAAATGCACAAATCTCTTGTAATTTCACAACATAGAGCTCATTGCTGCTTGGAAAATAACTTCGCAGACCTCTGCTCACACAGTACGTGCACGCATGTGTGTGTTGGGGGGCACGTGCCTGTGGGTGCGTGTGCTGCCTGTGTCCTATATGCATCGTCCTACAAGACACTCGCTCGAGAGCACCCACCCCGTTCCCGGAGGGGGGTCATCTCGGGGCTTCTGTTCTAAGCGTGATCGCCATCCTTGCTGGGGCTGTGCTGAATGACCAGCCGTTTAGTCGCTGCTCTCAGCAGAGACGTCTCCTGGTACATCCCCCACCGTGGGCTGTGGGGCTGCGGCGAAGCAGGAGACACTCAGCGCCCCAAGGCTGAACCCCTCCCCCCTTGCCGACCGGGCACCTGCTGTGTGCCGGGCCCAAGTGCTGCCGCGGAGGGCGGGGCAGGACGGGGTGGAGGCCCAGGCGGCAGAATGGGGGGCGCTCACAGGTGATGGGGATGGGGGTGGGGGGAGCGCTGGCTGGGTACCAGGCTCTGTGCCGGCCACTTTACCTCTTGGGGACCAGCTCTGGGTGTGCTGTGATCAGTGAGGGACAGGCTCTGAGACGGGGGTCATGGGCCCGGCCACACAGCTGGGCTGACACTCACCACCCTGAGAGCAGTGGGGTGCATCAGGGTCCCCTCGAGCGGCAGGGGGAGCCCAGGGAGAGAACGGGCTCGGGGTCAGCTCCAGGGCAGGATGGCGGGGACTGGCAGGCATGGAGGCGGCTGGGAGAGTGACGGGCAGGTAGGGGGACATGGACAAGACTCGGGGTCCTTCCCACCCAGGGCCTGCTGTGGGGAAAACGGGGGCATTAGGGGGTGGATGCTGACCATGGCAAGATGGGGGTGCTGCAGGGGGCAGGCAGCCAGGCAGGGACAGAGGCTGTGTGGATGGGGTGAGAGGGGTGCCGTCCTGGGCTCCCAGGAAGGGGCAGAGGCTGAGCTTTGGGGATGCCCTGGTGGGAAGGACCCAGCCCAGCTGCTGCAGGTGGTCGGGGGAGCCCTGGGAGGAGCATGCAGACCAGACTTCCCGGGTCAACAGGGGGCTGGCAGAGAGCTGGTGCTGAGGCCCTGCACCAGGTGTGAGCACAGCTGCTCCTTATTGACCAGCGGGGGCAGGGGACCTGAAAGGCTTGGCCTGGGACCAGGTAGCCTCTGGGCCGCCCCTGCCTTGCCCTGGACTTGCTGTTTCCCGATGGCCTTGCATTACTCTCTGGCCTGTCCTGCCGCCCACACCTGGCCACCGCCCTGCCCATTTGAGAGCCCCTGCCCTGGAGAGAGCAGGAGTGACCCCACTCCCGGGAGGTGGTAAGAGTCGGCAGCACCCAGTTACCCTGGTCTGGGACCCCATGGTAAACATGTGGGTGCAGCGCCAGCAGCTGCAGGAGAGGGTGCGGAACCACCACATGGAGTCCTAACCACCACCAGACGGAGGTCTGAGGCTCGGCGAGGGTGAGGTCGGCGGGTCCGGGTGGGCAGGGCAGAGTGGCGGGGCGCTGTGCTCTCTCCCCTCTGAAGACCCTCAGGCCTGGTCCTGGCCTAGCTGTGGGCACTCTTTCCTTGAGCGCCAGCTTCAGGCCAGCTGGCCGGCGGGAGGGGTGCAGGGTGGCGGTCAGGCATGTTTTGCTGAGGTTTGAGCTCCACTGGGGGGGCGGGGGGGGGGCTCTGATTCATCATTCCCCAGGCTGCTTCCCGCCATCCAGGGCTTCCCTGCCCACCCAGCCTGCGGTGGGAGGAGGCTCATGCTGTTCCCTTGTTGGCAGGTGAAGGCGGATGCCCAAGGCAGGGGGACCACAGGGAGAGCCCGTGACATCCTTACTGGCAGCCAGCCCTCCAGCCACACTCGGCAGCATCACCCCAGCAACCAGCGACCAGACGGCTTCCCACCATCAGGAGGACAGGGAATGACTGCGGCGCATCTGGCCCCGCGGTGGCCCTGGGAGGTGGAGTGTCCCTGAGGGAGGGCTCAGCCGCCTCCCACAGCGCAAGAGCCATGCCAGCTGGAGAGGAGGCGCCAGGGCAAGGGCTGCAGTGGGGCATGGCCTCGCCCCCCCACCCACGCTGAGCGCTCCAGGGCACCGGCTCCCATCCACTGGGCGCACCTGCCTTGAGTCTCAGCTCCCCCACTCGGTGGCCACCGGGAGAGGCGCCCCATCCCGTGCTCCACGTCTGGGCCCGCCGCTGCCGGACCATGGGATGTCGGCAAAGCTCAGAGGAGAAAGAGGCAGCACGGCGGTCCCGGCGAATTGACCGCCACCTGCGTTCGGAGAGCCAGCGGCAGCGCCGCGAGATCAAGCTGCTCCTTCTGGGCACCAGCAACTCGGGCAAGAGCACCATCGTGAAGCAGATGAAGATCATCCACAGCGGCGGCTTCAACCTGGAGGCCTGCAAGGAGTACAAGCCGCTCATCATCTACAACGCCATCGACTCGCTGACCCGCATCATCCGTGCCCTGGCCGCGCTCAAGATCGACTTCCACAACCCCGACCGCGCCTACGACGCCGTGCAGCTGTTCGCGCTGACGGGCCCCGCCGAGAGCAAGGGCGAGATCACACCTGAGCTGCTGGGTGTCATGCGGCGGCTGTGGGCCGACCCCGGGGCGCAGGCCTGCTTCGGCCGCTCCAGCGAGTACCACCTGGAGGACAACGCGGCCTACTACCTGAACGACCTGGAGCGCATCGCCGCGCCCGACTACGTGCCCACCGTGGAGGACATCCTGCGCTCCCGGGACATGACCACGGGCATCGTGGAGAACAAGTTCACCTTCAAGGAGCTCACCTTCAAGATGGTGGACGTGGGCGGGCAGAGGTCAGAGCGCAAAAAGTGGATCCACTGCTTCGAGGGCGTCACCGCCATCATCTTCTGCGTGGAGCTTAGTGGCTACGACCTGAAGCTCTACGAGGACAACCAGACGGTGAGTGAGTGACTGGGCTCTTCTTCTGCTCGTTGCTGCCACGTGGGAGCCGGCGGGATCCTGGCTGTGTCCAGGGCGGGAGGGGAGTGGCTGCTGTCCAAGGGGGGCCAGGGCGGCTCCAGCGAGGACCTCAGGGTAGCGCCTGCTGTCAGGACGTCTGCCTGGAGGGCAGCTCTCGGTGGCCGCCCCAGCTGGGGGCCCGCCAACTCCACTCTAACCCCACCCTGGGTTCCACCGGGTAGGGATATCCTCTGTGCTATGCCACCCTCACTGGCTGCAGACAGCACTGCCCTCGTGGTGCTCACAGGCCCAGGTGGCCTCACCTAGGTGCTGCGAGCAGACCGCACACCCCATGCCTGATGCTCTCGGGGTGCAGAGGGCCAGCTCTCTGCTGAGCAGGGCCTGCTCCTCAGCTCCCAGAGCATGTTGGCCACCTGGGGGTGGGGGGAAGGGAAGCTGGCACCACGAGGGGCTTCGCCGCAGGTGAGGTTGAGTGTGGCCAGGTGCACAGGGAGTGACCCTGGAGGCAAGAGAGAGTCTGGCTGCCCTACAGGACACGGCACAGGCCGGGCATCCGGTTGTTGGTCCGTGTGGCAGTTCAGTAAATGCAGCAGCTCCCAGCAGCTGGGCACCGTGCTCCGTCCCAGGAACGTCGGCGCCGCAACCCTGTCTGGGTTCTGAGAGTCCGTCAGCCACAGGGTGAAGAACCTTTTCTGAGGTTTAATCCCCAGGGGTCAGGTAGGGGTGGTAATTCCTTCAGGCCCTCTTCCCAGGCTGAGAACCACCTTGTGGGCTGGGAGCTCAGAGTCACGTGGCAGGGAAACCCCAGAGGTGGGTGCAGTGCAAGAGGTGCTGAGGGACAACCTGGACCCGGTGCTGAGCCAGTGGAGGCTTGCGGGGAGCTGCTGGCAGGTGGGAGCCAGGCCCCTGGCAAGAAGAGGGTGGGCAGTGCACTGCAGGCCCAACCGAGGCAGGAGGCCCAGGCACGGGTGCTGCAGTCTCCCAGGGCACCCAGGAGCGGTGGTGGTGGAGGCCGCTCAGACGGATAGGGGTGGGTGTGGCTGGGGCCGCCCCACAGCAGAGGGTCTGTGCCAGGCAGGCACCGAGCAAAGACCTGGCATCTGCCCTTAAGAGGTCTTTGATCCTGAGGGTGGGGGGGCACGGGGGCAAACAGGGAGCCTGCAAAGGAGCTGTGAGTGGTGTTGGGCTGGGTGCCAGGGGCTCAGGGAGGTGGCAAGCTGGCGGACCTAGGGGAAGGGGTAATGATGTTCTTGAGGGGGATCCTTCATGCTGGGAAATGAGGGGACCAGGGGACGGGGCGACGCAAGGAAGGGACACCCGGTCTGTTTAGGCAGGTGACGGCTTTATTCGTTGGGTTCAGCAGGGAGTCCTAATTTTGGGCTGCAGCCCCAGGAACTCTGCGGGCGGCTGCAGGTGGTGGCCACTGTGCTGGGCACCTGACTGGCTTTCCGAATAGAGAAGGGTATGCGACACTCTTCAGGTTTGCACGGAGGCCCAGCCTGGTGGAGAAGGGGGAGCAGCTGTAGGAGGCCGCGGAGACAGGAGGCAGAGCCGTGTCCCAGTAGCATGGGCCTGGACAGTCTGCAGCTCCCTGTGGGCCAGCCCGTCTTGCTCCCAACACTGTCCCCCAGAGTCTTGTCCCTCTTCCGGCCGCCCGCACTTGAGGGCCACGTGTGGTCTGGGCAGCGGAGGAGCGAGGTCAGGCTGCTCGATGAGGCATCACCATGGGCAGAGGGCTTGGGGCCGACCAGGCCCTGAGGCGAAGCGGGGTGCCTGGGCAGGTCTGCAGCCACCTGGGCTCCAGCCATCTCGCTCTCCGGGTACCTGCCTGTTTTCGGCTGTGTCCTGAGGCTGGTGGTGGCCTGTGCTCGGAGGCCTCTGGGGGCCACATCTGTCATCTCCAGGACGGGCGTGGTGAATTCCCTCGGTGCTGGGCAGGCTCCCAGACTGTCTGCTGGCACGTCCTGCCCGCCGCGTCTGCGCCCACGGGTGTGCCGGGTCATGGGGGCAGGGATCCTGGTCCCCGCGTGGGTCCCGTGTTTCACGGAGGCATGTGGCTGCCCTTCCTGCTCAGAGCCTGTGACGGGTTGGCGGCCCAAGTGGCCCAAGTGTCCTCAAAGATGGGCCGCAGGCCAGGGCTTCTGCCTGAGGCCCTCCCAGCTCCGCCCACTGTCCCCGCGGCCCACAGCCCTTCCCCTCTCTGCTCTGGCCTCGCAGGCTCGGCTCACTCCCACGTGCTCTGAGCTCTCCAGCCTTTAGCACGTGGTCACCCTGTCCCCTGCCCCTCGTCCCTTGCCCGCTTGCCCTGTCCTCCAGGTCTTATGTCAGGCGTCACCCCCGCCCAGTGCCCGCACACCCCTCCATCACCGTTGCTCATTACGGTGGCCCCGTTGCGTGCGAGCAAGTAGCCGCCTGGCTGGGTCACGTCGATGACTGGGTGGACGGGCGGCCCCCGCGGAGGTTTCTCTGTGAGGCCCGTACGTCCTCCTCCTGAAAGCAGCTAGGCTCTGGGGCCATCACAGTATTTCCTGAGGGGAGAGGCCAGCGGCCAGGCCCGCGCCCCCTGCCTGCCCACCACCTGGACTCGGCAGGCCTGGGGAGGTGGTTGTTCACCAGAAAAGGAGATTCTTGATGAGAAACTCAAGGCTGGAAATTCACTGGATTCCAAGTGGTTCTGACCTTTCATGCTCTACCAGCAGTGTCTCGATGAAGAACAAACTCTGCTGAGCAGAGACAATACCAGCCATGAGTCCTACCGCCGCCGGCGCACGAGGTGGTCTGACTGCCACCTGGGGAGAGCCCAGCCCGCCTCTCCGTGCTTGGGGGAGGCGAGCACTGCGGAGGGGCTGGGACTGGGCTGCCACCCTGTCTTCTCCTTTCCAAGGGCCCTGGCAGAGGCCAGGCGGCCAGGAGAAACCAGAGGCTCCCGGGGCCTGGTGCCAGGCTCCGGACACGGCTCCTCAGAGCTCCTCCCCACTCAGCGCCTGCGGCTTCCTCCCACCCCACCCCCGCCACTCCCTGCACCTGGTAGAGGAGTCCCTGCCCCACCCCCACTTGCCCGCTGGTCAAGCGTGTTCCCAAGGGTGACGCGTCAGCGTGTTCCCAAGGGTGACGTCAAGACCCCTGGGCACAGAGGGCATGGAGGGCTGCGGCACGTGCAGGGCAGCCCCTGGGCAGGGGGCAGATTCCAGGCGTCTGTGGACCATGGCAACCAGCAGATCCCAGGAGCTGTGCTCAGCCTTGGTGACGATTCCGGGCCCTCGTCCCAGGAGGATTTAATGGGTCCTTGGCCTGCCTAGGGCCCGTCCCCCCTTGCAGTCCTGCAGACACCAGGGGGCCTTCACTGTCCCCATGCGGGGCTGTCCAGGCAGCACAGGAGGCCAGAGCACAGCCCAGTCACGCGTCACCTGGTGGGTCCTGTGGGGCGGCAGCCATGCCCAGGGTCCCCATCACAGGTGGGAGGACAGGTCACAGTCCGAGCTCACGCAGCCATGGGCCCTCCCCGAGCCACACCTGCTGCCTGGGGCCAAGGCAGGCTGCCCTGCCCCACCCGCCCTTTGGGGAGCCACTTCCTTCTCCGCCTGGCTCGTGGCCTCTTCCCAGGGTAAAGAAAGATGAGGAACTCAGCCATGGCCCGCCTGGGCGCCCACCCCACATGGCAGCCCCTGAAGCTCCCCCCCTTTAGTACCTGGCAGGCGGGACCCCAGCACCCTGCTGTCAACCTGCCACCCAGCCTCAGCCCAGCGCACCTGCTGCTGGACCCATGGCCTCTGCATGGTTCGGGGGGTCCTTCAGAAGGGGAGGACGAGGCAGCTGTGAGGTGTCAGTGTTCTCACGGGAGCACCCTCAGCGGCTCGCTCGCTGCCCTTTCCTGGTGAAGCTGTCAGCAGGCCTGCCGTGCGCCTGCTGTATACCTGCCGTGCACCTGCTGGGTGCAGCCGCAGGCCTTAACGTGTGTGTGCAGTGTGCCCAAGGGGGGGGCTGCTCCAGGCTGTCCTACAAGTAGTGTGCTTTGCCATTCAGCCCAAGAAGGGAGCATGTTTCAGTGGTAACGAGGAACGGCACTGTGTCACAAAATGGTGCTGCCTGGGTCTGCGGCAAAACTGACCGTCACCCGCTGGTGACAGAGGGGGTGGCATTTGTGCAAAGGACGTGGTTACAAGTGGGAGATGCGAGAGGTGGATGATACCCGGCTTAGATTAGGAAGGGACCTGACGTACCCTTTAGTGCCCTTAACCAGCCAGCTTTGCAGATGAGGACACTGAGGCCCAGATATCACTCATCATGGGTCCCAGGGTGGGGCAGTGAGCAGGATTCGGGGGACTTGAGTGGCCATCAGGGTTGGCACTGGCCCAGCAGCCCCCACCCCTTCAGTGGCGGGACCACAGGGAGCTCCAGCAGAGCAGGTCCCCACTCTGCCTCCTGCTCCCGACCCGGTGGAGGACATAGTTCCAGGAACCGTGCCGTGGGGACTTGGGACAGAGCCAGAGAAGCGTGCCATTGACCCGCCAGAGGCCACCAGCCTCCCCCACCAGGCACTGGTCTCCCCAGCAGCTCCTTCTCGTCTCGTGATGTGCCAGGGCCACATGCACCTTTGACCTCTGCAAACCACGCTGCCCCTGGGACAGCAGAGGCCTCCTGGACCAGAGCCAGGAGGCAAAGGCAGCTAGAGGGCCAGGCCCCCGGCAGGGCCACCACAGTGCCTCTCACACCGGGTGCAGCGAGCACAGGGCTCAGCTGGCCCCGAGCGCTCCCCCCGCTGGCGTCCCCCTCCAGGCTCAGCCCAGCCCTTTTTCCCTGTGGCCTGTTACCCCTCCCAAGTGTTGGAGACGTGTGGCGGCTCGAGGGGGCCAGGTGTGCACTCACAGCCGGAGCGTTGGTGGCCCGGAGCCGCTGCGGCGCTTGTGAACAGTACCCACCTCTGTGCGGGCTCCTCCGGCCCTGGCAGTAGCCGGGTTCCTCGCTCCACTGCCTGGCCCCTGTCTCAGCCCTAAGGGGGCTGAGGCCATGTGGTCCTCCCCTCTGTGGGCCCTGAGCCTCGCGTGGGCGAGGGGGAGGGTGGGTGGAGAGGCAGCAGCCGCAGCTGGCCCTCCCCTGCTCCCAGGGCAGCCGAGCACGAGGCCCCTCTCTATGGCAACTTCCTCCGTTCTCCCTGCCCTGTCACACTGGGCATTCCCAAGGGCTCCTGCTTCCTGCTCCCTTTGTGCTCAGCTCGTGCCCAGAATAGGTCCTCCAACAGAGGTCAGCCAGACGGAAGGACAGAAGGACAGGCAGGCCACCTGCCACTCAGTGTGGCCTCCCTCCAGCCCCGCTCCTCACCCTGGGATCCTTGTGTGCCCGCCCCTCCATGGTGGCCACCTCCTGCCACATCACTAGAGCGCCCCCACCCACCGCAGGCACAGGCTGTCACTGGACACAGTGGAGCAGGTGGGACGTGCCCCCCCACCCCGTCCACGCTCCACCTCTCCCACACGACAGCCTTTGCCACATGCCCTGGTGGAATCTGCATGGGGGTGCCCACGTGTCCCTCAGATCTGAGGCTGCGATCCTTCGCCCATAGGCGGGTTGGGGTCAGCCTCTTGCCAGGTCGCGGACCAGCCCTGGGAGGGAGGAGGGGGGCGCCATTGGTGCTCTGTGGGCAGCGCTGGCCCCCACCTGCACAGCACACCCATCCACTGGAGGGCAGTGGCTGGCCAGCACCAGCTCACAAGTGCCAATTTTTCCGTTTTTAAGAAGTTTGTGAGCTGTTTGACATAATGTTGGTAGCTTAAAATCAGCCAGGTGAGAGTAATGACACCATGGAAGTTGGCAGCCTCTACAGCCGGCCCCCACCCCAGCCAGATGTTAACATTCACCAGCCTCCTGCAGCAGGTGACCCCCGAGCCCGGGCTGGAAGGGCCTGCCCGTCAGGCTCATTCATCGGTGAATGACAGTGTTCACTGGCTGCATCCTTTTAAAGAGCTGTCAGCCTCCTCTGTGACCCCTCAGCGCCTCCCTGCTCTGGCCCTGTGACCACACCTGTCTTTTCTGTTCACGTTCGTCCTGCTTGCGAATGGTTATTTGCCAGATGGCTTCATGCTCTCCCGGGGCAGATTCACGAGAATCAAGCCTCTGCATAGGGGAGCAGCCTGGAGCCGGCTGGTTCTGCCACGTCTCTGTCAGCATGTTGGACTCACGTGCGAATCTGCTCCAGCCGGGCCTCCCGGGTCCCCGCCTGAGGACAGGCCCCATGGGGCTTGTTCAGGAAGCAGTGAGGGACAGAGGCGACTGTGGCCCTTCCTCCCCTGAGGTCACTTGGGGACCGCATTGAGCAACCCCTGGAGGCTAGAGTGGCTCCCCCAGTACCCACATCCGCTGGCCCCATGCTGGCTGTGGCTGGCCCCGAGGCACCCCAGTGCAGCAGCTCTCTGGGTCCAGAGAACCCCAGGGGGCCTCCTGCCCTAGAGACCGCCTTGCAGGGGAGAAGGGAGCAGGGCCTGGACAGATTGGGTTGAAGGTGGGGATGGTAATCTGGGCTCGACCTTGCGCGTCCAGCCTGCGTCGTGGGGCCTGTGGGGGCGGCCCACAGAGGCAGGACCGAGGGGTTTGGGGGGGCCATGGAGAGCTGGGCCAGCTGAGCGAGGTCCCGGGTGCCAAGCCCCACTCCCAGCACCACCTGGGGTAGACGTTGCTGCCAGGGCTCATCGGGGCCTCTGCAGCTCCCATGTCTGCGCACATCCTCTCTGCCAGGTGATCTGCTCTTCTCAATGTCCCTGCACCCCGCGGAACATCTGTATCCCGCACTTACCAGGAGCTTCAGGGCAGAGGGACCTCCCCAGCCCGCATCCCACTCAGCGCCCAGGCCCGCGGGTTAGTTAATTTCCTGAGCGCATTAGCCCCACTCCTTACGCACACGTCAGAACCCAGAGGGGTTTTTAAGACGCAGATTATTATTGTTTTAAGGGATTTCTATAATCTGAGAACTGAAAAACAACTTCTCCACGTAGCAAGAACAGGCTCCAGGGAGCTGGCTGAGACCACGGGGGACCCTCGGTAACCAGCACAGACAACTGGCCTGAACAACACCGAGAAAGGCTTCTGTGCTAACAGAACTCGGGGACTGCCCCCGCCCCCCCGCAGGCCCCTCTGGCTCTGACAGTCTCGTGTTTTGGTAGATCTGAATACAGTCCGCTAGGGAAGGGAGCATGGTCATCTGAGGGGGGCCCCCCGGATAGAGCAGAAGGTGGCCCTGTTCCCTGCACGTGGCTCCCCACTGGACACATGTCCTCAGATCCAGAGACCCAACTCAGGCTGGCCTGGGAACCTGGGCCACAGCTCACCCTGACCCTGTCTTCATCACCCCTAGTTGGTGTCTCCTCAGCTCATGTATTTGCTCTAATTTCATGAATAAAACCACAGTCACCCAGAGGCCCTGGGCCTCATGTCCTGAGGTTTCTTCTGAGGCCAGCCCCAGGCCACAGCCCCACACACCTTTTCAGGCCTTCGGTGACCCTGGGAAGGCTGACGGCGTCCTGGCTGAGGAGGCCCAGAGCCTCCAAGCCACATGGCACAGCTCCATGTTCCCCAGAAGCCATAGCCTCTGGGCCTGTGTCTCAGGCTCCAGGAAACCAGCTCTGTAGCCAACTACCAGCCGCTGGGGAAAGAACAGTCTGGAACAGCTGACTGGGGCAACCTGTAGTTCTTGGGCGGCTTCCCACCCCGGCCCTTTGTTTACTGCCTGCCGGCTCCAGGGACGCCCCCTCGGCTCCTCTTTCAGCCTCATCTGCCCAAAGACAGGACCTCAGGAGGCGAGAGGGGGCCAGCCACATGCAGCCCCAGTCCTGTGTGTCCTCAGCTGGACAAGCTGGTCCAGTTGTGGCTCCCTTGTCTGCAAAGCCAGACGACAGATCCATGGCTCAAGGACAGGATGCAGTTCTGACATCTGCCAGGCGCCTGTGCTTGGTGCCTGCAGGGCCTGGGACTCTGGGGCTGGCGCTCCGATGGAGGGGGATGCCCAGCAGTGGAGCTTAGACCCTGGTCAGCCCCGTGGCCTCCCCTGTGGCCTGGGCCACCCTGCCTGGTTTGGTGGCTGGGAAGGCTGTGGGAATCGCACAGGCCTGCAGGGAACACAGTGCCCTCCTGCCATTTCCTGTTCTTCTCACAAGAGACAACCACCCAGCCCCCCACTCCCCATTCCTGCTCAGGCCTCCCAGGGCCAGGCTGCAAGTGCCTCTCAGTACCGAGGGGTTTTGGGGGGCCATGGAGAGCTGGGCCACCTGGGCGAGGTCCCGGTGCCAAGTCCCACCCCCAGCACAGCCTGGGGCATCAGGATGTGGCATCACCAAGGCCAGAGACCACACTGAACCAGGACAGAGGAGGCGCTGGGCAGAACTGTCACCACGCTCTCCTCTGATGCCCAGACCTAGCAGGCTGGCCTTTTGTAGCACAGCTGACCAGGGGACCTGGCATTGGGCACCACCAGCCCTGACACAGCACATGTTCCTCCCGGGGCATCCCAGCCCCTGCTGCAGTGGTGTGGGGCCCAGGGAGGGCAGGAGGTCTCTTCTGGACAGCAGGGAGCCCATGGGGGTGGTACTGTCCCCAATGGTTGTGGAGGACATGGATGGAGACACTGCGTGTGACTCCAGCCTGGATTCAGTGAGACCACAGCCATGAGCTGCTGACCAGCCGGCCTCTGGCACGCCCTTCCCCTGAACCTTGTTCCTGCTCCTGCCCAGTGCTCTGTCCCCAGGCACAGCTGCTGTGACCCCGTGGCCCGGTATCTCCTGCCGTACTGCCAGTCTGGGGGGATGGGCTGGCCCAGCCCTGGGAGTGATACGGGTGGTCACAGCTGGGGGGGGGGGGGTGAGGTTTCGAGGACGCACTCAAGAGGCAGTGACGCGAAGACAAGGGCTTGGGAACCAGAAGCAGGGCCCCACCCAGCTTCTTCATCCCCCTGCTTCACCTGCAAAGGGGGCTGAGAGGCTTGGACCGTGCTGGCCAGGGCGAGCACCGGGAGAACGCTGTCAGCCACCGAGTACCTAGCAGGGTGTGGGGTATGTCAGCCACACTGACAACATCTGGGGCAGGATAAAGCGCCAGATGCCCCACAGGTAGGAGCAGTGTTCCCAGGGTCCTGCGGAATTCCCTAAACCGCGTCCCGATTGTACGGCTGCACCAGCACGTGTAGGCATCCTTCCTGAGAGAGGCTCTGTCACTTTGATCAGTTTCTCAATGGAGCTGAGACCCCGGAAGACTGCCCTTGCCCAGCCCCGACCCCCTGCTGATGGAGCAGCCAGGGTTATAACGGGCAGCAGTGGCCCAAATATTACTTCCTAAGGATGAGCATTTCTGAAATCCATCTTGATTGGCCACAAGCAGAGGTTCCCCACTGAGATGTCTACCCACCCCCCTCCCCGCCCTGTCCCCAGCTTCTCGTGTCCCTGCAGGAACTGGCCACCTGCTGCCCATGGCTCTCCAGCCTTTCCTCCAGGAGGGGTGGCCTAGGGCTGTGCCCAGGGGTGCAGAAGCTCCCTCTTGCTGAACAGTGTTAGGCAAGGGTGTTGGGGCCCAGGGGGTCCTCGGTCTGGTCCCAGGAGGGCTGTTTGCACTGCCATTGCCTCCCGTGGTGGCAGTGATGGTCTGCAAGCCAGGCCAGGCCTGCTCGCACTTGCATCATGCTGTTTGCTAATTTCCCCGTCAGTGACTGACAGCAGGGGGGCTTGGATCACTCCAGCAAGATTTAACACAAAAACAAATAGAAAACAGTTCTCATTTCAGCTGAAGCTGAAAAGGACTGGAAGGACTGGGGCTTTAGAAGAGGCATGCTCCCTGGGAGCGGGAGCGGTTGGAGGTGGGGGGAGGTGGGCGGATGAGGTGAGAGCAGGTGGGACCCAGAGCCCGGACCTCATCCTAGGCTGCCAGCCTTCCTCCCTGGGCCTGGGCATGACATGGGGAGCTGGGAGCAGGACACAGGAGCTCCAGCCCTTGCAGAGCAAGTGCTCCAAGTGTGGCTTTGGGAATCTGGGAGTCAATTCTAACTCAGTCCCCCCCCCCAATCCAAAGTTACGAGATGCCCACTGCCCTCGTCCCACCTGCCCGGGGCTCTACTGGACGCCTGTGGGATCAGGAATGGTCCTTTCTGGCTCTGAGATCCTGTCGGTCATTGCTTCTGAGGCTCAGTGAGAACAGAGAGCAGAAGAATGATGTGTGTTTGGGGTGCAGGGGCTGGCTGGCCACACAGACTCCCAGGGGACAGCTCGGTCAGGCGGGCAAAGTCCCCAGCCAGGGCATGAGCGTGTTTTGGTGCTGGGGTGGGGCAGTGACCTGCCTGTGTGGCCCCAGGGTCATCATGTGTCCACCTGTGGTCCATCTGGGCTGTCTGGCTCCTGAGAACTCGCAGCACGCCGAGGACAGCACGGCTGTGTCAGTGGAAGGGGGGCGCTCGGTGGAGCACACTCGTCCCGAGGCACCCCGGTCCCAGCCCCGTGCCGGGCACCATGGGGAAACGGTGGGGCCCAGGGCGCGGTCCTTCCTCTCCGGGGGCAGGTGTCCGGGTGGGAGGACGAGGGCAGGGGAAAGAGGCTGGGCCTCAGGTGCTGTCACGGACCCTGCACACAAACCTCTAAGCCCCCCAGGCGGGCTGCCACACTTGCTACTACTCTGGGTCACCCTAGCCCCCTCTGAGCCGTATACTTTGGGAGACTGGGGACCAGCAAACAGGCTGCCTGGAGAAGGTGGGTGCTGAGCTTGGGGCGGGGACAGGTGGCGTCAGGCGAGGTGGCCCGAGGCTGAGCTTCCGCTGTTTCTGGCAGGTTCAGGATGGGTTTCAGGCCATTAGGGCCCGAGCACAGCTTCTCCGCAGCCTTTATCTTGTTTAAACAGCCCTACTGTTTGAAGTGGCAGGCCTGGCTGGCGCTGTTACTACGAGCGTCACAGCTGTCACTCGATGGGGGGCAGCGGACAGACAAACGGTGCCTCTGACCTCTGGACCCGTCGGAACACACTCGCACCCCAGTGAAGCCCCATCTGTCACTGGCCCAAGGCCTGCAGGGCTGAGCCTCCTCCTGCCCCCACCTGGGCTGCGGCAAGCCAGCCCCTGGGAGGTGAGAGGCGGTGGTCCTTTGCTGAGCCCCCTTCTTGTGCCTGGGGAGGGGGGCCAAGGGCTGTGAGCACCAGGACTGTGGGGCGCGAGGTGCACCGCCCCAAGCACTAATTCCTCTGTGCTGCTCGCTAATCCCCACACTCTGGCCGCAACTTCCGCGGCCCCTCGGGCTGCTCGTCTGCAGGTGGCGCGGAGGCCAGGGGTCAGGGCGGCAGGAGCTGGGGCACCGACGGGGACACACAGTGGAGTCGGTCCTGGGGTCGCCGCACAAACCCCGGAGTTTGGAGGAGGAAGATGAACCCCGAGCCTTCATCCCCGGCAGGTCAGGGGGTTCCTGATAGTTTTAAAGCCAGAAGGGCACCTGCCTGTAAACCCCTTTTCCCCTCGTTTTGCTCCACGATGGCGCTGGGGCGAGAAGGGACACAGGCCACTGCCGGCGAAGGGCCGGGACGGCACGGAGCCTGCTGCGGGGAGCGGGGGAGGCCCGGCGCTGCCAAGTGTCAGGGTCCTGGTTGGGAGGAGGGGAGGCTGGGGGCGCAGGCGGGCCCCTCCTCAGTGGCCGGGTCCGACTACCTGGACAGGCAGGACACGCGGCGCCGGCGTCCTCTCACTGTAACCCCTGCACACGGCCGCCTTACCGACCACCTACATCCCGCACCATCCAGCCCTGCCTGCCGTGGCCCCGCGGCCACCAGACCACTCACCCTGCCGGGCGCTGGAGAGAGCAGCCCCCGCAGACCGGGTGGCGGTGCTCAAAGCCACAGCAAATCAACAGAAGGGTTCCAGCTGGCGACTGGCTACTTCAGGGTGGCTCAGGGATGCCCTTGAGAGCCCACCCCTCTGCCGGGACCCAGGGGAGGACAGCCTGGTGAAGGCCCCACGCGGGGATGAGTTGGGGCCAGGCAGAAGGTGCCGGGTCGCCCCGCTGGGATGGGAGCTGCTGGAGGGCTATGCACAGGGCAGCGAAGTGACCCCAGGTTACAGAGACACGGAGCAGAGGGAGAGGTGGGAAGGAGATTCCAGGTGTGGCTGGAGGTGCCGTCAACTGGACAGTTACAGGTAGAGCCCATGGCCCGACTCCGGGACCCTGGCCTCTGTCGGGGTATTGTGTCCACTCGTGGGTACTGCCTCCCCTGGCAGAGGCAGCCAGACAGTGCCCTCCCTCCATGCCACCTGCCCCAGCTTGCTGGCTTGGCACTGGGTGGTCAGTGCACGTGTGTCCGCTCCTAGGGCCTCAGTTCTCTTAAGCCAGGATTGCCCCTTGCTTCTCTCTGTGTTTCCGAGGGTGACTGCTTGATGTCCAGGGAAAGGTGCCGGGCGAGGCCGGGCTTGGATCTTGGACGCCGGTGTCGGCGGTAGGGATGCTGGGCCTCCAGCTTCCTGTCACTGCCTGTCAACCACGTTTCTACCATGACTCACTTCCCGACAGCCCAGAATAACTGCCGTCTCCTGGTCGGCAGGACCTGAGACTCTTGGGTGAGGTCAAGTCCAAGGCCAGCCGAGGCAGCCATGGGGGCTTGGCGTGGGGCTGCCTCAGGGCTCCTCGCTCAGGCCCCCACTCCTTTCAGCCTGACCCGCTCACATCACCCAGGGAGCCCTAAAGCTGAAGTGAGCCAGGGAGAAAGGGGGTCAGACAGAAGATGGGGGGTGGGGCTGGTTGAGTGGGCGTCTGGTGCCAGGGGTCAGAGTAGGGGATCAGGGCCTGCACTGGGAGGCCTCTGAGGTCCCAGGGACACGAGAGGGCGGGGTAGGAACATGCTGAGGGACTGGAAGGGGGACGGGGTGCCGAGAAGCGCCGTGGCTGTGCCTGGTGGAGGGGAAGGCGGCGGCGGGAGGGGCACGGGGAGTGAGCTGCCTGTGCGGCAGGGCCGTGCCAGTCGATCTTGGCCTGGGTGTCCCGAGGGCCCCACTGACCCTGGGCAGCCGAGGGGGAACGCTGCCCACCCCAGAGAGAGCAGGGGGTGGGCGGCAGCACCCCCAGCTCGCCCTGTTGCCCCCGCACAGGCTGCGGCACCACCCACTCTGTGCCGCCCGTGCAGATGAGCCCCGGGGACAGTCAGGGGCTCATCGATCCATTAGCCTCATTAATCAATTCTCCATTCTGGCGCGGCCAGCACTTAGGTTTGTGGGAGGAAGAAGTGAGGAGCGCTAACCAGGTTGGTCTGGACTTGACCCCGGTCATCCAGCTCTGTCCCCAGGCACCTCCCCGTTGCCTGAGGCCAGGAGCCGGATGGGGATGGCAAGGACCAAGGGGTGGCTGTGGCCATCAGAAGCTCTCTTTGGGGCAGAGGGGCCTGGGCAGGCCAGGCTGGCCCTCACAGCCCCCATTTCCACATCCATAAACGGGGATGTGGGGAGAAGGCCTCACAGCCACTGCTCTGAGAGGAGCAGAGAGCTGGACCTCTGCACATCACAGCAGCCTCCGCGCAGAGGAGGAGCAAGGCCCAGAGCCTCCAGGGGCAGCTGTCGAGGGCAAGGCACCATCCTTCGGTAACAATCCCACCCCCGCCCCTCCCACTGGGAGTGCCACCCACCCAGGGCACTGCAGGCAGGAGCCGGTACCAGAAGGACCTCCCCTCTTCCCTGCCCACTGCCCTGCCCGCCAGGGAGAGTGAGATATCCTCAACACCCGGAGGCCCTCCCCCACTCTCAAGAAGTAGACAGTGATGGACAGTGTGGTCTAGCCAGCCAGCCAGGGCTGGGCCTGTGTGCCCCTGTGGAGAGGGACACCTGGCCCAGCTCAAAGATCGAGCGTCTCCTGCCTTCAGTCTGTGTTGCTGTGCTGCTGTAGGGGCCCGAGGGTGGAGGCTTCCTCCCCAGTTGCCATGGAAACTGCATGCTGAGTGTCTGAGTATAAGCTCAACCAAGGGATGGGAGCAGCTGCTGTCACAGACTCTCAGTGTTAGGAAGGGCCCGAGGGGCTGCCCCACTCCTGCGCTGGGCAGCGCAGAGGGCAGCTCTGAGGCCTTCTCGCCTGCATCTCCCTGTGGGCGCTGGACCACCACCACATCTGCTCTCTTGTCTGCACAGTGCTGTAGTGACTCCATCCAGGCCTGGGTGAGTCAAGCACACAGGCCCTGCCCTCCTGCAAACACTTCCAATGAGGGACGCGATACTGGGGGTGGGGGTGTGTGTGTGTGGAGAAACACAGGTTCTGGTGACAGTGGGGAGCCAGGGCTGCCTGGGGAGGCCCGAGCGTCCCATTCCCATCCCTGCGGGCGTGAGAGGAGGTCTGAGTCATCTCCTGCACCGGCTCTGCACTGGGCTTCTGCCAGGACAGCGCGGCCATGCTGCCTCGCTGCCCGAGGCCTCCAGCTCAGTCTGGGGCTGTTGCTCTGCTTCTTGCCACCCCACCCTGTTCCCAGGGAGCCCTCCTGCCTGCACCCCGCAGCCTAAGGGCAGACGCAAGCCAGGGCCTTGCTCCCCTGAGCCACCCCCACGACCCGAGACAAGCTGGAGCCCCGAAAGGGAAATAAGCTCCGGAAGGATAAGGACCCTCGGTGGACGAGTGGGGGAGCTCAGGGCTTCGAGCCACTGGGCAGCCTGAGGGCTGGGCCCGGCCTCTTCCCCGCAGAGCCCAAGGCATCTCCCAGCAGGGCCCCCTGAGCACCCCCAGGCCACACTAGACTTCTCTGCAGCTTTGCATGAAGATAAAGACACCCCTCTCTCACCCACAACGACCAGCCCCCCACTTCTTCGGTGACAAAGAATAAGCTATTTCCCTGAGCAACCAGTGCCGTCCTCGGAGGGGTTTTACTCTGGAGGTGCAATCCTGTCTTCACACCTTTCCACAGTTGCAGGTGCATGTAACACAGGCCCCACCACCCCCACCCCTGTGCACCTGCCCGGACCTCGGGACCTGGGTGTGACGGGAGGGCCCACTCGCCCTCTCCCCGCTGGAGAAGGCTGGGGATGTCCAAGCCCGGCTCCCCCGGCAGGGCTCAGCGTGGGCCAGGGAGGTCTCGGGGGCTCCTCCCACCCACCAGGCCCAGAGCACAGGGCTCCGGGCCTCACCTGCCTCCCGGGCAGTGGAGGCGGGGAGGGCAGTCAGCACCGCACAGAGGACGACCCCAGACTTCCCTCTGGGACGTGCCGCTCGCTGGGTCAGCCGCGCCTCCGCACCCCTCGAGCCACACCACCACAGAGGGAGCAGAGGCTTGGCTGTTACCTTGTGAAGGTGCCAGCTCGATACCCAGCCCTGGCTGGACCCTCCCCCTTGGCCCATGCAGCCAGGGTGCTGCCAGGAGGCCTCGCTGCCCGGTCCCGCCCTCGGCGCCCGTGGAGCCTGGCACCGTTGCCCGGGTGGGGCCTGGAGGCTGAGCCTCAGGGCTGGCACCGTCGTGGTGAATGGAGCTCATTCATGTCCTCAGCCCGGCCTCCCAGCTCTGCTTCCAGCGTTTAAAGGTAAATTCACAGTTCTCAAGAACAAACACTCCACACGCTCCTGCAACAGGCGGACCTGGGCTTCCCAGGCCGAAACGGAACTGAGAACTCGTGTTAGGGACGAGCAAGCTGAGTCCCAGGGCGGGACAGAGCCTCCCTGGGCTCTGAGCCCCAAGCAGCCGAGCCAGCGCCACGGCCCAGCCCCGCTGCATCCTCTTCCCCCGCCGGCTGCCCGCTGCGGCCCCAGGCCTTGGCCGTGGCTGGCTTCCCGTTGCCTCATCCTAGCCTCACAGGGCCCCTGCTCCAGGCCACCTCCCCTTTTATCTCTGAGTCATGCCGTGACGGCCGCTCTGGTCACGGGTGCCCGGTGTGGAGACTCAGCTTTCCAGAAGCGTCACGTTTTAGCCCCCAGCCTCGGGAGCAGGATCCCTAACAGACCGCGCTGTACGGGTGAGGAAACTGAGGCTCAGACAAACAGGAGCTGGCGGCTGGCAGAGCAGGGGCTCTGGCCCTCGTTGGCCACTCCACGAGCTCACCTCTCCTCCGTCCTCCTCACACCCAGCAGGGCGCCTGGAGCGCCTCTGCCCACGGAGGCTGAGGAGGGGTGGGGGGTGCGGGCCTAGCGGTGAAGGTTGCTGGCGTGCCGGCGGGCTGGGGTTTCCGGGTCTCCCGGGCCCTGGGGTTTGGGCCGGTTCTGGGAAGGGCTGAAACCTTGACATCACCCCCACTTTATGAGGTCTGGGACTGGAGCCTCTGCTGTGCCCAGGGCGAGCCGAGCAGTCAGCGTTTGGGTGGCTCCCTTGCCTGTTGGGGAACCCGTGCTCCCCTTTTGTAGAGTGCAGGGCTGGACTTGGGCGTCCACATTTGGGGCCAGTGCCCGCCAGCCAGCCCGCGAGGAAGCCAAAGGCAGCCCTCTTGGCCTATTAAATCAAGGAAATGGGTGCTCGCCTGGCAATCGGTGCTGTCCTGTGCCCCTGCAGCAGTGAGCGAGGGGCTGAGTGGGTGTCACAGGTTCTGGGCAGCCGTTGGGTCTCCAGGCTGAGCAGTTATGGGGCCCCCAGAGCAGAGGAACCAGGCAGAGCTGGGAGCCAGCAGCCTGGAGGGAGGTGCTGGTGGCCCTGGGGCTCAGGATGGCAGCTGAGCCGGGTCTGCAGAGTCCAGCCCCCTCCCTCTCCATCCCACCTCCCGCAGAGGCTCTGTGCCGGTGGGGAGGGGGGCAGGTCTTGGACAAGAGGAGATGAGGTCACCCCAGTGCCAGGGTGCCGGCAGTGAGTGGCATGCAGACTGTCTGCTGGGAAGGCAGCCACAGGCCGAGGCCCAGCAAACCTGGTTCCTCTCAAACCAACACTGTGTTGCTCCTGCAGCAGTCCTGGTGCTGGGTGCCGTGATCGTCCCCATTTTACAGATGAGGACACTGAGGCCGGGAGAGGAGAAAGGACTTGTCCAAGGTTCAGCGAGCCCTGGTGGTGAGAGCGAACCCCAGGCCGCAAATCTGTACCCATAACAGGGACACCTGCCCTTTCGTGACTCAGGGGAGCCTTCATGGGGGACCAGGGCCGAGGCTCCCCTTCGCGCCCCAGCCCCGGCCTCCTCAGGATGTTCCAGGAGCCGGTCTGGTCCAGGCCACCACGGGTGCTGTCACGTGGCGGTTGTGCTCAGGGTAAAGGCCTCCACCACTGAGCTCGGCACTTAGCAAAGATTCCAGTCTCCGAGCAGCAAGCTGGAAGGCCCTCAGAGGGGGGTCACCAGCTGCAGCCCCTGGGGAAAGTCCAGTCTGTTCGGTGAGGTTGAGTGTATTCGGACGTGTCCAAGCGGGAGCTTTCTCTGCAAATGGCTGAGAAATGACTTGTGCGCCACCCTGGGGACTGTCCGGCTGCCTCCCAGGATCTGACGTGTGCTGTTACAAATCACTGGTTCCTGCCCCTTCCCGAGCATGGGATCGCCACCGCTGCCCAGGCCTCTGACGGGAATCGTCTGCTCTGTGTCATCTCCGTACACGATGTTTCTCACTGTGAGCAGCTCCTGGAGAGAGCTGGGTGGGCACCAGAGCCCTGGGTGGCATCGCAGGCAAGCAGTCGTGGGGTATTTTCTCCTGGGAGGAGCAGCTGCAGAGCTGAGGGCGTGGAGGGCCTCCTGCTGGGGGAGCGCTGGGGTTGGTGCAGACACGGGGTCCTCACCCAGCCCTGGGAGTCGCCTGTCCAGGGCCCCATCCCCTGTGTGAGGTGGGTGGCCTCCCCGGCTTGCAGTGAGAGGATGTCTGCGTCAGGCTGGTGGAAGTCATGGCAAGACAAGGCGTGATGGGCAGAGTCCGGTGACTCCAAAGCTGCCCCAGCTTCATTCACCCCAGGGCCCAGTGGACCACACGAGGACGGGGCCCAACCCTGTGACCCACAGCACCAAGTGGGTAGAGTCAGAACCGGGTGCCAGGGAGGCGTCGGGGAGAACGGGGCCACAGCTGGCCCCCAGGCTGAGCACACCCTCAGGACCAGGGAGGCCCTGAACGCAGACCGAGGGACTGGGGTTCCATCCTGGTGCCCGAGCACCCCAGCCGTGTGCGGCAGGAGGGGGCGCCGGGGTGCGGGGCTGGGAAGAGGAGTCGTGGAGGAGGCCACGGAGGGCGAGCCAAACGGGGAGGGGGCCCTGGGGGAGGCCCTGCCCGTTGCGCCTTCCTCCCGTACGCACACTGTTGTGTGTGCTTCTCACGGTTTCCAGAGTTACAGCTCAAAACAGCACGTTCCTTTCTCAGTGATCTGTGACTCAGGTGTCAGCGTGCTGCTCGGCCCGCGCGCCCATGCTCGGGCTCCTGCTCGGGCTCCAGGAGCCTGCACAGCAGTGGGTAGCACCAAGGGGCTCCAGCTCCCCCTGCCCGCCTAGTGCCTTCTGGGACGGCTCCTCTCCTGGCTGAGGGACCTCTGTGTGGTGGGTCCCGGGACACAGTGCCCGCTTCACCGTGCTCACGCAGCGGCTTTGGGGGAGAGCAGGTGGAGCTCCCAGGCTCCTGTGTTTGTCCAGCCCGGCCAGTCAGTGCCTCCCACGGGCTCCCTGAGCACTGCCCGCCTAAAGGATGGCCTGTGTGGGTCCCCACGGTTTGTCCCAAGGGAGAGGGAGGGAACAGGGAAACCTGAGCCCCACCTGCCTGGAGAGCAAGAGGAGCCCCAGGTGTGGGCAAGGGCCAGACTCGAGGGGCGTCTGTCTGTCCTGCTCAGGCCACACAGCAGTGCCCGTCCTGCCGGCCTCCTCTGCCCTCTGTTGCCTGGCGAGGCTCGGAGGGACATCTGTGGGGTAGAGGGGCCGGGCCCTGGGGTCTGAAGTCAGCCTGGGGTGCGCTGAGCAGGAAGGGCAGACGCAGCCTGTCGGGGCCCTGGGGCCTGCTCCACGCAGGACATGGCAGCTGAGCTCTTCCCACGCACACATGCCCTGGAGGACCGACCCCTCTCGGCACACGTGCACTGTTTCAGCAGGAGCAGCTGGCCTGGATGCGGGAGGCACCTGGCTCTCACCCCCAGTGACCTAGCAGGGTACATGGAGGCAGGCCCAGGCCCTGTGCAGATGCTCATCCCAGCACCCCTGCCTGGCCCACCCATCCTTGAACGCCACTCCACACCCAGGGCTTGGCCTGGCCTGGCCACTGGCCTCTCGTCTCTGGGGCCCCGTCACCGGCACGAGATCTGGGACCTGCTGGCGGCCCTCAGAGCCTGCTCAGCAAGTGTCTGCTCAGTGGATTAATGAATACATGCTAATGGCCACATCTATTATTTATCTGATGTGAAATCTGGGGTCAGAAGCACAGCGTCTGATTATGACGTCATTCCCATGAGATACGACAGCTCTGCTGGTCCCTACCACGCAGCTTCCGGGAATCCGTTAGCGCTAATTACTACCCAGTAGAATGTAACATTCCTGGACCACCACTTAACTGCGTGTGGCACGTCGTCCGCTCCTCCAGGCACACCTGGGGGTCCTGCATCCTGTTTCTGTCTGCAGAGGGCTTACCCCACCCCGCACACACCCAAGACCTGAGGCTGCTCACTTTCAGGGCGTCTGTTATTCCTGAGCTTGTTCTAAAGAAGGCACAGGGTGGGTTTCGGAAACGGGCCCTCCCCGGTGGAGTGCAGGACCTGGAGGCAACGTCTACGTTGTGGTGGGGGCGGTGGTTCCTTCTCAGCACTGATGCTGTCAGACCATGTATCTGAGAGAAGGCAGGTTCTGTGGGAGAGCAGGGCTTCGTGGGGCCTCCCCCGGGCACTGCCACCCTGGGGCCAGCAGCACTGCCCGTCCACCTTGGAGGAGCAGCAAGCCTAGAGCTCCTGGCCGTGGGACTTAGAGCACATTTCCTGCCTCTCCAGGCCTCAGTTTCTTTATCTGCAGAATGGGGATAGGAAGGTGTGAGGGTGGAGCAGGCCGGTGCCTGTGTCCACCCATCAGCACCAGCTGCAGCTTCCCTGTTGTTACCACATCGTCAGAAAAGTCCTTAAATCCGATACCTCCGATCTATACCGGCCCCACACTTGGGACGCTCATCTCATTCATTTTACTTTCAAACACTGGGCAGCTTTCACCAGCAGCAGGAGTCCCTTTAGAAGTAGGACGGTCAGTTGTGCGTGGGAGTCAGACGAGGGCCCTGGGTTCCTTGAAAACCCAGAGGCTCCACGGCAGGGTCACGGTCCTCAAGGGGAGGTAGAGAGGGCCAGGGCCACGCTCTGTGGTCACGGTGCCTCCTGGCCGCCGTCCTCGCGTCCTCTGTGCTGGTGGGGGCGGGGCGGCCACGGGATCCTCCACGTGGCCTTGAGTGAGCACACCGCCGGCAGGGGCCAGGCCTGCCCAGCTCTGCCCTGCACCCTTGCTTTCGTGAACACAGGCCTCCCCCTCGCGGACTCCAGTGAGGACTGATGCCCTGCCTGGCAGGATGGAGGCACGGGGCCAGCCAAACCCCAGCAGGCGGAGCTGACTGCCGGGGAGGCTGCCCGCGTGCTGCCTGCGGGGGATGCAGCGACGGTGCCCCCATGGGAGGCGGGGCTTGCCCGTGCAGGCGCGGGGCCCCAGCCGGCAGCCCCGAAGCCACGTGCTGTCAGCGACCACGGGGGCCAGAGGGGGCCAGCGGAGTCGGAGAGCACAGGGCCAGCTGGGGCCTGGCGGGGAGGGTGCTCTTGGGCCTAGCAGGGCCAGGCCGTGCTGACCGCCCCCCCTCCCCCCCCAGAGCCGGATGGCGGAGAGCCTGCGCCTCTTTGACTCCATCTGCAACAACAACTGGTTCGTCAGCACCTCCCTCATCCTCTTCCTCAACAAGAAGGACCTGCTGGCGCAGAAGATCCGGCGCATCCCACTCACCGTGTGCTTCCCCGAGTACAGCGGCCAGAACACCTACGAGGAGGCCGCCGTCTACATCCAGCGGCAGTTCGAGGACCTGAACCGCAACAAGGAAACCAAGGAGATCTACTCCCACTTCACCTGTGCCACCGACACCAGTAACATCCAGTTCGTGTTTGACGCCGTGACCGACGTCATCATCCAGAACAACCTCAAGTACATCGGCCTCTGCTGAGGAGCCAGCGTCGGCTGTGGCGAGACTGGGGCATCACACCCCGACCCGCGCTGGTGACCAGCACGGGGGCAGAAAACGGGGGCCCGGAGCGTGTCCCCCGCCCCGCCTCCTCGGCCCCCACGTTTCCGCAAACATGAATATGTACGGATAGATCGCTAGGTAAGTAGACACACTTGCGCACACACACGCACACACACACGCGCACGCTCTGCAGACAGCAGGCTCCCCGCGTAGCTGAGGTCCTGTGAAGACTTGAGGAGCTGTCACCAAGTCCACCCCGAGCCCCTCCTGCCACATAACCCTGCCTTCCCGACGTGGCCCCACTCTGCATGGGGGTCCGAGGGACCACAGGGAGGGGCGGCCGGCTACCTGGGAGGAGACCCAGAGCAGGGGCCACGCCGCCCCACGTGCGCGCTGGGACCGGGCACCAGGCCTGCGACAGCACTGACCAGCCCTCCGGCCACTCACAGCTCTTTTTAAACCGCTTCAGAATATGCAGCAAAACTCCACATGGTGACACGCGTGGCGCAACTTGTCTCAGACCAGGCGAGCTGGGCGCCAGCTTTTCTTCTACGAGTCGGACGTTTTATAAACCGAAACCTGGTTTTTCTCCTCTGACATCCTTTTTCTTTTCTTTTTTTTTTTTTGGCCAAATCTCGTGGTGTTTCGCAGAAATACAGAAAATTTCCAATGCAGTTGAGTATTCTTTTTTAAATGCAGATTTTCAAAACCTATTTTTTTTTTCGGGTGGTCCTTTTTGTGTCTGGCTTTGCTGAGTGTAAAATTGTTACCTGGACAAGTCTGTCCCTCTGCGCCCGGCAGCAGCCTCGGCGCCGAGTTGTACATAAGCCCGTGCAGCGTCCTGTTGTTACTGGTGCGGTTTCCGCTTCGTTTTTCTTTCAGAAAATAAATGTGATGTATTTAAAGAAGGTCCTTCACCCAGGAGCGAACGAACAATAGCTAAATGTCTTGGTATTTAAAGAGTAAATTACCTGTGGCTTTTCTGCAAGTGGAGGAAAGGGAGGCCAGAGGGCAGCCTCGACTCCTGTGAAGGCTCGGCCGCCTCGCAGCCTGAGGGAGGCCCTTCCTGCCCAGGGCCCGGGGCACTGCCACCGCCACCGCCACGTGGGTTACCTTGGCTGAGGGCCGTGTGCAAACACGAAGGCGCCGCCAGAGCCCTTGCCAAACCTCCTCTCGGCCTTTGGTACCCTGAGCCCGAGGTTGGTGTGAGGAGTTACAGCCAAGGACTTTAAGGGATGTCGAGAGGGAAAGAGGAGCTGGCGATCGCACGAAAGTCCGAGATTGTCTACTTTACGAAAATAAAATATCCTGAATGAGCCGAGCCTCGTCCCGAGTGCTGTGTGCGTGGACGGCATGCAGGAGGGTGGCGGGGACACCGTCCGTGCTGAGGTTCCTTTTTCTCTCCCCGCTCCCTCCACATGTTTAGGAAAAACCATTTTGAAATGAATGTCAAGAACAAACAACCCCAAGAGTAGAAAGATGCTGCAAAAGAGGGAGACCTGCCAGGCCTGTGTGTCCCAAGGGGCTGAGGTTTGGGGGTAATGATGGTACCAGCCCAGGCTGCACCATCACCTGGACTCCCCCCCGACCCTAAAGACACCTCCACTAGGGTCAGAATCATCCCCACAGAGCGGAGGAGATGCCCAGTGGGCCTGGAGGGTGCTGACAGCTCCCGGCATGAACGGCGAGCCTGCAGGGTGTTTGGAGGAGGGGCCCCGCCGGCCCACCGTTGGCTGACTCGCCAGTGTGGTTAGGGGGCCAAGGGATGGAAAACACTAAGTCAAGGAAGTTTGTTCACACTGCACCGGGCTCCTTGCAGACTATCTTATTCCACACTCATCCCTGCGGCGGGGTGTCAGCGGTGACCCATTTTACAGATGAGGCAAGATGCCCAAGGTCAAGGTCAGGGAGCACCGGAGCCATCCTCCCCGAGAGGAGCAGAGCGGGCCGGTGCCTCCCAACACCTGGGTCCAAGACCTGGGTCCTCGCCCAGCTCTGCACCTGGACAGCCAGGGCAGGAGCCCACGGGGGCACAGAGCTACCCCATGTCGCCTCCTCAAACCCAGGACCGGACATGAAGCCCCAAGGGAGGGATACAGATAGACACACACGTGTGCAGGTACACAGCACTCAGACACACGGACCTGGCTCTTGTTCCCCCCACCCCTGAGCCCACGTGGGGGTCCCCTTCACGCCTTCCCACATCACCAAACGGCGAAAACCCAAGGGGCTTTTGTATAAGAAATAACCTGTGACTTAAGATCTTTGAGACTTATTTTGCACTTTAATGCCAACTGTGAAAAGAGCAGTAATCTCAGCGTGAGCATCTTTAACTAAAAATACACAGTGAGAGGGAAATGGAAGGATTCTGCCTCCTGCCCAGATGTGTTCAAGGAGGGGAGGAGGCTTCCCTGGGACAGTGGTCCCCTCGCCGCATCCCCCACAGTCTTTATCTGCTCCAGTTCTTCCTCTCACCAGCTGATCCCTCTGCTGACAGGACCGTCCCCATCCTCACGGCCCAAGACCCATCATCCCCTCAGGGCCCAGCACCCCAGGCCATGAAAGAGCCCAGGCCATGAAAGAGCGCCCAGGCCAGGCTGAGGCGGGAAGGGGTGTTTGCACCGTCTGACCCGCCTCCTTCCCCTGCTGCTGCCTGAGCAGTGCCTGGCACGGGGGAGGCACGTGCTAAGCTGCATCCAGAGAGGTCCACAGATGCGGTGTTAGCTGCAAGCCCAGGCCCAGCAGAGGGGACGGGGACAGGGGGCCAGAGTTGGTGGAGGACGGCCCTGAGGGGAGAGGGTCCTCTTGCCAGAGGGGCAGGGTCACCACTGGGGGGCCCTCGTGCTTTGCTAAGTCTGGGTGGGGAGGGGGTTCTACTGTCTGCCAAGGGCTGTCAGGCTGAGGATGTCCACCCCTCACCCTGTGCTCCCATGGACGCAGTACCCCCATCTCTCTCCAGCCCCCAGTGGTGATGGCGGGATGCCAGGGATGCCCCCGCCGCCTCCCCACCCAGCCCTGGCTCTCTCCTCTGGGCAGGGAGGGCACCTGCCTCTGCCCACAGCCCAGCTGCACATGAATGGGTCGGGACAGCGGGACAGTGGAGCTGCCCTAAAGGTGGGCCGGCGGCTCTCAGCGCCCAGCACTATGTGTGCCAGGCAGGGCCTGAGACCACCATCAGAGGGCCCGAGGGGTTGGGGACACTTCCAGTGGGCCCCCAAATCCAGTTACAGAGGAATCCTGGGTGTCAGCCTGGAGCCCTCTCCTACGGGATGCTGTGTCCACACAGGGAGGAGACGGGTTCCTCCAGCATCCCTGGCGGCCGGTCACTCAGGGCCTGGAAGACGGGGCGCCTGGCATTTGCCCCACGATCCCGGTTTCTCCTCTCCTGACAAGCAGGTCCAGGCCTGAGAGCCAGAGCAGCCCTGCTGGGCGGTGGCCGGTCCTGCGGCGCCCCCTGCTGGCCACTCTGGGAAACCACGCAGCCAGCTGGACCTGGCCGGGCGCCAGGGCCCAGAAAAGGCCTCGTCCCCACAGATACCCCAACACATGGGCGTGAAGTGCAGCAGGAAAACAGCCGACAAATAGTCCTTTAAAATCCTGCATAGAAACTGCTAAACCACCAGTATTTGTTGAGTGCCAGACACGTGCCCAGCACTCCGCCAGGTGCAGAGGGTCCTTCTGGTCGTGGCCGTGGACAGAGAACCCAGACCCATGACCACCAGCACGAGAGCCGCTGCGCCCTGCATGCAGACCGTCCCGGAAGAGCCGCTGGACCCCTGTGACCTGTTGCTCCCAATGGGCTTCGCTAGCGCCCGAGGCCCCACGCTGGTAAGAGTGCAGCCCCAGAAGTAGATGCCCTCACCCACCCAGACCCCCACCCACAGGCCCAGCGAGGACACCCCCAGGACACGGCTACACGGGCCAACCCAGGAGCTGCTGCGCTCAGGGGCCACTCAGATGGTCCTCCTGGGGCGCCTACCACACTGCATGTCCCCCTCCCTCCCTCTAGCTACCCACCCCCACCCCACCCACTGCTACCTACCCTTCCCCAGAGTGTCCCAGGCCTCCTCTGGGCACGGACTCCTGTGATAAATCCTACGATAAAGTGCAAACTACACCCCCTGCTCCCCATGGTGAGCCTAGTGCTTGCGGATTCCGGCCTGTCCACCAGAACCCAGAACACCTAGAGCTTTTGTAATTAAGACAGTGTTGGGCTGGCCCAGGTACCTTCTCGGACTGAGTGTGAAAAGCAAAATTCTTTCACTTTCAGAAGAAAATACGGCAGGATATCTCCATGAGCTATTAGCACCAAATTCTCTTAAACAACACCAAAAAAAAGAAAAAAGTCACAAAGGAAAAGATTGATGAAACTCACTACTATTCAAATGAAAAACTGCTGGACCAATGAATAAACAAACAGAGAAAAGCCACGCAGATAGCCTGGGAAGTGATATTTGCAATATGTGTGACCAGCAAAGTGTTAGAATCTCGGATAAACGAAGCACTCCCTCAAATCAATGAGAAATGGAAAAAACAACTCAGCAGAATGGGCTCAGGCTCCTGGGAGGCCCCGGGCAGGAGAGGAGATGGAGGCGGTGCCAGGCAGAGAGAAGACGCCCCTTCCCAGCCTTGGGGGATGGCAGAGCCATAGGACAGCGACAGCTACACGGCTTAGCACTCGGCCAGGCTGCTGGGAGGGAGCACGACGGGCTCTCCAGCTGGGAAGCCATTGTGCTCTCTGGCCCCATGACGCCCTTCTCTGGGGAAGCCCTGGGGAAAACCAGCTCATGCAGGTCCGCCGGACTGGAGTAAGTTCACTGAATGTAAGTACACACGTTCAAACAAGGGATGGGCAGGCTGGGGTTATAATCAGGAAATGGAGCCCATGACACACATGGGTACATTCCCAATGATAGCATTAGGTTTTTCAAGTACCAAAGGGATACGTACAGCAAAATCCATTTAGAGAGTTTTAAAACATGGAAGGCAAGATCTATATACAATTACACCTATGCCCCCTTCAGTGGAAGCGCAGAATCCTAACCACTAGACCGCCAGGGAATAATACAAAGACATATGTTGGGGATGAATTCACCCACTACTGGTGGCTCCAGGGAGGGCAGGAGAAAGGGTGCTGGGTGGGGGAGGTTCACAGGGGGCTGTATTTTGTTTTGTTTTGTTTTGTTTGCAGTACGCGGGCCTCTCACTGTTGCGGCCTCTCCTGTTGTGGAGCACAGGCTCCGGACGCACAGGCTCAGCGGCCATGGCTCACGGGCCCAGCCGCTCCGCGGCATGTGGGATCTTCCCGGACCGGGGCACGAACCCATGTCCCCTGCATCAGCAGGCGGACTCTCAACCACTGCGCCACCAGGGAAGCCCAGGGGGCTATATTTTTTTAAGCAAAATCTCAAGCAACTATGAAATATGGTTGAATGTTAAGATTTAGCAAATCTGGTGATGGTTCCTGATGTTCGTTATCATCATCTCTCTCTTCCCCTGGACGCTTACACAGGTCACAATGATTTTAAAAGCCTTGAGTGAGAACGGCAAGTCCCCTCTCTCCACACCCTGGGAAGGAATGTTCCTGAGTGGTGAGCAGAGGCGTCCATGGAGCTCAGCCCCAGAACTGGTCCTTTATGGAGACGCCCCGATATTCCCAGGGGCCCTCAACCGTGGTCGCCCAGGAGAACCAGCCAAGGTGCGTTCAAGGAAGATGTGGGCAGGGCCCACCAGGTGACGTGGGATAGGGCCAGGGATGGGGTGGTCTTTTAAAAAGACCACCCGGGGTGCTGCTGTCTGGCCTGGCACACCCAGCCCAGCCCAGCTAGAGGAGGGTATGGCCCCGGCTGGGCGGGCAGCAACCCCAGCTCCCAGGGCTCTGCTCAGCCTGCCTCTCTGCACCTGTTCCCTTAGTCACTTCTCTCTGGGCCCTGATTCGGGGAGTGTTCCCGCCTGGTCCTCACTTCAGGCCTCTGGAGCAGGGGGTCCCATCAGCCTCAACGTCCCAGATGGGGAAGCAGCCTGTCTAGGGGCACACGGGGAATGAGGGGATGGCAGAGGGACCTGGTCTGTCCAACTCCTGGCCCGGGACATCTGAAGGCCCATGTCGGCCTTAAGGCACCCCCTTTAAGGCCTGATATCCTGCCTCTTGGAATGAGCCCCTCATTTAAAATTGCTCATTGTGTCTTGTGACAGGATGGGTATCAACCTGACACGAATCTCAACCCTCCAGCTGCGGTCGGTCAGCGGGTGGTGGTTACCCTGGACTCAGCATCAGATTAGCAGGAGCAGTCAGCTGAAGGGGACGGTGAGCCCGGGGTGGGGTCTTTCATCCTTAAAAACGTGCCCCGGTGCTTCTCACAAGAGGACATTTACAGGGCTCTTGTCACCAGGGAAATACAAACGAAAACCAAAGTGAGACGCAAGCACACACCCACCATCAGAGCCAAAAAATCAAGTGTGGGTGCGGATACAGAACGCCTGGGACCCTCATACGCTACTGCTGGGAGCGTAAATTGGCAAAAGTCTTTCAGGAAGCCATTTGTAGTACCTTCTAAAGCTGGACATAAAGTTGCCCTGTGCCCAGCAATTCTCTCCAAGGCGCACCTCAGAAGAAATGCATACACATGTCCATCGAAGACATTTGTAAGAATGTTAGCGACCACTGTATTCTCAGCTGCCACACACTAGAAACAGTTCAAATGGCCATCAGCAACAGAGGGGATAAACAGACCGTAGCGCCCTCATATAGTGTGCATACCACACTGCAGAGCAAATGGGCAAATACACAACGCACAACAGAGACGAAGAAGCTAGAAACAAAATACTACAGACTGTATGTTTCCACTTATGTCAAGTTTAAAGAGGCACAGACTAACCCATGGTCTTATAACCTGAAGACAAATCCGCCGGTTTACGTTTGGGTGAGGGGTGGTGACTGGTAGGGGCCGGTGCCGGCCATGCTCCGCACGCTTCTTCATCTGGGTAGCGGTGCCGGAAGTGGCAGGTTCACTTAGTACAAGTTAGTCAAGCGTTCACGTATGACGTGTGCCTTTTTAACATGTATATGGTACCTTAATAAAAGCATAGCTTTTTAAAAAATATGCTCTAAACTGTGATCGGCACGGCAGGCGCCTGACTAGGAGAGGAGACCGAGGGCCACCCAAGCGCCCACGGTGAGCCTACCTGCAGGCAGCTGTGCCAGGTGCTTGAAGGCCAGGTGCAGGTTCTCCCGGCAGGCTGATTGGGGGTCGCTCAGCAGGAAAGACAGGGCGTAGATGACGTCATGCTCTAAAAAGCCATCTCTGGGGAAGAGAAGTGGGATTTAGACACAACGAACGTGCCACGAGAGGATCCAATAAGAACCTAGAGGCGGTTGCCTGCCCTCCCGGCCCCTGGAGCCTAAGCCCGTGCCGGCTGGACGGGACCGCATTCCTGCGGCCTCCGGAGAGAAGGCACAGGCTGGGGGTGGCCCTCACGTCAGGTGAGAGCAGTGCGGCCTGAGTGGTGGAGGACGACTCCAGGCAACAGAAGTGCATGACCAACCTCCCCGGAGCAGCCGGGCTGAGCTGACCGCTTCTCTCCACCTGCCGGGCACAGACCTGCGGACTGTCCAGGGCAGCCACGTGCCTCCAAACCCACGCAGGCCTGTTATGCTTCTTGTTATAATGATATAGATTCACTGAATATCAGGTAAGCCAATTTGATGGGAGAAGAGTTGGTGGTTTTTGTTTTTGCTTTGATTTCCTTATGAAAACAAAGGTGAATGTTTTGGGAAACTCCAAGGTCAGTGTCTAAAAAGATAAATAAATAGGGCTTCCCTGGTGGCGCAGTGGTTAAGAATCCACCTGCCAATGCAGGGGATGCGGGTTCAAGCCCTGGTCTGGGAAGATCCAACATGCCGTGGAACAACTAAGCCTGTGTGCCACAACTACTGAGCCTGTGCTCTAGATCCCGTGAGCCACAACTACCGAAGCCCACGTGCCACAACTACTGAAGCCTGCACACCTAGAGCCCGTGCTCCGCAACAAGAGAAGCCACCACAATGAGAAGCCCGCGCACTGTAACGAAGAGTAGCCCCTGCTCACCACAACTAGAGAAAGCCCACACGCAGCAACAAGGACCCAGTGCAGCCAAAAATAAATAAATACATTTATTTTAAAAATAGTGAGATGATTGTGAAGATTCTCGAAGGGTTTTGCATGCAGATCACTTCATTAATGTCTGAGTGCTTGCTCTACGTTAAAGAATCAAAGCTCCATGATGTTACAGGTGCTGGTTTAAGCAAAAAAGATGATGGGAAGCTCCATGCAGTGGGCCCATAGCCAAGAAGAGGCACGCAGGGATTGCTGACTGCCTGATCGTTTAGGGGTTTGGGGTTAAGGTGAACTGTTTGAAAGGAAGATACAATTTCTTCCAATCCTAGCTTTTTAACCATTCCTTCTGATTAACCAACTAACTGCTGGGCCCAGTTACATCTGGTGAGGGTTTCAAGGCTGCATCTCTCGAGGCTGAGGTCAGAACTAAATGAGAACTCAGAGCGGGGCCTGGCCCAGTGCCCAGCACACAGGAAGTGCCTGACTGTGCTCTGCCGTGAGGTCTGTATGAGTCGTTCTGGGAGAAGGAAATCACAGTGGGACCCCCAAGTTGCAGGGGCCTTCCCTGACCCCCGGTGTGAGGTGTCCGGGCCTCTTCACTCTGCGCCCAGGTGCCCACTCCGAGTCACCCTGCTGGTAAGTCAGCTCTGTAAGCTGTAACTCCCCAAGGTGACAAGAGGCCAGGCCCCTGGCTTCCACACTCATCCGCTCCCTGTCACTCCTCGTGTGGATCCAGGAAGGCAGGAGGTTTCAACATGGGCAGTTACTCAGGGTTTGAGGGGTGAGATGACCATTGAGCCCGGCGGACTTCAGAAGTCGGCCCCGGTCACTTCTGCCCTTTGTCCAGCGTGGTGTGCTAGAGTGAGCTGGGTCTTGGAATCCTGGACCCTGGGCACACCAGCTGCCTGCTCCAGGCTCCTCCCCGCCCCTTGCGGTGGTGCTGGAAGGGACATTGGAGAACAGTGTGCCAGTCACATCGGGTCCTCAGTCGGTGACAGTTTCTGCACCGAGTCGCCCTGCTAAAGTGGTTACAGCCGGGAACCACCCCCCACACCTCCTATGAGGATAAACAGACCTATGGTCACTGTCACTGGGCTCGTAGTTTCCTGTAATCCCCAAACTTCAAGCATCCCTCCTCTCAGCCTCCGTCACCCTCCCTGGGGTTACTCCTAATGTCCAAATCGGGTCCGGAAAGAGGAAAAAGGAGCAGGAAGAATGAGAGAAAGCACTTTTCTGGATCTGTCTCAGATGAGAACAGTGAGACTCGACCAAGAGCCTTGCCAGGTCAGAGCAGGAAAGGGCGGCACTGCAGATGCCAGGTTCGAGCCCACTCCCCCGTTCTCCCCGGCACCCGTCTGCCCTGTTTGGTGCAACACCTGTGAACTGGGGCGGTCACTGTGTCACCACCTCCCCACACGCACCCAGTTCATAGCGACCTGTTGGGCCAGGGCTGCGCAGGGATTGGGCTGGCCACCCCCCTCCCAGGGACCTGACATCAGAACCCAGAGAAGAGATGGGAGCTGAGGGGTCGAGGGGACCAAGGGGCTGAGGCGGCCATCTGGAGGTGGCCCTGAGCAAGCGGGTGTGTGAGTTCCCAAAGACCACCCATCTGTGGGGAGAGGGAACCAGAGAGAGAGCGCCCGCGGCCAACCAAGCCACCACGGGGCTGACACTTCACGTGCATGAACTCATTTAACTCCCTGCCCCGCGAGCAGCTCATTCAAGGTCGTTCAAGCATGTGCCACCCCAGGGGAGGGGTGCGGCTCCAAAGCGTGACATTGATACCCAGAGGCAGCTGCTCACCTGCCCACGTTGTGGGTGGCCATGATATAGAGCACCTCAGTGGTCTTGATGCGCACCAGGTCGTTGGTGTCCATCAGCAAATCTTTCAGGCTCTCCAGGCAGCCTACGGGCAGAAAAACCTCTGAACATTCACCAAGCTCAGAAACCAGCTAACCTAGAAGTCGACAAGTGAGCTGATGTCCAGAGCGAGAGCACCAGGGCTCTACTGTTTGGGGGTGTGAGGGCATCGTGTGGGTGATGGAGTGTTTCAGAGTCACTGGCGGGGACTCTGGGTGCTAGAAAGGCTCATCCCCCAGGACCCTGTCATCCAAACCCCCTCGTGAATCTCTGCACACCTCCTCCCAGTCCTCCACAGGGTTCAGAAAATGCCCTTTGCGTTTGGAGAGACCGGAAGTCAAATTCCAGCCTTGTCACCCACTAGTCGCGTACCCTTGAAAGGGTTACACCTCGGGAAGCCAGACTGAGCACCTAAAAATCTTGCCTTATTTACTTATGGGGCAGCCCTAGCCTCACACTGCTTCTCTCTGAGCCTCCATTTTCCTCTGTGGGTTGAGGCGGTTCCTTCCCTCCCAGGGCCAGTGCTTCGAGGACTAAGGTAACACGGGCACTGCACGTATGGCAGCGCTGGCCCAGAGTCGGGCTCGTTAAATAGCAACCTTTTTTATTGAAGCTCCACCCGGCGTAGGGACCGCTACCACCATCTCTGGGATTAAACTAGCCCTTCAGATAAGGCTGGTGGGGGAGGCGGCAGTTCACTCATCGTGGGCCTGATCTGGGACAGGTGTGACCGTGCCACTAAAATCAGTTCAACTCTTATGTGGGTAATTAAGGGAGTGGGACACAGTGGACACAGGTCCCCGTGTGTGTGTGGTTTCAGTAGGGCCAGTGCCTATCTTCTGTGACAGCCTTGCGGGTGAGACAGATAAAGGCCTATTGGGTGGATGTGTGGCCACCGGGTTGAGTCATAGCAGAGGGGGCTGACCACTGGTGGTGTCCAGTTGAGGATGGGCTGACCAGCTGGGAGGGATGCTGTGAAGGGGCCACCTCAAGCTGCTCTGTGTCTGTCCATCCAGACCACAGTCGTGGTCACTTGGGCTGTGCCACGCTCACCTATGCGGATGGCTGTGTAGACGTGCTCGGGGTCGTGCATGAGGTCATGCAGAGCCATGAGGGCTTTCTGCCTTGTCAACAGGTCCTCCGACTGCAGCTCCTCGTTCAGCTTGGGCAGCGCCCGGCAGCCGTAGGCAATGGCAGCCTGGGTGGGGTTGATGTCGGGGGGCAGGTACTTGGAGATCTGGGTGTGGGCCATCTTCCCACGCCTCCCGCTCCTGCACAGGGCGGCTCTGTCGCTTTCGAAGTGAAGCTCTGCAGAAACCACTGATTAAAAGAACCCAAAAGTTGTCAACATTGCTGCTGTGATTTGGTATTTTTACTTCCATTTTACAGATGAGCAAACTGAGAGTGAGAGCAACAAAGGGATTTGTTCAAGGTCACAGTGAAGCCCAAACTTCACAGTGAAGTGGCGGCCCAACCTGCAAACTTCAGAGTTCTCCCGATACTTTATAGGCTGGGCCTTGGGACAAAGGCATTGAAAACACAAACTAAGCCAAATGAGCAAACACTGTATCAGCTCCATCCGGTGCTTATCTTGTGCCAGCAATACCTGATATCCAACTCGGCTACCCCAGGAGGAGGGGTGAAGGAGGAAACGGAGGTTTAGGGGCAACGAGCCGTGGAGGCCACGAACTAGGAACCCATGTTCAAATCTGGGTCTAGCACATCCACCCATCAGGGACCCACAGTCGGATGCTCCCGGCACATCCATAGAGAAGGAAATAAGGTTAAAGTGCGATGTATTTTTATTACACACACACTTTGAGCAACTGTAGGCAGTGTGGCTTAGTAGTTAAGAATGGGCTCCAGACCCAAGCCAGTGGGTGGCCCTTGACAAGTTATTGCCTCTGTGTCTTTCTGCAGCTCAAAAGGGAGATGATAATAGCACCCACCCCCACCCCAACCCCCGACCCCCGCCAAGCTGCCATATTCGCTGAGACTCTTGAGCCTGGCTCACCAGGGCTCCAGATACTTTGTCTGAGTTATTATTAAGCTGATGGGGGTTGTGACCGCGTTTAGTGGCAGTGACAAACCCCTGCCTGTGGGAACCGACTCCACTAAGAGAGGTGAGCCGGATTCCGGGCACCTGGTGACTAGGGAAGGAGGAGAAGGGGCCAGGCTGGAAGAGAAGAGGGGGCCCAGCCATTTGGGATCGGGGCTCCCCTCTCAGGAAACGGTGGGCGCCAGGGACAGGGGCCTACCCTCATCTAAGGGGTATGGGCTGCCTTGGGGTGGGAGGGCGCGGGGCCTGTTGATCAGGACCGGGTGGGTCTGGGGACCCCTGGCCCCTGGCCCCTGTCGGCCGCCGCAGACTCACCTGCTTCAGCGCGCAAGGTTCTGTAGCACTTGCCCGTTGCCAGGCGACCCGGTTGCCAGGCGACCCTGAGCAGCGTCAGCCACGCAGCTCTTGCACACTCGGCGCCCACCGCGCAGGCGCGAACATCCCAGGCCAGGGCCGGCAGTAAAGTGGGGTTGGTGATATTTTACAGGGTTACTGTGGGGAACAAAGGCGGCTCAGCTTTGTTCATAGTGCGGAAGGGAAGTGTCTATGTGCGCCTTTCTCTGTACTGGGCACTTGGCACACTGTTAATCCTCAGAGTAAACCTGTGAGGTGATAACATTCTCCATTTTACGGACAGGAACCTCAAAGAGGTTCAGTAGCTTCTGCTGAATCACTGAGGCCTGATTCCAGGACTGCTTAGCCCTGGTCCAGGCTCCTTCCTCGGCAGGCTGACTGGCTGGTGACAACACAGGTCGGCCCCTGCAGTGGACTCAATGCACTGCTGGCCAGAGCAGTTGTTCTTGAAATCAAGCCAGAGCCAGCCACCACATACACCAAACCCTCCCAGGGCTCCCCACTAGTCTCAGGACAGAGTCCGGACTCCTAGCCTACCGCTCGAGGCCCTGGGTGAAGGCTTCCTCCACACATGCTGGATTCTTTCTTAATCCCCCAAATGGCTGACTCTTTCCTGCAGCTGGACTGCTTGTAACAGTATCCACTTCTTTGTTCTTCAGGACACAACTTGTTGTACTCTTCCACCAGGAAGCCGACCTTCTGCCCAACTCAAAATTAGCGAGTGATCCTATAGCTTAATTACCCCACTGGCACACTTCCCTCTTCTTATTCTCTACTTGCTTGTCTGTTTCCCCCAACAGACTTCCCTGAGGGTGGAGGCCACTTCGGTCCTGGTTCCTTGCCTCCCCAGTGCCAGGAATATACCAGGAGGCCTTTCGGTAAGTGTAGAAGAAGTGAATGGTTAATGGATTTGAGTCAAGCTTCATAATCAAAGCACTTTCACCATCTTGTGTGATCCTCACAACAAACCCTTGAAGTACGTAGTCAGGTCCATTTTATACCAGAGTAAACAGAGGAGGAAGTTGAGCAACTCAGGGAAGCTCACCCTGAGGCCTGAGCCCTTAGCAGTGAAACTCACTAACAAAGACACCAAGCGTCGGCCTCCAGCACATTTAACTCTGACACGAAGGCAACTGACTTCGATCTGTGTGCCATGGACCCCACTTTGTGATGTGGATGTCTGCCCCTACCGCTGTCCCTCAAAGGACCAAGTTGTGAAGGGTCTGTCTAACCTAGAGCATCCTAGCTTTTGTACAAAGGTGGTGTGGAGAGCATTGGGCTGGGATTTAGGAAAGCTGGGTTCCAAATCTAGTTCTAACTCATGAAGCAAATCCTTTGGAATGTGTGAGCCTTCATTTCCTTGCTTGTGAAATCAGGGAGCTGAATCAAGTAGATTCTCAAAGCTGGGAATTCCAGATCTCTCAGGATTTGGTTACAGAGAGTCTTTTTGTAAAATCGTCCTTCAATTTTCTGTTTTTCAATCTCCTTTTTATTATTTTTGCAAACACACACATAACATTCTATGTAGCATATATGTTAATTTGTGAGACATAAAAATATAATAAGCACCTGTGAATTCACCATTAGAACATTATCAGTGTCTGCATCCCCTTCCCTTGTCCCATACACGGTCCTCCTCTCCAAAGCTACCATCTCATTTCTGTGGCTACCATCTCATAAATGCCTCTGGAAGCCATCTAGCCCCACATGCCTCTCTCTGCAAACAGAAACTAGCTCACAGAAGCTCAGTGACTCAGGTCAGCCTTTAAACAGCCATTAATTATGGAAATTAATGTTGCAGCGTGAGCTCTAGAAGCCAAGGCATATGATATTCAGGCATCATTAGGTTCAGAACTATGCAGATGAAGGTCAGGAAATGGAAGGCGTGTCCATTCCTTGTCACTGCAGGGCGATCAAATGCCAGTGCTACAGCAAGAGCCTCTTCTTATGCCATGATTGCAGAGAGGAGGAGGTGTCTGTGGGAAAGGTACAAAGCACACCGAAATGCATCAGGGCTAACCCAGAAGGGCCGAGACGGGGGGATATTATTGTATTCCCTCTGTTCCAAAATGTTTATTTTCATTTGAATTATTTACCAAATAGGTGATATATGTACATAGAAGAAAATCCAAAAAGTATGAAAGTATAATGTCTCCCTCCCTCCTTGGTCCCCAGCCAACGGATCGTCCTTACCTATGGCAACCACTGGAATCTTTCCATTGATAAACTAAGTTTATACGAGTAAATACAATTCATTTACCTTTTAATGTAATGGCAGTATACTTCAAACAGTGTTCACCTTGTTTTTGTAAATGCAATATTTGTTCACTCATTTAACATTCACTCCATGCCTGCTTATGTGCAGGCACTGTTTGGCTGATGCAATAAGTCGGGTGGACTATACACAAGAACCCCTGCTCTCATTGCGCTCAGTGGAGGGAGACAGACAATCAACATAAACAGCAAGTTATATAATGTGTTAGAAAATGCTAAGTGCCTGGGAGAAATAGAGCAGAATAAGGGGTTGGAAGGATGCGGCAGTTGTAAATAGGATGCCTCATCTAGAGGTGACATCTGAGCAATGTGGCTATCTGGGGACAGAGCCTTCCGGGCCTAGGAGACAGCTGATGCAAGCACCCCGGTGCCTGGCGTGTGGAGGAACAGCAAGGAGGCCAGTGGAGCATGTGTGGGATGGGGGGGGGAGGGGGAAGCAGTAGGAGATGAGCTAAGAGAATAAATGGGGCAAATCACATGGGGCCTCTTGGGCTATTGTAAAGATTTTATTCATCTAAGAGCGATGAGGAGGCATTGGAGGGTTTGGAGCTGAGGACTGACATGATCTGATCTGTGTTTTAACAAGGGATCCCTGGGGGCTGCTGAACTGGAAATAGGATAGAAGCAAGGGTGGAAGCAGGGAGACCAGTTAAGGGGAGAGAAGATGATGATGGTTGGGACCATGGTGAGATCAGAGGAAGTAGGAGGGAGAGAGAAGACACTGGACAAATTTTCAGGGTAGAACCTACAGGATTTACTGATAGATCAGACACTGGATGTGATGGAAAGAAGTCAAGGGATCTTGGAGATCCCTCCCTACCAGATAACAAGAAAAACACGAAATATTTACATAACAAGAAAAAGATCACATTTGCTATATTATGAAAATAAGTACTTAAACACTGCACATGATTCCCTCCACGTTTGAACCACCAACCCTCCCCAGCCATGGTGACATCAGGGAGGCCAGGTGCGCAAGTCTCTCCACGGTCAGCCCCGCCCAGGCCCGCCCCTGGAGCCCAGGCCCCACCTATGGCCGACCTGGCCCGCCCACCAGGCCCCGCCCTTGTTGCCATGGTGATCACCGGCGCTCGGGCCGCGTCCCGGAGTCTCCCGCGAGGCTCTGGTTGCTATGGTGATCGCGGCGCGAGACGCTGACGGAACACTTTTGGCTGTGAGCCCCATCCCCGACGTCCCGGATTCGTCAGACGCCCGCCTGTCCCGTGTGGTGCTCGTTGCCATGGTGATCGCGGCCACTGGACCCTCCGGACTAGGCAGCGTCAGGAGCCTCTGCAGCCGCCGCAGGTGAGTCAGCCGCCCCTTCGGACACACCCTCTCCCGCCCGCGTGATCCCCCGCCCACCTCCCACTGCATAACCCGAAAGCGGCCTGGGCCCCGGGCCTCCTCGTTTCCTGACCACACACCCCGGGCCCCCAGTGCTGGACTGGGGAGAGATGGTCCGATGCGGAGGACCACAGGCCTCTCTCTCGGTCAAGGCCACCCAGTGCGGAGGGGGCGGGAGGGAGAAGGAGCCGGGGCTGTGGAATAGGCTGAGGGGCCCGGTGCCGGCTGTGGTGGTTCTGGGAAAGGCCTGTGGGCTGAACCCTGAGGGCCCTGCATACCCAGAGCCTTCATCCCTTAAGGGGCAGGAGCGGGGGACCCCTCCCCACTCTACTTCCTCTGCCCGGGCTGTGTGCACAGCCTGGCGACTGTGCTCCTTCACTCAGCGCAGAGCTGAGCTCAGGGAGGCGCCACTCCTGGTGGACATCGGTCAGGAGACTCAGGTCTCCTCGACTCCAAGGCCTGGTGGCAGGCCTGGTACCCGCCCCCGTGCCCCAACACACACTGCCTGCAGATTGGAGAGACGACCCCTGGCATCCTGACATTCCTGACAGAGAAGGAGGCTTGGACCTGTTTTCAAAGCTACTGCAACGTTAGGTATCAACTTTGGGGGAGTCCCCAGGGATTTGCACAGTTCCCTAACTCTCTTCCCCCTTTTGGGGCCACAGGACTCCCAGGAAGAATGAGGTCCTCTGTGATGCCTTTGGGGCCCACGGTGAGCCGGGACCGCGTCATCACCAGCTTCCCTAAGGTAGGGAGGCGTTAGGCCAGCCCTTGATATGTGCACTGCTCTCCGGACACCATGTCCTCACCCAGCTTTCCCCACCTCACTCACCACTGGAAACAAAGCAGGTGAATCGGGGAGGTCAGTGCCTCACTGACAGACCCCAGGGACTCAGCAGACTTCTTGAGAAGCTTGGCGTTGACTTGCCCAAGGTGGGCCAGCAAGTGAAAGGTGACACCAGGAGGCAGTGTTGCATGGATGAAGGGCACAGACTTTGCAGTCAGACTGTCCTGGGTGTGAGTCCTGCATGTCATTAAGCTGTGTGACCGCGGGCAAGTTACTCAACCTCTCAGAGCCACTGGTACAGAAGGATAATTCCTCTCATATTGGGTGTCTGGCTCATGGTAAAAGGGAGCTCCCTTGCCCAAGTGTGGTCACTGTTTTTCTCATTTTAATTATGACATTATCAAACAGCACTCCAGTTTCCTGACACCAAATCCAAAGTTCTCACCCCTTACCATTCTGCCTTCTGTCCTTGCTGGAAACTCACAGCTCTCTTCCATCTATATTAAAATCCATTATTAATCACAGCAGGGGATGCAAATCTGCACAGCCTCCCAAGGGAGCAGCGGGATGATGTCTCCCAGCACTGCAGATGCTCAGGGCCAGGCACTGCAGCAATTTGTAAAGTAGAAGGTCAGACACAACATAATGTCCTCGAGAGGGGGCCACGTAGACAGCAAAATGCTGCTTCTTGACACAGACTCGGGGAGGCATGAGCGCCTCTCAGGGGCTGATGCACAATGAGAGCCAAAGTAAGTTGTTGAGCACCATGTGTGAGAAAAGGAGCAGAAATGCATGTGTTTGCTTCTATGTGCAGGGTATCTGGAAGGATGCTTAAGATCCTGCCATCAATGGTTGGTGCTGTGGGGAGAAATCCTCTCTTTTGAGTCTTGGAATCTGTGCCCAGGCCGGTGGGGGAAGGAGGGTAGGCTCTGGGTATTTGGGGTCCGCAGTCATTCCTCCTCCCCCTCTCCTGCCTTCCCCCCAACCCCGAGTTCTGTCTCCAACATGCACAGATAAAGCCTCGGTGCTTTAGACCCGTGGACAGTGCCCCCAGGACTTTCCATCTCATCAGAGGCCCAGGCAGCTGCTTCTCTATTGAACTTGACAGTGGTGACTAGGGATGACGGGGACTGGGGTTAAAAAGCCAGAGGAAGGGAAGCGTGATCGGCACAAAACAGTCCAGGTCTCATGGGATGAAGGACCCCAATTACAAAGTGGGATGAGGCTCAGAGAGGTAGGGAGGACTGCCTGAGGTCACACAGCTGGGCGTGGGGGAGCCCAGACTTGACCCAACCGTGGCCGACTCCAGAGCTCTGACGTTTCCCCACCTTGGGAGGCAGGCTAGGGCATCCCTGCTTCCACAGAAGGTAAGATTCTCCGCCAACTTCCTGTGGCCAAGTTCATCCCACACTCCAGGGCCACAGCACTTCAGACCCAAGCAATTCGTGGTCAGATGGGGCCAGTCCTTCCTTCACCCCATGTGCCTCGGTTTTCCTCTGTGCGCTTCCTGCCAGCCTTCCCTAGCACACTTCTCCAATCTGTCCCAAGTCCTGGGACCCCTCTACTGACCGCCGTGTCTTGGCCAGCCCCCAGCTTGACACTGACACGGAAGTGGACGGAAAAGCAGCCAGCTTTCCCGAGAGGTGGCCCACCTTCGCATGGCCGGGGGCCCTGGGCTGAGCGCTCGTCTGCACTGCCCACTTGCTCCTCCAGTGAGCAGACCAAGAGGTGCCGTGAGGGGTGTCCCCACCTTACAGATGACGACATGGGTGCTGTGAGGTCCCGCCCTCACCCCTGGCCGAGCTCCTTCACCGTCCCTGTTGCCTTGGTCTCACAGAGCCGAGAGGGCAGGTGGACCAGGGCAGAGCCGCAGGGGCCCTGAAGGACAGAGCGGTGGCCCAGGGACCACAGCAGAGCACAGCAGCCGTCTCCAGCTCGGCCTCCTCCCACATCCTGGCCATGCCCCACACTTAGCCTTGGCCAATCTGACTGCAAAACGTAATGGTCACCTTTCATTTGTTTAACATCATTTTTTCTAATTATAGAACAAACCTGCATTCGATGTGTCATGGCGTCTTTGCTGATCACTTAGTATGTATGTGCCAGACCAGCTCTGCGCTGGTGGCTTCACAAATGTAACCTCGTTTTATGCCCCCAAGTCCCTGAGATTTTCCAGGTGCAGAAATTGAAGTTCGGAGACGTGAGGCAACTACCCAGGGTCACACAGCAGCTGAGGGTGGACACAGGGGCCCTGCTCTTAGACCACTACCTAGTTCTGCCTTCTGAACAATATGGAAGATGAAAGTGCCTTCCAGGACATTTTCCATGCACAGATATGCATATTTTTAAAACAAAAATGGCATCAGAGATCCATAGAAGGGGTAGGAGGATCTTGGCACTAAAAGGGCCCTTACAGCCCACCGCTCCTCTCATTGGAAGAGGCCCAGAGGGGACAGAGGGTTGATACGCCCACAGCAAGGGCACAGCTGCCCCCAGTGGGACACAGCTCTCTGGATCCCCGCCTGGGCTCCCTGGTGTGTCCTTGTCCCACTGCTCCTCCTCGGGGCTCACAAGACCCTGGAGCCTTGGGAGTCGCTGACAAGGTAGAGGACGGATGTGACCGAGGCTCAGGAAGGAGCCTGCTGCCCGCTTGGCGAGCTTTGCAGGGTGATGTGCCCCCCTGTCTGTCTGTCTTGTTTCCAGTGGTACACGCCCGCCGCCTGCCTGCAGCTCCGGGAGCACTTTCACGGGCAGGTCAGCGCCGCCTGCCAACACAGGAATACGGGGACCGTCGGGTGAGTGCCGGCTTGGCCAGGGGAGGGTGGGGAGGGTCGAGCGCACATGTGAGTGTGTGGATGCGGGCACCGCCACCCCATACAGGTCTGAGGAGCATCTGCCGTTTATCTGGCTTTACCTGCCGCACCTGCTGTAGGAACAGCTCCCCCCTCGGTGAGGCCAGCAGCGAGGTCTGAGCACGGCTGTTCCCTCCAGAAGCATTTCCTGCCCTTCAGGCCTCAGACTTAGTGTTGGGTCCCTGCGGTCTCCTCTGAGTCCCCACCACACCTGCCCCCTCGCCCAGACGGAGCGGGTACCCCCTGCACCATGCTCCTGAACTCCATGCTGGGTTCCTCGCCAGGCCACACGCAGGAAGGAGAGGCACGTGTGCGCCCCGTCACTGCCTCAGGGCGCCTGGCACTGCGGCACAGGTGTCCTGTCATGGTCACATCTTCTTAATAAACAGGTGCGGGGTCCTGCTTCCGCCATGCATCCTGAGGGGCTCATGGTCTGTTCAGGGAGAAGGCTGAGCTCACAAGTCACATGGGGACAGTGAGGCCAGGACGGCCGAGGTGGCCATGGTCATGGGCTGAGCATGGCGGCGGCTGCTGGGGGAGTGCTGGTTCCACACCAGGGGCTTCCCACCAAGGAGCTCCCAACCCTTCCCCACACTCAGTGCTGGAAGGCCAGGAAACTGGGGCACAGGGGAACCCAGTGGCCCTGCGGCAGCACCTTTACTCCTCCTGAGAAGCAGAGTCAGGGCCACCTGCTCCAGAACTAGCAGCGCAGGGAATTCCCTGGCAGTCCAGTGGTTAGGACTCGGTGCTTTCACTGCCGGGGCCTGGGTTCGATCCCTGGTCAGGGAACTAAGATCCCGCAAGCCTCATGGTGCAGCCAAAAACAAAACAAAACACCAGACGCGCACGCGCACACACACGCACACACACACGCACATACGCACACATACACGCGCGCGCGCACACGCACACACACAGAACTAGCAGACGCGCGCGCGCACACACACGCACACACATATAGAACTAGCAGTGCAGACGCGCACGCACACACACACACACACACATAGAACTAGCAGTGCAGATGCAGCGCACACACACACACGCACACACACATATAAAACTAGCAGTGTAGACGCGCACGCGCACACACACACACGCACACACACACAGAACTAGCAGTGCAGATGCAGCGCCGAGGTAAGGGGCGCAGGCAGGGGTACAGGGCCTGGGGCTGTGTGCCTGCCAGGACACCACCGTCACCCTGGAGGGCGTTCCAGGGCCAGGCAGGCTGGGGGCATGTTGTGGACTCAGGTCTGCACGCCTGGGCCATGGCTCTAAGGTTCTCAGGCTCCCTGGGGAGGGGGGACCCTGCTCACCTAGAGCAGCTACCCCTCCCTCTGTGTGTGTCCTGCACTCGCACAGCAGCATTCCTGGGACTGTGGGTCACGCCCAAACCACCAGTCTCCTCCACCTGCAGACAGCAACAGGGCACCTCTGTGTCACCTGGTGACTTGGTGCAGCTCACCTGGCCACGTCTTCGAGGGAGGGGCCGTGTCTACTCTGCTCCCAGGCAGCAGCTAGTTCTGGAGCAGATGACCCAACTTGGACACAGCCCCACCTGGGGCTCTTCCCGCTGCTCCCTCAGCCCAAGACTCAGCCTCCCATGGTTCCCATTTGTGATTCTCATGAAGGGACAGGGACCCAGTTGGGATCAGGGGTACAGAGTCCCCAGAACAAATGCAGGTCCTCCTGCCCTCCCCTCTGAGGGCCAGTGAGGGGGACGGACCTCCCAGAGTGTGTCACAGGTGACCTGTCCGCATCACGAGTGGGGAATGCAGGGAAGGAGGGGCCCGTGTGCGCGAAGATGCTCCCGTGATCACGCCTGAGAGCACCGCGCCGTACTCCTCACAGGCTCAAACTCTCCAAGGTGGTTGTGGTCGGCGACCTCTACGTGGGCAAGACCAGCCTCATCCACAGGTGCGCCACCGGCCCGGGAGGCTCCATTACATGTCACAGTGGAGACCATGTGGCTGCTGGGAGGGGGTGCAAGAAATCTGGGAGATGGTGGGTCCGCGGGGAGTGCGGCGTCCTAGGAGCCTGGCATTGGTCACACCATCCCCGGGGCCACAGGCTCCCCTCCCTGCCCTCCCTGCCGGCAGACGCGGTACTTTTCACTGCCTTGACCCACTTGTTGGTCTCTCCTGCTGCCGCAGCCTCTCTCCACACGGAGTTCCCGCTGGCAGCTCCGTCGCCCGTGGCCTGTCTCTGCGGCCTGTCTCCATGGCCGTCACCGCCTGGTCTTCCCTGAGGGCGGGCTCTGATGGCTTCCTCGGCCCCCACAGGTTCTGCAAGAATGTTTTCGACCGCGACTACAAGGCCACCATCGGGGTGGACTTTGAGATGGAGCGCTTTGAGGTCGCCGGGATCCCCTTCAGCCTCCAGATGTAAGTCACCGCGCCTCGCTTGTTTCCCATCATATGGTTGTGGAGGGCTTCGCGGAGACGCCGGGGGAGACCCCGGGGAAGGCCTCGGCGAGCGGGCAGGAAGCCCCGGGCGGTTTTGTGAAGCTGGGCTCTCTGCTGCCCCAGTCCCTGCAGCCTGATGTGCCCGCCCCCGCCCCCAGCCTCCCCTGGTGCTCCCCGTTGGCCCTCTGTGATCCCATTTGCCAGGCCAGCAGCGCGGCCTCCGGCAAGTCACTTCAGCCCTCCAGCCTCTGTTCCCACTTGGAAAACGGGGCCAAAACCGTTCCCTGCGTTCTGGGCTCTAGCAGAGGCCACACGGTCCACAGACCTTACTGGGGCCTGATGCTGCCCCGTCTCTCTCCCTCTGTCTGTGTGTCTGTCTCCTCCCTGCCAGACCTCATGCCTTGGCCTCTCAGGGACACACACACACACACACACACACATCCCTGGCTTCGGCCCCTCTCCTCTAGTTTCCCTCAGAATAGCCCAGGGTCTCCCCCCAGCCTCATGCTTTCCCACCAGAGCCCCTCTCCTCCGGCACCTGCTGGTCTCCAGCCTGGCCCTCTCCTGCGTGGCCGACCCTGCTGGCATTCCCTGGGCCTCTGTCTGGTCCCCTCCTCCTGCGCTCTCTCTGGTGCTCACCCCTGCTCCCTGGATTCACTCCTCGGGCCTCCATGCCCCGGGCTGGACCTGGGATCGCGGTGATCACGGTGGAGCTCACCCCCTTGTGGACTTCATTCAGCTCCTAATGTGTCGAGACAGTGCCCGCTCCTCTGAGACCAGTCCCAGTGCAGTCCTGGAGCAGATGGTACCACCAAACCTCTCCCAAGGGGGTGTACAGGGTCAGACCAGAGCAGAAGAGGCTGTGAAGACACAGGCCTGCAGGACCGAGGGGATGAGGAGGCAGGAGAGTGAAGCAGCACGGGCTGCTGGGGGCAGCCTAGCTGGAGCTGCAGAGGGCAGCTGTGTCTAATTAGAGGGCCCAGGAGGAAGCAGGGGGCTCTCCGGGCTCCGCCTCTCCTTGTCCTACACAGAGGCCATTGCCAGCCAATCAACTGGCCCCACTGCCAGGCCACCCTCCCAGCTCCCACCCAGAGTATTCTTCAGAAGTGGAAATGTGAATGAATTAATGAAAGAGCCAAACAGTTCTGCATCATGCTGGATCGCTTGGAAAAATTTCAGATTATTGGTGTCTTGTTCATGGCTTGTCTACTCGTTAGTTTACTGAGAAAACTTAAATTTTGATGTGTTGATTTTTAAAAAGGGTGGATTTTCAGACTCAGCCCTGCATTTTGACCTACAGCCTTGTTCTAAACCAGGGCAAGCAGATCTCAGCAGGTAACTACCTCTATCTTTACTGTGCCCATGGCAGACATCATTAATCAATTGCATTTTTTTCCATGGAGCCAGGGCTCAGCTCCTCCAGAGAGCCAGAGCTAACTGATCAGAGAAGCAAACCATGTCCTTGTCAGACAACGCACCCCACCCAGAGAGCTGAGCGTCCCCTCCACTGCCATGGGGAAGGTGGAGCCACACCCCAGTCACACATGAGCAAGTGGCAGAGCCCCAGTCCCATTCCCGGGGTCGCCTCTACAGGTGGACTTTCACATCTTGAGAGCAGCCACATCAGGGAGCACATTCTCTTTTTTATGGCACAGTTGGAAGGGACTGAGCTACAGCTCCATTCATCTGGGCAGCGGAAATGCTAAGGCCGCGCCCCTCCCCGATGAGCACAGTGCATCCAGAGAGGGGGTTCCCCATGGGCGCCCAAGGAAGGAATCATAAGGAGCTGGGGGTGGGGCTGGCTGGCTGGCAGCAGCCACTTTGTGGCACCCATGCAGCTGGTGCGGGCGCGTGGGTCTCCGGCCCAGGGCCCCACAAGCCTGCTGTCTGTGGACACTGTGATCAATGGCTTAACCTGCCACCTCTCTGTTTCCCCTTTTCTCTCTCTCTCCCTCTCTCTCTCCCCCTCCCTCTCGGTCACGGTGCAGCTGGGACACAGCAGGACAGGAGAAGTTCAAGTGCATCGCGTCTGCCTACTACCGGGGTGCCCAGGGTGAGTAGCCGGGTGACGGCAACAGTGAGGCCTCAACCATGTGCAGCAGGGGCTCCCCGTGAATTCCCTGCTGGGCGCACAGCAAGGTGCCCAGGTATTCCGTGCAGGCACCAAATCTGTCCTCTGAGAGCCACTGAGGAAACACGGGGCCGGTCCTCGTCTTCCAGCCGGGCCCAGGCCAGCCTCGGCAGCCACGCGCTTTAGGGACCCACGGTGGCGGGTGCTACCTGAAAGTCTCAGCCCCAGTTTCAGCTCAGAAGGGTGCTCAGAGTGGGGTGTACTTGTGCAGAGACCCCGGAAAGAAGAGCAGAGTCAACTCAGGAGCGGGGGGCAGGGCTTGGCTGGAGGGGAGGGGTGGAGGTGGGCCCTCAGGTGGGGGCCAGCGGGGCTCCTCGCCCACCACATCCTTGTTGAGGGCGCCCCAGCCCTGGGCAGGCCTCCCGGTCAGCAGGCAGTAGCAGCATAAGCCCCCTCCTCTGACCAGGAAGAAGAGAGAAAGGGTTTCAGTGAGAGGTAAGAGCAAGCGGTCCGAGGCATCCAAACCGGACTCAGATGATGAGGTACAGTTAGGTCCACTCAGTACTGGTGTTAAAAGTCACATTTTCACTAAGGTTTGAAAAAAGCAAAAACAGGAAACCACGAGCACCTCAGCTGTGGATTGGAATAACAGCTCTGCCACATCTGCTGTGGCCTCTCTTCTCAGGGGGATGACACCCCCTGGGAATAAGGCGTGGCGCCTGGCACAGCCCTGCAGACAGCAGCCCGGCCACGGTCACCACCACCATCAGCTTCCTCCACTTCTCAGCCCCTCTGCCAGGGCGGGGCACATGGGTGGGCCTCCTGCAGCCTTCAGCCGAGGTGCAGAGGGAGGCCCACGTCCAGCCCTGATCACACCCCTGGGGCCAGAAGAGAGCAGGCCAGGAATGCTCTCCACATGGGGCCACCCAGGGCACAGGGGACCAGACAGGGCAGTGATGAGAGGAGCTGGGGGGAGGAGGCTGCATCTCCCAATTTCCTGCCCACCCTGCTCCTCAGAAATTGTTCCCCTGAAGCTGGTTGTTGCTAATCGCCCGCACGACCATAGCTGCCAGTGGGGGAAAGTCTGCCCCACGTCAGGCCCTAGGCCAAGAGCTTTAAAACAGCTGCTCCAACTTAGTCCTCAGAGCTACCCTGAGAGCTAGAGGTAGCTGTGGTCCTCACCATGTCACAGACGAAGGCTGAGGCTCTCAGCGTCAAGGCCTCACCTGCACTCCCTCAGCCGTAAGAGACAGAGGGGAGATTTGAACGCAGGGGCTCACCTTGCCTCCCTGGAGCCCCCTGTGGCTGGGCCGCTGGGTGTGGATCAGAGTGGGGGGCTGGGTCCCCAGGGCGGCCATGGGTGTCTCCCTCCCAGCGTCCGTCGCCCCTATCAGTTCCGCGGGAGCCCCCTTGTCACGCCGTGTTTGCCTCCCCCGTCACTGACCGGCTCCTGGCTCCCCCCTCCACCCCATGCAGTGATCATCACGGCCTTTGACCTCACTGACATGCAGACCCTGGAGCACACCAGGCAAGTCTGGGGCTCTGCAGCCCCCGTGGGACCCTTGGGCCCAGAAAACTGCCTGGAGGGCTCCCCAAACTTGGGCCATGAGCTGGGCCCCTGACAGTGGGTACAGGTGACCAAGCTTGCGGGTCAGCACCCGCCACCCACAGGCCAATGACTGTTGGCTACCTTTTTATCCTTCAAGATCTGCAGCTACAGCAGAAGGCAGGGCCAGCTGGGCCTGTGGCCAGCGCAGAATGGTGCACACTGGCTTCAGTGCTCTGCTGTTGTCATCTTGAAAGCCTGACTAATTTGTGGCGAGGGGCCTGGCATATTCACCTCGCCTGGGCCCTGTCTCTGGGGACACAACTGGGCACTTGCTGTCTCAGGCAGAGATCTGGGCAAGAGCTGGGGGTTGGTAATTCCCTGGTAGCCTAATAGTTAGGACTCCATGCTTTCACTGCCGTAGTGCAGGCTCGATCCCTGGTCAGGGAACTAAGATCCCGAAAGCCGCACAGCACGGCCAAAAAAAAAAACAAAAACTTTTTTTAATTAAAAAAAAAAAGAGCCAGCGTTCATCAGCTGACAGACCAGAGCCCCTTCACCTTGCTTTTGTTTGGGGTGTCCACAGCCACATCTCCAGCCCTGTGAGGGAGGCCAGGCTGGTCACTTCAGTTGGTGACAGTGCAGGTCTCACCCTGGGCGAGGGTAGAGCCGTGGCTGGGACGGGGCCTTCAGCTCCCCCTACAGCGCCCCTGCGTCCCACCCACCCGAGGCCCCCGAGGCCAGCTCGGGTCAAGCTACCCTCCTTGCAACCCTCGGCCCTGGGAGGACCCGGGCTACACCGCATCCCAGCTTCCCCAGCCCCTGGGGGGTGGGTGCCGTCTCTGCCTGTCCCCCATGTTCCAGGCAGTGGCTGGAGGACGCGCTGAGGGAGAATGAACCAGGCGCCTGCTTCCTGTTCCTTGTGGGGACCAAGAAGGACCTTCTGGTGAGCGGAGCGGGTCAGGGCCAGGGGCGGCCTCGGGAAACGTGGCCCCTTCAGCCTGGGCTTGCGGAGCAGAGGGTGACTCGTATGTGCCTACGTGGGAACTTGCAGGCGGGGGTCTGAAAGCAGGGCCACTCGGTTCCCGGTGCTCGGGGTTCGTCCCATCAGGGAGGGACGCTGGCGCTCAGACTCGCCTGGGACCGCCGGGCTCACCTGTGGGCAGGTGCCAAGGCCCGGGGAGCTGGGTCAGCAGGGCCGCTTCTCCCAGTCAGGGGCCGCGTGCGAGCAGGCGGAGGCAGAGGCCGTGCGCCTAGCCAACGAGATGCAGGCCGAGTACTGGTCCGTGTCGGCCAAGACCGGTGAGTGGGTGCAGGGCTGCCGCCGTGGTGATCGGGGGTGGGGGCCCTGCCCTGGATGGGAGGAGTGGCACACCTGTGTTCTCTAGTGAGACCCCCGCGGCCGCTGTGGGGCACATCCATCCCGTCCCTGTGAGGTCACGACCAGAGTCTCAGGGAGGCAGTGGTGGAGCTGGGGTTGGAACGCAGCCTCACCTGTAACCACACCATCCTCCTGCTCCTGACCGGGTACAGGTGGGAGGGGCCAGTGACCGGCTGTCCCTCCCTTCCCCAGGTGTCATCATAGAAGGCACTCAAACATCCCTCACGGCCCTCCAGCCCTCCCCCACACCCCACCCAGTCTGCCCCAGCCTCACTGGGTCCCCGGCCCCTGAGCTGCCCTCGCCCACGGGCACTGCTTACCCCGGGCCCCAGAGCCTCTGAGCCTCATCATCCTCATCTGGGAAGTGGGGTGTTGCTGTCAATCTCGTTTTATTTTTAATGGAAAAATGTGTTTCAAATGATAAAAGCCATATGATTCACTGAGGAAAACTGAGAAAATGCAGAGAAGCAAGGAACAGATTTTGAAAACAGGTTGTTGAGGGGATGAAATGAAATAACTGCTGGGGGTACAGGAGGCCCCAAGGCCATGGGGACTCTGGAATGACACCTGGGAGCCCTTACCCCGGGCGAGGGGCCACCGTGGACACCTGCCCAGGGGTTTGGTGAGGCAGCAGGAGTGCGAGTGGAAGTACCACCTCCAGCCCAACACAAAAAGTGGCAGCCCCCATGTCCAGTTCCCTCTTCTCCTTCCTGACGGTGTCCCTGAGGCTGTGAGAACCCGCCCTCTTATTGGAGTAACAGCATGTTCCCTGAGAGCTCCCTATGGGCCAAGAAGGACTGCCCTGTGCGGTGGTATAGGTTGTTAACTGCACAAGGGCAGCATGTGTGTCAGGGGCTGGGCCCGGCCCTGTGCCCAGATGGGTGGTCTTGTCCTCCTGGCGGAGGACATGGGGGCCAGTGGCTCTAATCCTCATGGCTGCCCACTGGAGAGGTGCTCAAAGGTTACAGGAAAGCAGGCCCACACTGCTCGGTGCCTGGCCCACGGGTGCTCAGTAGCAATTGATTGGAAGAGTAGATGCCGGGAAACCAAGGCTCAGAGATTTTCAGGAGCGGCCAGGGCATGTGGCCAGGGTGGGGAGCTCATCCCCTGCACAGCGGGGGGGCTGTCCTGGCTCCCCCACCCCCCAGTGCATCCATGGGCAGGGGCAGAGATGGCCAGGGTCACGGCTGTCCCGTGCCCACAGGGGAGAACGTGAAGGCGTTTTTCAGCCGTGTGGCCGCCCTGGCCTTCGAGCGCTCAGTGCTGCAGGACCTGGAGCGGAGGAGCAGTGCCCAGCTGCAGGTCGGCGACGGGGACATCATCCGTACGTGCAGGTGATGGGCTGGGCTGGGGAGAGGCCTGCGGCCTGAAATCCGCGTCCACCACCCTCCGGCCCAAGACTCAACCATTCCCTTGGCTCGTCGCCCTTTGCTCTTGGCTCCTGGCTGCCCCTTCCCCCATCCCTCTGACCTCCAGCCTGCAGCCTCCCTGCCCACCTGCCAGCTCAGACGCCCACCCCCATCAGCTGCAGGTACCTGGTTAATGCCAGGTGACTTCTCCCCTCATTACAGGGATGGAGGGACATCCACCCGAGACCCAGGACAGCAAGAGGCCCTCCAGCCCAGGTTGCTGTTAGCTGAGCCTGTGTCAGAGGCCTCCACTGCCTGCATGCGTGTGGGCAGTGCCTCCCGTGACCTGGAGGGTGACATGGAACACCCACCGTGCTGAGCCCCAGGGCTCCGCCTCTTCTCTTCAGCGGGTCGGGAGCCAGGGACGGCCCCCAGTGGCTGCCCAGGGCCCCATGCTGCCCAGCTGGTGGGGGCACTGAGGCTGTCATCTGGAAAGCCAGTTGCACTTACAGAGTCACTCGACAGCCCCCCCGGCCCCGGGAGGCTCAGGACCACAGGCACGGACACGTGCCCCCAGGCCCACGGCGCTCGCCCTGGGCACAGTCAGCATCCCCTCAGGCCTCTTCCCCACTTTCCTGGGTCGGCCTCCGAATCCTCCTCATCTCGGTGGTCCAGACGAGCGGCACTTGCTGAAGTCAAGGCTCCCTGTCTGCTGCAACCCGGATCGGGCAAGAGCACCCAGGTCTCCCCTCCCCAGCTCCCGCCCAGAGCGCCCAACCCTCTCCATGCCCTCGTGTTGCTCCTCCTCAGGGGCTACTGAGCCCCCGCCCACCCCACTCTCCCCAACCCTGGGTGTGTGCCCCCCAGTCCTGCCCTCCGTGGCCATAGGCAGGTGGCACGTCTGGCTCCCGCCTGTTTCTCGTAGATGGTGAGCATTTCGGGCAGCCAGGTGGTTAGCCGCCAGGAGACTAGGCGGCTTTTGTTCATTCCCCCTTCACCACATTTTAGGCTCTCCTTTTTTATAGATAGGAGATACTTCTTTATATAAATCACTCCTAAAGGAATGGCATATGTGCTTATTGTGAAACGAGACAGCACAGAGCTCTGCATGCAGAGTGACAGTCCCTGCGGTCCCGGACGTAAGCCTCGTCTGCAGCGGGTGGGACTCCGGTTCCTACACAGCACGGCCACGACCTGGGCGCCTTGTTTGCCGTTAAACCAGAGTGACTTCTCCCCACGCCCACAGGGCAGGCCGCATTCCGAGGAGCTGCCAGAGCGAGCCTGCGTGTCCCTTCATGCAGATGGGCCAGAGTCCATCCACCCTGCCCGGCCGTGGGACAGTTGGCTTGTGTCCAGCTTTTAGCTTTTTTTAACTGAAGTGACCATCCTCATAGTTATAGCTTTGCACACTCGGGTTTCCCCACAGAGGCCTTGCTGGGCCTTCAGTGGGCTGGCCCACCAGACCCAGTTTTGAGGGGCAGGCTATCTCAGGGTGCACCACGACCGGGTTTGGGGCACACCACAGACAGCGTCAGGATGGCAGACCCTGGTCAGGTGGGCTGGCACCCTCCCGGCTCCATCCCCCACCCCTCTAGGCCCCAGGACTGGGGGGCGGTAATGCACCCTGCTGTCACTAGCCCCCGAGCCAGGACCACTGTCTCATGTGCGCCCACCCCTCCAAATGGCCCTTTGTGAAACTCTCCTCCTGTTGCCCCGTGTGTGCCCAACTGTTCAATGTTTCTTCTGAAGTGGCAGAACCACTTTGCTGTGGTTCCACTGATACCATGAGTCCACAAAGACATCCTCTACACGCACTTAAATTTCTGGGGTGGAGACCCAGGGCCGCACGCGAGAGCTTCAGAGCCATCCCGGGGCCCTTCCCCTCCTTCGCTTTTCTCACCCTGTCACTCAAGGCCCCTCAGTGGCTGCCCCAGCCCACCCTGCAGGCCCCTGTGCTCCAGCCTTCACCCGTGGTCACTAGTCTTTGCAGGTGCCAGGCCTCTTCTGTGCCCGGCGGCTCGGGCGCTCCTTCTCTGGGAGGACTTCCTGGAGCCCCCACGGCTCCCACAGCCCTTGTTACTTCCGGGTGTGGTGTCCATGTTTGGGCTTCTCCCCCGTCCCCCCCCACACCGCCTTGTGGGACCCTAAGAGCCAGGGCAGCGACCCTGTGACCTCATCTCCCCAGCATCTCCTAGACAAAAGGCCCCCGGCAGGTGCTCACCTAGATGTAGCAGGGAGACAGGAATCCCGCTGAGTCTCCGGCAGACACAGTCGCTCTCACCAAGATGCCTCTTCGTGAACCTCCTGGGCACAGTCCTGTGCTTGGCCCTCCTCAGTGGCCAGAGGCGGGTGTGCCCGCTGCTTGCTCAGAGGCTCCTGAAGTCAGGCAGCGGCCAGTGAGGGCTGCAGGGGCTCAAGCGTCAGGTTCCAGGGAAAGCCGTGCAGGCCTGGGGAGGGAGTCGCATGTAGGCACCACCACTGCCTCCAGCCCGTTGGAGGTGGGAATTCTGGCCCAAAGCAGGGGCTACCCAGGAATGGGGCCATCCAGCCTCTTGGGGGAGTAACCAGAACCCCCATTTACTGAGCACTCAGTGGAGGGGGAAGAAGTCCCTTTCATCCCAGCAACCCTGGGGGCTGGGTATCAGGACCTCCTGTCCCCACCTAACCGGAGAGGAGCCTGAGCACAGAGCCCAGGTGACAGGATGCAGCTGAGCACTTCTCCTCCGCATTCCTTGTCCCTCCTCTCTCTCCGCCTCCCACGCCAGCTTGCAGTGTGATCCCAGCGGGAATCCCACTCCAGGTCCCACACCTGCTCCTCCTGAGGGTCCACAGCAGAGCTAATGAGCTAATCAGTCGCTCCCCATCACAGCCTGCTTCCTGAGCCCCGTGATTTTAGTCGGTCCTTCCCCAGCCCCACAGCCACGGGACCAGTCTCCGCAGTGACCCAGAGCACCGTGGGGTCTCGGCCTCCTGGCAAGCAGGAGCCTCCCCCTTCCCCGACCCTGCTGTGGCCTCTGGAGGGAACGGGGGGCCTCGGATCCACCCAATGCCCACTTCGGCCTGATGATGGGATGGGAGCCACTCCCAGAGGGACTGCGCTCTCCTGAGGGACCCGGGCAGCCTAAGCTGGACACCTGAGGTCGCCTGAGCTGTAGGTAATGGAGCATGCTGACCGGCAGGGGACCTGCTCCACTCACACCCTCACACAGATAAGAGCCTGGGAGAGGCCAGGGTGACAGGCGTTCCTGGCCTGGGGACTATAGAGGGGACTCGGGGACCAGGAGGCCCAGGGTGGGGATGAGAGGTGGGGTGTGGGGTGGGGGAGCTTTCAGAAGCAGCAACAGCTCAGAGAGGGCCCTCATCTTCTGAGCCTTCGGGGCTCCCAGAGACAGGGGCAGGGGGCCCTGGGCGCACGTCACCCAAGGAGGCCCTGAGACGAGACACCCTCCCAGCAGACCCCGGACTCCTCTGCCATCTGCTGTGGCCTCCCCTGTCACCTCCCATATGTCGGGCAGACAGGGAGCGTGGCTGTCCCACGGCCTCCTTCCAGGCTCCACCCCCTCATCCAGATGCCTCCCAGAATTCAGGGCCACCAGCCACCTGTCTGAGCCTGTGCCCCAGGAGGGAGCAGGGTAGTGCGGCCTGTCCCCAGGCTGCTGTTTGCAGACCCTTCCTTCTGCTCCCTGTTCCCCAACAGGTGGATGGCACCCCTGGCCTGAGGGTGCTCTGGGCCTCTGGCCACTGGAAGCCACAGCCTGCACCATGTCACTGGCCGTGGCTTCAGGAACCAGCTCATCTTGTCCCAGCCCCTTCTTCTCTGTGAAGCGGGAAATGGCAGCCTGGGCACTCGGCCGGCAGAATTGATTCTGCAGATGTGGTGGAGTTACAGACAAGGGGGCCTGGGAGGAAAGGCCCACAGCTCACTTGTTCAGAGCCCTTGGCCAGGGAAGTCCCTCAGAGACCCCGGCTACCCACTCTGGGCCGGGGTTGGTAACCTGGAAGAGGCACCCCACCAGGCACCATCCAGCACAGAGCAACGAGCAGGGCCAGAGAACAGCTGTATCGATTGCCCCCATTTTCTGATCTTGCCCGAAGCTCCCTGGGGCTGACGGATGGCAGATGACAGATGGGGGTCATGTGGCCACATCCCGTTTGGAGGGAGCCCTCCTCTAGCCTCTGCCCCCAAAGCGGGCGGAGAGGAGGGTACAGACAAGGCAGGGAAGGAGCAAAATATGGTCCCCACTTATTGTTGTGTGAGACCATTAGCAGTCACTCCCCATTCCTCCCATCCCCGATCCCCAGGTGACCGCCAACCTACTTTCTGTTTCTATAGACTTGTCTATTCTGGACATTTCATGTAAATGGAATCATACAATATGTGGCCCTTTATGACTGTTTTCTTTCACTTGGCATAAATGTTTTCAAGGTTCATCGATGTTTAGCATGTATTGGTACTACATTTTCTTTCATGGTCATATAATATTCCACTGTGATATTCCCGTGACAGACGTTGGGGTTGTTTCCATCCCCAGGGTTCTGAAGCATCGGAAGTTCTGCGTTCTTTCCAGCAGAGGGGGCCGTTGAGTCCCAGCCTCTCCTTCCAGCAAAGGGACCTAATGGTGGGGGGGGGGGGGTGCGGGAGGGGGAGGGAGAGAGAGAGAGAGAGATTGTGAAATGAATTATAGAGCCACAAAACCATATCCCAGAAAATGAAGGAAGTTGAGGAGGGGACATCACCAGCAATCCCACTTTCCTGTTCCATTTTAGTTTTTAGATGAAAAAAAAAACATCTATTGGGAGTGGTGGTGATTGTAGTGATGGTTTTCACGGGCGCGAAACGCCTGATGTGACCTCCTGCAGCCCACACCAGCCTCACCCCATAACCCAGCTGTTCCTCAGACACACCCAGAACTCTGAACTCTCCCCATCTTTGCCTGTCTGTCCCCATCTTTAGGACCAGCTCGCTGGCCAGCCTTCCCCTGACCTCTGCCTCCTCCTGAATGCCCGCCCTCGAGGCCCACACACCTCTGCTGCGGCCTGGCTCTGCCCGCCTCACCCTTTCCTCCCTGGGCTCTGCGCTCCCACCCGGGTCAGCACTGGCTGAGCACTTACTATGTCGTAAGCATTGGGGGTTCACTGGGGAACAAGACAGACAGATCTCTGTTCTTGGAAGTTTAGATCTAGCTGGGGACAGACACCAAATGGGGGACTACACAGTGTCATATATATGGACCCCACTTTCCTCCTCATTCTTCCCTTCCTCAGGAGGGAGGAATGATAAGAAAGCTCTTCGGGGAAGGACCAGAGACCCAGGGTGGGAGTGCTTTCAGGGAAGGCTCAGAGGATGGGAGGAGTGTCCTTGGGGCCAGAACAAGCTGTCCCATGGGAAGATAGCCACTATCTTGCAGTGTCCTTGTGCCCAACGAGCCACTTGCTCTACCAAGAGAGCAGAGCTTGCAAACCCAAACCAAACAGCATCAGAGTTCTGATATGAGCTTGCTTATGTGTACAATATTTAAGGTGGGGCTGAGTTGGGGCCTGCAAACCAGGGAAAGGGACATCTCACTGATGGATGAAGCCACCCCCCCCACAAAGTATCCTTTTCTTTCCCAGGTGTTTAATGATAATGTCCCTGATGAGCCCACAATTCCCCCTGGAAACTCAGAGACCCTGTCAGCAAGGGGAAAAAAATGTTTGTGCTTTTGGGAGTCTCCTTGCTGACAGCCAGGGAATGGGGTTCTGGAGGCCTGGGTTCTCGTCCTGTCGGACCCACTCGCTGGGTGACGGGAGCAGGTCATCCAAGGAAGGCAACTGATACCGATGCTGAGCTGCTGTGTGCCATGCCCTGGGAGGTCAGGATTTATTATACCCGTTTTGAAGAAGAGGTCATCAGGATGTGAGCACTGCTGGGATTCCCGCCTCGCATTGCTGGCCACAAAGTCAGGGCATCAACCTCTGTTTCCTCACCTGCAAAACAGGCTTTACAAGGACCCTGTTGGCCTTGCAGAGGAGTGGGAGGGGACATGGGGCCTGGGAGGGGTGACAGCAGGAGGGTGGAGAGCCTGCAGGGGGCGGCAGTGAGCTGTGCCTGGAAGTGTCTGCCAGTCCTGCTCCCCAGGGTTTTCCTGCCAGTCTCCCAGGGCACCAACATTAAAGGTAATCATGGAAGGAACAGCACATGCTTTATATTTGCCCCATCTGGTTGCCTTACACATGGTGCTCACAACATCTGACATAAGAGGACAAAACTTGGGCTCAGAGAGGGGAAGGGAATTGCCAAGGTCACAAAGCCCAGAGTGGGAGAGATCTGAATCCCAGCCAGGCCGGCCCTGGGCTCTGTTCCTCTAGATTAGATGTCAGGGCATCCACTCTGGGTGGCACTGGAACTGCGGGGAAGGCAAGACAACCCCTCACATCCGTGCAGGGACAACAGCCGCGGGGGCGGGGGCGGGGGGTGGGGAGGTATTCTCGTTCTCATTTCAACGCCCAGGAAGCAGGCACAGAGGGGCAGAGGCGGTCAGGACTCAAGCCGGGTTCTCTGGTCGACAAATCCTGTTTCCGTATCCCCTCACCCAGCAGGCTGGTGGGGGTATTTTCACTTGGCGCCCCTTTGACTCCCTCCAGGGTGCTGTGTGTCTAAGATCTCTGGGCTTCCCCGGGGGACGAGAACAGATTTTGTTTCCCTGCCCGCCTGGGCTATGCTGTCTTCCGCCCAGCCCTGCGCGTCCCAGTGGAGGCTGGCGACCCCTTCAGAGGCAGATTACAGAGATAAGTTCTGAGTCAGGCAAACACCTGGCCCAGGACCGCAGGAAGGGAGACGTGGGTGTTGAGTGACCTGGGGAGAAATTCCTATTGATTATCTCTGTGACAGTCCCGTGTGGCAGATGTTGCTTCATCACCCACCCCGGGACCCCAGCGCAGCAGGCCCGTTGGCACCGCTGGGTGACCTGCCCGCTAGGGGCGCGCTCAGCCGTGACGCCGGTGAGGGGCTCCGGGCTGGGGGTCAATGCGGACCCAGGGGTTCCTGTCCCAGGAGTGCAGAACTCGCCGTCCGGGCCTCGGTTTTCCCAGGCGCGGGGACGCTGGCAGGGCCACGGCTGGGCGGGGGAGCGGCCCCTTTAAGAGGCCCTCACGCTCGGTCCGCCGCGCCGCGGCCACCGCCCCCCGGCCCTCCCCTTCCTGCGGCGCCGAGTGCGGGCCGGGCGCGAGTGCGGCGGGAGCGGGCTGGACAAGCGCAGCGCGGGGAGTCGGCGGCGGCTGGGCGCGGGCGCTGGAGCCCGAGGAGAGCAGCGCGCCGGCGGCGGCCATGGGCTAGCGGGCCCAGCCTAGCGGAGATAGCGCCCGCCCCGCGCGCGCCGGGAGCCCCGCACACAATAGCGGCGCGCGCAGCCCCGCGCCCCTTTCCCGCGCGCGCGCGCGCGCGCGCGCCCGCCCTTCGCCCCGCCCCGCGCGCGGGGAGCCTGGCTGCAGCCTCACCTGCAGCCCGGGAGGGGGCGGGTATTGTTCGCCAGCTGCCGTCACCGCTGCCCCGCCGGGGGCATGGGGGCCGCCCGGCGCCCCGGGCCGGGCCTGGCGAGGCCGCAGCGCCGCCGCTGAGCCGGGCCCCGCGGCAGCCGGGCGGCGCAGGTGAGGCCGACCGCGCCATGGTGGACCCGGTGGGCTTCGCCGAGGCGTGGAAGGCGCAGTTCCCGGACTCGGAGCCGCCGCGGATGGAGCTGCGCTCGGTGGGCGATATCGAGCAGGAGCTGGAGCGCTGCAAGGCCTCCATCCGGCGCCTGGAGCAGGAGGTGAACCAGGAGCGCTTCCGCATGATCTACCTGCAGACACTGCTGGCCAAGGAGAAGAAGAGCTACGACCGACAGCGCTGGGGCTTCCGGCGCGCGGCGCAGCCCCCCGACGGCGCCGCCGAGCCCCGCGCGCCGCGCCCCCAGCCCGCGCCAGCCGACTGCGCCGACCCGCCGCCCGCCGACGAGCCCGAGGCCCGGCTCGACGGGGAGGGCTCCCCGGGCAAGGCCAGACCCACGGCCACTCGCAGGCCCGGGGCCGCCGCTCCCGCGGACCACGACGACCGCGGGCCCCCCACCAGCGTGGCGGCCCTGCGTTCCAATTTCGAGAGGATCCGCAAGGGCCCTGTCCAGCCGGCGGCAACGGACGCTGAGAAGCCCTTCTACGTGAACGTCGAGTTCCACCACGAGCGCGGCCTGGTGAAGGTCAACGACAAAGACGTGTCGGACCGCATAAGCTCCCTGGGCAGCCAGGCCATGCAGATGGAGCGCAAGAAGTCCCAGCAGGGCGCGGGACCCGGCCCTGGGGACCCGCCCAGGCCCTCCTACCGCGGGCGCCTCTCCGAGAGCAGCTGCGGCCTCGACGGCGACTTTGAGGACGCGGAGCTGAACCCGCGCTTCCTGAAGGACAACCTGATCAACGCCAATGGCGGCAGCAGGCCCCCCTGGCCGCCCCTGGAGTACCAGCCCTACCAGAGCATCTATGTCGGGGGCATGATGGTGGAAGGGGAGGGCAAGGGCTCGCTCCAGCGCAGCCAGAGCACCTCGGAGCAGGAGAAGCGCCTTACCTGGCCCCGGAGGTCCTACTCCCCTCGGAGCTTTGAGGACAGCGGAGGCGGCTACACCCCGGACTGCAGCTCCAATGAGAACCTCACGTCCAGCGAGGAGGACTTCTCCTCGGGCCAGTCCAGCCGCGTGTCCCCGAGCCCCACTACCTACCGCACGTTCCGGGACAAGAGCCGCTCACCCTCGCAGAACTCCCAGCAATCCTTCGACAGCAGCAGCCCCCCCACGCCCCAGTGTCAGAAGCGGCACCGGCAGGGCCCGGTGGTCGTGTCCGAGGCCACCATCGTGGGCGTCCGCAAGACGGGGCAGATTTGGCCCAGCGATGGGGACAGCTTGTCCAGCAGGCTGCTTCAAGACGGCGCCTTCCATGGAGACGCAGGTGGGTACCTCTACCACCCTGGTGGGCACACCTGCCCCTGGCTGGAAACCACTGAGCAGTAGGGAATGCGGGGAGGAAAAGGTAGATAGTTTTTGGAGTGATTTTCAAATACTGTTGTGGACTGGAAGGATTCTTACTGATTCTGAGCCTGAACAAACTGCATCCCACCTTCCTCCTGAAGGCAGATTCCCAGCGTTTGGAATAGGATTGGGGTGGGAGAGGTGGTGTGTGGGATGGTCGGTGGCTCCTTCCTTTGGGTCTAGAGCCCTGTGCTTCTCGCGAGAGTACTCTCTGTGAGTTGGGACCAGGATGCCCTGGGCAGTCATCTCCTTGCCTTCTGATCCCCCGCACCCGAGCAGTAGGGATGGTATAAAGAGTGGGTCATCTCTGCTGCTTGGATGGAGGCTTTTAGCCGGGATTGATCCGTGTCTTGGGCAATCCCCGCCACCTGTCCTCAAGAGTTATATGACACGTTTGGGGAACCCAAGAGATGCCAGCTGCTCCCAGGCCATGGGAGTGTCAGGTTCGCTTGCTAGTCAGAGCAGGTGAAAATACGAATGAAGAGGAAGTGAGGTGACCGACAGTTCTGACTCAGTGGGCCACTGAAGATCCCCAGGGTGAAGATTTGAGCCAGGGCTGAAGCAGGGCCACGCCTGTTCTGATCTGCCCAGTTTTGATGAGAGACATCAACCCGCATTACTCACCTCTGTGCGTCTTACCCTAGCTCCATTTTCTGATCCATCAGTGTGCTCTCGCCTCCTCGTCTTCCCTGCCCACCGGTGCTCATTTTGGGCTCCTAGTCCACCGTCTGACTCCTGGCCCTGAGATTAAACCTATGGGATTTGTGTATATGATACGTGTGCACATCTGAGTACAAATACCGTGAGGCACAGGGGTGACGGGACTGGGTTTTGAGATCCAGGCACAGTTCGTGATTGGAGTAAGGAGAGGGATTTGGCGGGGGTGGCGGGTGAGGCAGTCGGCAGTCTCTCAGAGTCCTGGTCCCTGTTGGGCTGATCCGGTTTTCTGCTCCATTGATTTTTCTTTCTCTGCTGATGGAGTTGTATGTGCTTCGTTGGTCAGCATCCTCTAGAAACAAGTGAGGCTATTTTTGGCTCTGTGGAGTGGCCTCTTTGCGATCGGTGCCCCGTCCTGTTTGTTTTAGGCACATCTAGTTGCTGACTTCATCTGCTGCTGGGGTGGGCTGTGGTGTGTCGCCGGGATCTGCGGCCTGGCCCAGCCGCATCCCGTGAGTCCCTTGTGGGACGGGTTGGGGGGAGGCCGTAGTATTTAGAAGCCTGCTTTGCAGGCACGTCAGCTCCTCCGGGGTCTGGAGGATTGCCCTGTGGTCGCTGGGCACCAGCCCCGTCTGGCCAGCTGTCGGCCGAGCGAGCCAGCTTGAACTGGTCCTCGGCGCCCGCCTGGGTGTGGGAGAACGTCCTTAATGAAGCAGAAAATGGGACGTTTTCGTGGAGACCTACAACCTGAAACCATGATGTCTTGCTGGGGGAATTCGGAGTCTCCAGGGACCAGGGCCCTGTTGGAGGGGGTGTGTTTCGGGACCCTCCCTGCGGGCCGTCTCCCCGAGCTCACAGCTCCTCGCCTGCCTCTCAGCCCCTGCACGCAGGAGAACCCGGCTCCGTGGGTGACGCTGGGTAGGTTCCAGCCAAGGAGTTAATTTGACAGCTTGGACCCCACTCCTAGCACTCTCTGGGTCCTTCTCCGAAAGTCCTCAAGGTCCCACGTTCTCTCTCCTGTTAGGTTTTGAAACTCTTGGTGGTTTTAGCTCCGGGAGCCTGTAAACTCAGTACCCAGCACGCTCCTCTGAGCGTCGTGGCTGGAGGGGAAGGAGAGACCCATGGGCGCGGCCATCTGTCTCTGTCCTGACTGTTTACCCATGTTCTTTAGATGCCTGCTGGCCAGGGCTGCGCCTCTGAAATGTGACAATGAGGAAAATCGCTGTGGGGAGGGAGTGGAAGTCACCTAATTCTCTGACGCAACAGCAGCCACCTACGTGAGGCCCGGCCCTAGTAGCTTCAGAGCCTCTTTGCTCTCGTATTTCCGAGTTGAGGGAAGGAGCTGAAATGACCACCAGCCGCTGTGCGCCAGGCATGGTGACAGCATGCTTCAGGCAGGGCCCCCTGTGAGCTCTCCATCACCCCACCTGCTCCACATCTGCAGGTGGGGATGCAACCAGGAAGTGGCAGAGCTGGGCCTCCAGGCCCCGTGGGAATGCAGAGCCCGTGTTCTTCCCACTGCCCCACACATGCCTGAAAAATGCGAGTGGGGGAGTCCAGGGGTCCTTCGAGCTTTGCACACCCAGGACCCACCGGCTGCGAGCTCTGCTGTGTGCAAGCCTGTCCCTCCTACAGTAGGGGCTGCATAGAAGGAGAGAGTGTGGTCCTTGCCCTCTGGGAGCTTAAAAGTTAATGGGAGACAGGAACACACACATCACTTATGTGTTCAGAGGGCGAGCCATCAGGGAAGCTTCCGGAAATAGCCGCATTGGGGAGGGGCCTTGTCTAGGGCAGAGGGTGGGGGCTGCCGTCTGCCCCTGAGGAGCAGTGGAGCAGAGGCTTCTGTGACTCTGGACTGTGCTTTGTCCTTTATTTATTTATTTCGTGGTACTATATGACATAAAATTTACTACCTTCACCCACATTAGCCGTTTTTAAGTGTACAGATCAGTGGTATCAAATACATTCACGTAGTTGTGCGACCATCGCCACTGTCCGTCTCCGGGACTTTTCATCTTCCCGAGCTGCGACTCTGTCCCCATCAAGCAGCAGTGTCCCCTCCCCCAGCCCCTGGGACCCTCTCCTCTACTTTCCGTCTCTGTGATTCCATGACTCTTGGCACCTCGTCACAGGAGTGGAATCACACACATTACGTGTCCCTCCGTGTCTGGCTAATTTCACTTTGCATCATGTCCCCAAGTGTCATCCACGTGGTGTCACATCCACGTGTGCGTCTTGAAGGCAGGGATCCCTGGTTCATTCCTGGGCCTCCCGTGGAGCCCAGTTCAGAGCCATACACACAGCACATCCCCAAGATCCTGTCCTCCTTTCCACAGCCGGGGGGCCAGGTCGGGAAGGTGGGAAGGTGGCTGGTCATTGGGAAGCGTCTTAGCTGTGTCCACCCCTGTCCCTTAAACTCCTTTCGAGGACTTTGGCCACCCTTTCCTGAGAGAGGCCACACAACCAAGGGCCTTTCCTCTTTTAGGTCTGAGGCGCCCCCAGCCCTGAGTGTTCCTTGTGAGATGGGACCCTAGATCTTGTGTTTCTTCCTGGGCGCTCCTGCAAGTGGCTGCCCTGTTGTTTCACATTTCTGTTAAGCAGCTTAATTTGCTCTTTGGATTCTGGTGACATGTTATCAGAATGATCGCAGCTTTGTTTTTCCCTTGGGTGGTTGAATGGAGCGGCCGGCGACGAGCGTGAATAACTGTGGGGCGGGAAAAGGTCACCCAGGCCTGGCCTGGGCTCCACCGGCATCTTTAGACCAGAGCCTGCCTCCACCTCCAAGTTGAGTGCAGGCTCCTCCCGGGGGACAGAGGCAGAGTCCGAGACCATTTAAATCATCCCCAGGGCGGAAACGGAATGTAGATCCAATTTTACAAGGATTCTCCAGCTCGGGAAGGATGACCTTCATGTTTCGGGAACAGGAGGAAGCATTCTGGACCTTTCACTGAAGAAGGAGCTGGGAGTGTAGATTCATGTGGGTCCAGGGTTGGTGACCCCATTCCTCCCTGTTGCTTCTGGCTTCAGTAGCCGCCTCCCCTCCCTGGCTGGGAATCCCGTGGTCCAGCCTGCCCTGTGGTTCCACATTCACGGTGAACGGATGGGCATCTTCTCCGGTTGCCGGACAACAGGCCTGAATTTTGACTGAGGCTGCGTTTCAGATCAAGGCTCAGGAGAAGGTGGTGGTGGATTTAATTAACTCTGAACCCCACAGGGGTCTTGACCCCGACTAGAATTAAAATCCCTGTGGCTCATGTAGGATTTTTTCCTTATTTTTGAAAAAATGTAATAACTTCAATTAAAATAACTTATTTATGTAACATGTGATAGGTTTTTCTTTATTGTGGTAAAATAAATGTAGCAAAACGTGGCATTTTCACCTTTTTTCCGTGTTCAGTGGCATTCTGTATATTCATGCTGTTGTGTAACCATAACTGTCTCTAGAACTTTCCATCATTCCTACCAGAAACTCTGTATCCGTTACGCAATAACTCACCTTTCCTCCACCCCCAGCCCCTGGCAACCACTGCTGTACTTTCGGTCTGTTTTCTGTGAATTTACTTGTTTCACGTACCTCATGTGAGGGGAATCATGTAATATTTGTCCTTCTGCGTCTGGCCTGTTTCACTAAGTTAGGGTTTTGAAGTTGCCGGGTAGCATTCATCCTTGACGCCCCATCTCTGGTCCTTCATAGGTGTCTTCTCTTCAGGAGAACACCTGTTAGCCATGGCGATGTTTCCCTGGCTTTCACACCCAGGTGTTTGAAGCAGCTCAGTATGTTAGTGATCTGGGGCAAAATGCCACAGACTGGGGGCTTCAACAACAGAAATCTATTTTGCCTGCAATTCTGGAGGCTGGGAGTCCAAGGTCAAGCTGCTGGCAGGATTGGTTTCCTCGGAGGCCTCTCCTTGGCTTGTAGACGGTCCTCCCCTTCACATGGTGTTCCCTCTGTGCCCGTGGACCCCTGGTGGCTCTGTGTGTGTCTAAAATCTCCTCTTCTTATAAGGACATGATTCAGATTGGATAGACCCCACCCTGATGACCCCATTGTAACTTAGTCACCTCTTGAGAAACTCATCTCCAAATACAGTCACGTTCTGAGGTGCTGGAGGCTAGGACCTCGACGGGTGAATTTCGGGGGGACACCAGTTTGGCCCCCAGGACTCAGTGAGTCCCTCATTGGGCAGCAGAGAGATGGTGTGTGTGTTGTGCTCACCAGCCGGGTTTTGGGAGGAGTTCAGGTGGAGCTGGGCAGCCTGGTGGGCCAAGGCCACCCGGCCGGGTGTCAGGAGAGCTGCGTCCCAACACTTCACGTGGCCACATCTCTCTCCTCATCTAAAACGTCAGGGGTTGGACCCTGTTGTTGCTAAGATCCTTTCCTTCCATTCTTTATTTTTTCTTTTCTTTTCTTTCTTTTTTTTTTTTTTTTTTTTGGCCTCGCGGCTTGTGGGACCTTAATTCCTGGACCAGGGATTGAACCTGGGGCCACGGTAGTGGAAGTGCTGAGTCCTAACCACTGGACCGCCAAGGAAGTCCCTTTCACTTTTTTTCTTTAAAATTTATTAACACAATTTTTCCACGTCTTTCTTCTTTACTCTGGTTTGTACCTATGTTTCCTTTACTAAGGTAACCACCTGTCCCCCGTTCAGGCACTCAGAGGTATTTATTGAGCATCTACTAAGTGCCAGGCACAATCTCCTGGAAATTCTCTCTTGCCTTTATTCACGGGTTTGTGGAAAGGCTTCTTTCCATGCGCCTTGCCTTTAAAAAACCAGCGCAGACAAACAAAACCTTCGTAATGTCCTTGCGTCTTCCCTGACTGTGTATCTTTCTTTAGCTGTATGTCTGCAGCTATTTCCTGTGAATCCTGTGTCTGTCCGGCTTCCTTCTTCAGGGTGGTGAGATCCTCTAGACAGAGACCTACCTTGGTGTCTGTGTCTTGGGTGCTGTGGTGTTTGTGGGTCACGGATGGAATGAGACCCCCATCTCTGAGGTTTCTGTTTGGTCCGGCCCCTCCTTGTTCGAGCCCCACTCCGCTTTCCCCCATCTAATAATCGGTATTGATTTTGGGGGGCCTGACGACACCGGTGCCCCAGAAAGGAAGCTTGTTAGCTGTGGAGATGTCCTGGAGGTTATTTTTCCTTCTTTGCTGAAGTTTGGACTCCTCTCAGTCAATCCCAAGAGCTTCCTGAATCCCTGGCCTGGGGCCTGCTAATCATCTCTCTTGCATTCTGGTGCCCCCTGGCCACTGCCACCTTGCAAAACGGGGACTTGGCGGTGGCAGTGCCCCGGGGAGACGCGCCTGCCGAGGTGGGGCAGGGGGTGGGGCGGGCGGGGACTGCGATGCCTGACCTGGGAAGTAAACACGACTTGGGTGGAGGCTGTTTCTCGTGCCCTCGGAACATTCTTGTGAAGTGGCTGGAGTGAGATTATACGCTATCGTCAGGTTGGGTCTGAGGGGGTGTGAGACACACACACCCGCCCAAGGTCAGGCCGTTGGTGGAGGGGCTGGCGCTGTCCTCTCTCCTAGGCTGGGGGGTGATGCCTGTCGCATGAGAGTGGGCACCGAGTGACCTCCCCAGAGGTGGAGGGGACCTGATCAGTTGTTTGGCAAACAAAAAAAACCTCCCGGAAAGTGTTGTAACCCTGTACATCCACCTGGGGCACCTGGCTCAGATTCCCGCGGCAGGTCAGGTGGCAAAGCGCCCAAGAGGACAGACGTGTTGGAAGGATGCTGCCTGTCCATCTGCCTTTTCCCTTCAGCAGTCAGGGCACTGGGGCAGGGTCGTGGTGCTGACAGGCTCTGCTGTGGGCAGTCCTGGGAGGTGCAGAGGGGCAGGGGCTGTCTGGGAAAAGGTGACAGAGGTGGCCGGCCGTGTGCACAGAGGGGTCAACGCATGGCCCAGGGAGCACTAGGAAGGAGCTGTCAGTGGCTGGGAGACAGTGTGGAGACACTGGAGGGAGCAGGAGGGCCCTGCTGCCCCAGCTGCCTGGGGAGACGGGCCTGCAGAGCCGGGGGCGAGCAGTCCCAGGGCATCCTCCCAGGTGCCTCTGTCGGCATAAGAAGGGCTTTGAAGATTTGCTTCCTTTTACAGGCCTGACCTGCTCCCTTTAAAAAAATGCTGCCGGGGGGCTTCCCTGGTGGTGCAGTGGTTAAGAATCCACCTGCCAATGCAGGGGACACGGGTTTGATCCCTGGTCCGGGAAGATCCCACATGCCGCGGAGCAGCTAAGCCCGTGTGCCACAACTACTGAAGCCCGCATGCCTAGAGCCCGTGCTCCGCAACAAGAGAAGCCACCGCAATGAGAAGCCCGCGCACCGCAACGAAGAGCAGCCCCCACTCGCTGCAACTAGAGAAAGCCCACGTGCAGCAATAGAGACCCAACTCACACACACACACACACACACACACACACACACACACACACACACAGAATGCTGCCGGGGTTAGTTGGTCTGCCAGGGGAGCAGGAAGAGATTGTCTGCGGGTAACACATGTACACATACCAAGGGTAGCCTTCTGGAACAGATGTCCACATAGTCTGGGGAAAGAATGCAGACCTTGAAGGTACGAGACCTGGACATGCCTGAGATCCAGCATGTGGCTTTTGTGCAGGGACTTGGTTCTGTCAGCTGGAGAGGACGCCCCCTCCTTGGGGGCTTGGTGGGAGCCTGAGTGCCCAGGATGGTGGCCCCTGGGATCTGGCCCCCTCTCTGGTCTCACAGAGTCACCCCCTCAGGCGTCTAATGTCAGTTGATTGAACACCACTTAGCAAGCGATTTTAAAGGAGAAATGCATAATTCAGTAGGTGCAGGCCTTTTCGCCCACTGGGCTCAGCAGACCCCTTCATCCCCCTCTGTTCCCTCTCCTAATGTGTCCTCCTGGGCTGAGTGGTCTTAAAGGTACAGTATGTGTGTATTTTTCTGCATCGTGGCCCCAAAGGAGAGCCAGCTGCTTCACCTAGTGGGCTGTTCTGTCGTCCCAGGGCACCTGGGGCCGCGCACGCCCCTGTAGGGTGGAATGGGGTCACTTGCAGTGTTCCTGGGGGCCTGGGAAGCTAGGAGCTGCAGGGAGAGAGAGCCAGCTTGATTTTTCTCATAGGCCCCCCCCCCCCAAGTTTGTAGAGGGAAAGCTTAGAACCACTTGGTTCTCGTTTTTAGTGATTGTGAGGCCGAAAGAGAGAAAGTAAGAACCGCAGACTCTCTTACTTCAGTGAGCAACAGAGGAGGAAGACAGGAAGCCACGAGAGTGGCACATGCTCGGTGCACTCAGGCTGCTGTGCGGGCTGCGCAGGGCTCCGCCAAGCAGAGGGTGCTGCCCTGGGTCGTGTGGAGGGGACACAGGACAGCTGGGCCCCGTGTGGCACCTGAACCATTTTCAGTGTCCAGCTCAGCTGCATCAAGTATTGGGTTGGCCAGAAAGTTCATTTGGGTTTTCCATACCATCGTAAGGAGAAACCCAAACGAACTTTTTGGCCAACCCAATACATTCACATTGTCGTGCCACCATCACCACCACCATCTCCAGAACCTTTTCCCAAAACGAGACTCTGTCCCCATCAAGCAGTAACTCGCCCCTCCCCCTCCCTAGCCCCTGGCACCCCCGGTGACCCGCCGTCTGTGGATTTGCTGTGGGGCCTCTCGGAAGTGGACTCACATGGCCCTTGTCCTCTTGCATCTGGCTTGTCTCGCTCAGCGTGATGTCTTCACCGTTTCTCCCTCAGACCTCAGTGGTGGTTGGACAGCAGGACCACGACCAGGCCGAGCTGACCGAGGCCTCTGCTCGTGGGGAGGCACGTGGTGCCTGCGGAGCGGGCTGCGTCTTGCACGGCACCGTCCCTCACAGGGGCCCCTGAGGAGGAGCAGCAGGGATCCCCATAGCTGAGCTGTTTGAGGCTTTAGGTGAGGAGCTGGGGGAACCTGCAGGCTCGTGGTTGAATAGATGGGGCAGTCTTCATCCCTGGCCCTCCCCAATCTCGTGGAGTGGCTGTGCTGTGAGCGGGGACGTGCAGGCTGGGCCAGCCACGCCGGTGCCCCCCTCTCCTGTCCTCTCCGAGGCGCGGGGGTCCCCGTGCTGGGCTCAGAGCCGTTGTCCAATTGACTGGAAGGCCCTGCGATGTGACCTGTGAACTCTTAGGTGATGCTCGGCATGGCGGCTCAGCCTCTGGGTGTGTGTGCAAGCCGGCACGTGCAAAAGCAGGATTCGTATCTGCTCAAATCTTAGACCAAAAAATGTAACTCACTTATGAATGTTGACTTCTGAAAGCTTTCCACTTTCTCCCCTGGGAACACGGGTGGAAGTGTCTGCTTTGGGGCCCCGTGGGGTGATGGGCATGGTCTGGATCCGAGACCGCCATGCCTGTGGGCACCCGCTGGGAGGCCCTGTGGGATAGCATCTTGCTGGGGGCAGTCGAATGAGCCCCCTTGCCCCCCCCTACCAGGCACCTGGGCAGCAGCTGTCAGAATTCGGCTCCAAAACTCCAGGGTGTGATGATGAACATCAGTCTGGGTACCCCTCCTGTGGTATTTTGTCAGCACCCAGATGGTGCAAGTCGCTCTAGAGCAGACTGTGCGGAGGGGTCAGCGAGACTCCAGAAGGCGGGGTAGGGAAGTATTGGAGACCCGGTCCCCACACTGCTTGTCACCTCCCAGCTTCCCCTGCCCCGTGGGCCCTGTGCTGTTAATCCCTGCTATGTCTGCAGTCTTGGGGTGCAGAAACCCCGGCAGGCTAGCAGGGAAAGTTAGAGGGCTGAGACCTGGCTGCTGGCTGCCTGGGAGAGGCCCTTTATTCTAACCGCTGGGCTGGGACACTGATTCCGTAGGTGGCAGGTGGGAAACCATCCCAGTTGGCTGACGCGGTGCGGCAGGCAGGGGCATGAGTGCCCTGCTGGGCACTCCAAGAGTAGGGGGGACATCTGGGAGGAGAACAGAACGTGTCTGTCTCTCTCTGTCTCTCCCTCCTTCTCTCTCTCTCTCCCTCTCCCCACTTTCTCTCTGGCCCCAAAGCACTGGGCCCCCTCAAGTATGTGAGTGGATCAGAGCCGTTCCTAAGGGAGGAGAGTCACTTTATGTTTATTGAATTCCAAGGCAGGCATGATGGGGCATGACAGTAAATAAGACCTTGGACATCAAAGGCCAAGGCGAGGCTTTCTTGGGGGAGCTCCCTCTGTCATCGGGGACATCCATGCCGGCCCCACAGGGCTCGGGGACCTGCAGACCAGGCAGGAGCAGCGGGTCAGGACCCTTGTGCTGTCCCTTGGCTTTTCCCCTTCACAGCTATTTTCAGGGGGCTTTTTAAAGGCTGGGCTGGGCTGTGGTTCACTTGGGAAGGGTCTGGGGGTTCGTTTGACTGGGCCTCCTATGGGTCAGCGGGACAGCACGTGACCTCTAGGGGCCCGGGTCCTTCCCGGTGTCCTTGGACGGGTCCGGGCTGTAGCTTTACCCTGCTCGGTGCCACTGAGCCCAAAGACTCAGCAGGAACTGGGGGGGCATTTGAGCTGGTGGAGATTGAAGGCAGTGTCTCTGTCCTGGTTGCCCACATGGACCACCTCTGCTGTAGTTAGAAAAATCACACACATCCCCACAGCTGGTCACTCCTGGCAAGTCTGATTTGTGAGGTTCTTCTTGTTTTTGTTTATCAATATCAGTTTCCCTGGGTCAACAGTCCAGCATGGCTTAGCTGGGTCTTCTGCTCAGGGTCTCCAAAGTCTGCAAAGTGTCGGCAGGGGCCGCATTCCCATCTGGAGCTCCACATCCCCTCACCAGCCCAGGTTGTTGGCAGAATCAGTTCCTGGTGGTTGTAGGACTGAGGTCCCTGTTTTCTTGCTGCCTGTCGGTGGCTCCCAGCTCCCAGAGGCCTCCACTCTTCATAAGCACTTTCTACACGGATATCTGATTTCCTCTTCCGAGCCAACCTGGATTTCTGGAACTCTCCCTGGGTGATCTCCTCTGCAGCCAGGCTTGAGAATTTGTCTACCTCCAGAGTCCATGAGCACTAGCTATGTGTCTTGAACAGTTGTCATGTGGAAGAGGGAGTAGGTTTCTTTAGGGTCATACCTGGGAGGCTGGTCTGTTACTAATGGTTAGAAGCTTCAGGGAAACACATTTCTGCTCAGTGTGAAGGGAGGTTTTCTTTTCTTCCCGACTTTACATAAAATCATATCTCTGATTATTTTACGTAGCTGAGATCTAGCTGCACTGGGGGTCCTGCTTTTGTCAATTAGCGTGAGCATTTTCTTGTTTTACTCAATATTTTGTAAACATTATTTTTAAAGTCTACATTATTACTTTGTAATAGAGTTATAGCTTAACTGATCTAATTTTAATGAATTTTGTTGGACACTTAACGTTTATTAAATGTAGCTCGTTATTATAATGTTTCAGTGAGCATCTTTTTTTTTAAAATGAAGGCTTTATTGAGATATAATTCACGTACCATACAATTTGCCCATTTAGAATGTACAATTTGATGGGTTTTGGTATATTGCATTATTAACTTTTTAAAATTATATTTTTGGGTATGTCTGTATATATAAGAATAACACTTACCATTTTAAGCATTTTTTAGTCCATAGATCAGCGATAGTAAGCACATTACCTTGTTGTGCAGCCATCACCACCATCATCTCCAGAATTCTTTTCATCTTGAAAAACTGAAATCTGTGTCCTTTAAGCAATAACGCCCCCTCCCTCCCCCGGCTCCTGGCACCACCATCCACTTTCTGTCTCTGAATTTGACTGCTACAGGGACCTCACAGAAGTGGACTCATACAGTATTACTATAAACGTCTTATTTCATCGAGAATAATGTCTTCGGGGTTCATCCACGTTGTAGCATGTGTCAGAGTTTCCTCCCTTTTTAAGGCTAAATACTTATCCCGTTGTTTTGTACTTAAACCACGTTTTGTTTTAAGTACAATTCAGTGACATTCATGAGTCAGTGAGCATCTCGTCTTTTTACATGTGCTTCCATTTGCATTTCCGCTCCCTCCTTGAGGGTGAGCATCTGTCAGCGGATTTAGTCGGGGTGTGGGTGGTTTTAAGACACTTGATATCTGCCACCAAATTACCTTCCAGAAACGCTGTTCCAGTTTACCTGTGGTTTTGCAATGCATCCTCTGCTGTCCTCTGACTTCTTTCTTGCCAAGCTGGGTCTCACCATAACTCCTGATACCTTGGTGCTCCCTAAGCACTCTGGATCAAGAGAGGCTCAGAGCTGGGGCCACGCCGGTCCCGTCTCTCATTTGGGAAGATCCCTGAGGCTACCAGCTATGTGACAGTCCTTTGTCAGCTCCGTAGTCCTTGGCAGGGAAGGAACTCACTGTCTCCTTGTTTAGCATAGAAGCTGCTATCTTATTGCTGCTCTGGGCTGCTTGTAATCGAAACCGAAAAGCGCTTCAGCCTCCTTTGCATGCATCCTGGCCGTGGATTGAGTCAGCTAGACAGCATTGTCCAGTTAGTTCTGGCCCCTGGAGTTCCTACCTGCCTTAAGGGAAACTCCAAAGAAGCCAAATACTGTGATGAAAAGGGATTTTACAGAAGGTAGTACGTGGTTGCACTCAGGCTGCAGAAGCTGGCAGAAGCTGGGCCAGGGCAGCAGGACGCTGTTGGGCTTGTCAGGTCAAACACCTCCCTGTGCCTGAGGACTTGGAGCCTGTAGGCTGTGTGGTTGTGTAGGCTGTGTGGTTGTGTAGGCTGTGTGGTTGTGTTGTTGTGTAGGCTGTGTGGTTGTGTAGGCTGTGTGGTTGTGTTGTGTAGGCTGTGTGGTTGTGTAGGCTGTGTGGTTGTGTAGGCTGTGTGGTTGTGTTGTTGTGTAGGCTGTGTGGTTGTGTAGGCTGTGTGGTTGTGGAGGCTGTGTGGTTGTGTTGTGGAGGCTGTGTGGTTGTGTAGGCTGTGTGGTTGTGTACGTTGTGTGGTTGTGTAGGCTGTGTGGTTGTGTAGGCTGTGTGGTTGTGTGGTTGTGTAGGCTGTGTAGTTGTGTAGGCTGTGTGGTTGTGTAGGTTGTGTGGTTGTGTAGGCTGTGTGGTTGTGTGGTTGTGTAGGCTGTGTGGTTGTGTAGGCTGTGTGGTTGTGTGGTTGTGTAGGCTGTGTAGTTGTGTAGGCTGTGTGGTTGTGTAGGTTGTGTGGTTGTGTAGGCTGTGTGGTTGTGTGGTTGTGTAGGCTGTGTGGTTGTGTAGGCTGTAGGCGGGGCAGGTACATACAGGAAGGTCATATATGGAGGGTGGGCAATGTGGTATAATGGCCTTGGGGAGGAAAGGGGAGGGATGGACTCTTTTCCATGCTGGTGAGTTGTCTTACGCCGCAGATGATCTGTCTTATATTTAAGTGCTCACTGCAGCTGGGAGCCAGCACTTCTGGAGTCTTAACCATCACAGCTTGTGAGCTGTAGAGCTGGGGCTCTCACTTGCTCCCTCTTCTCTCTGTTGCCTGTCTTGGCTGTGCCGTCAGCTGCTGTTCTGATTCTGAGTAAATCACTTAAACCCTGTGGGCCCCTGACTTCCCCCCACCCCCCACCCCATAAATGAGGAAGCTGCGCGGTAGCATCTTTAAGATCTCTTTAGTTTTGTGATTCCAAATAAAATGAAGTCATGTTGCTCTGAGTTGCCAGCAAGTCACTTGGAAAACCTTACTGGCAGGTGTCCCGAAGCAGTCTTCCCGTAAGACCCCAGTTGGGCCTGGCTGCCTGCACTGATGGGTCCAGGGAGCCCGCGGTGGGACTGGCTGCCTGCAGTGATGGGTCCAGGGAGCCCGCGGTGGGCCTGGCTGCCTGTGGTGGTGGGTCCAGGGAGCCCGCGGTGGGCCTGGCTGCCTGCGGTGATGGGTCCAGGGAGCCCGCGGTGGGCCTGGCTGCCTGCGGTGATGGGTCCAGGGAGCCCGCGGTGGGCCTGGCTGCCTGCGGTGATGGGTCCAGGGAGCCCGCGGTGGGCCTGGCTGCCTGCGGTGGTGGGTCCAGGGAGCCCGCGGTGGGCCTGGCTGCCTGCGGTGATGGGTCCAGGGAGCCCGCGGTGGGCCAGGGGGTGGATTTGGCTCTGTGTGTACATTTAATGGGAACCAGGATGCTTCTTTGCTGGTTGATTTATCTCCCTTACTGCCCACTGGCCAGCCCTAGGGTCGGCCCCCAGGGCAGGCACAGATGCTCAGGCTGTGCAGGTGTCACCTGCGTAGCATGCTGAAAGGCATAGCGTGGACAGCTGGGGGGGCCCAGCCTCAACGTGAGAGAGGGTGAGGGCAGCGTGGAGGGCGTCTGCCAGGGCAGAGGTGGTAGTATCCAGGCAGGTGGTTGGCAACGGGAAGCCTGGAGGTGCCAACTGGTGTCTTGCCAGCCAGAGCACAGCCCTGCGTGGTCAGGAACGCTTGTGCTGAGGCAGCCCTGAGACAGCGGGGCTTGCATGCAAGGCTCTACCTGCAGCATCTCTGTGCCGTGGGGTTGGGGGACTTTTGGTACCTTGGGGCCATTGTTTTCATGCATCACAGATGGCCAGTGCTCAAGCAACCTGCTGCCTCCCAGGCCCCACCCGGGATCAGAGTCTGAGGGGAAGCTCTCTGTCTAGTCCCTGTTACTTTCTGAGCATCCTCAGTGTCTGCCAGAGCAAGGACTGTCTTGTGCCCGGGCTGGCCAGCCCCGGGGATGGGTTGGTCAGTCTGGAGGACACGAGGAGGAGAAGGAGACTGCGCTGACCGTCTGCACTGCCGTGGGGCTCAGATGCCTCAGCAGAAGTCCGTGCTTTCCTTCAGGACTTCTTGTTTGGTGAGCTCGACTGGGACTCCCAGGGACCCCCAGAGCGGCTGGCATTCCCTCTCTGGCGGTCTTGCAGGAGAGAGGACCCCTCGTTTTACTGGAACTTTGCACTTGGGTTTGGCTTTACGCTTTGTAATAGAATCCCGTGTGCCTTCTGGGATCTGAGCCCCACTCCACCCTGCAGGGAGCTGGGTGGTACCCGCCATTGGCAGAAGCTTAGACCGGTCAGAAGGTTCCATGGCAGAGCCTGGGTTTGAACCAAGCGTGGTTACGTGAGCCTCTGCTCTTCACTGCGGTATTGGGGTGGCCAACCTTTCCTTAAAGGGCCAGATAATAGCTAATTTAGGCTTTGTGGCTGAGAGGCGAAATTGAGACTATTAGGAAGGTACTTATATAACCACTTAAAATGTAATTGCTTAAAAATCGTTATAAGATCCATTCTCAGATCCTGGGTCACACAAACGGGTAGTGACAGGCTGGCTTTGGCCCGTAGCTTGCTGACCGCTGTCCTGCAGTGCGCTGTCTCCTGATTCCTGGTGATTGTGAAATGAGATGACGGAGCCGCGTGTGGGTTTCTCTCCTCTGTGCCCGGGAGCCCTTGTGAGGCAGGTAGGGTCAGTCCTCCTGTCCCTGTGAGGCCTCCTTCCTGCAGGAAGTTGCGGGGGTGGGAAGCAGGGGTGGGGAGCGGTCACCAACAGCTCCCTGTCTCTCCCCTGCATCCTGCTGCTTCCGAATGTTTATCCCCCAAAACCAGGCTACCCGTGGGTTCATGAGGGTTGAAACTGGGTGATGGGAATGGTATTCGTGATACTGTGCTCTCGATTTTGTATGTGCTGGAAATTTCCTGTAATAAAAAGTTAAGAAAATAGTCATTTATTGATCAAAGTTACAAAAGAGAACCCTCCACCTTGAGAGAACAGGGTGTTGGAATCCTGAGTCTTTCTCAAGCTCCAAATATGTGTGAGTCGAATCTAACTCATCTGCTCCCTAGTAGCAGATGTTCCGGGAAAGCCAAGCTGTACTTGAGCCACTCCATCTATCATCCATCCCTCCATCCATCCATCCCTCCATCCATCATCCGTCCCTCCATCCACCATCCGTCCCTCCATCCACCATCCATCCCTCCATCCATCCATCCATCCCTCCATCCATCCATCCCTCCATCCATCATCCGTCCCTCCATCCATCATCCGTCCCTCCATCCATCCCTCCATCCATCATCCATCCCTCCGTCCATCGTCCATCCCGCCATCCATCATCCGTCCCTCCATCCACCATCCGTCCCTCCATCCACCATCCGTCCCTCCATCCATCATCCATCTCTCCATCCATCCAACCATCTGCCTTAGTCCATTCGGGCTGCTATACCAGAGTACCATAGACTGGGTGGTTTATAAACAACAGAAATGTATTTCTTGGAGGCTGAAAGTCCAAGACGAGGGTGCCAGGAGATTCAACGTCTGGTGAAGGTCCACTACTTCCCAGTTCATAGATGGCTGTCTTCTCACTGTGTCCTCACATGGCAGAAAAAGTGGTGGATTTCTCTGGGGTCTCTTTTATAAGGACACTAATCCCATTCATGAAGGTTCCACCCTCATGACTGAATCACCTCCAAAGGCACCCTCTCCTAACACCATTGCACGGGGGATTAGGTTCTGACATACAGATTTTAGGGGGACACAAACATTTATTCCATAGCTCCATCCATCCATCCATCATCCTTCTACCATCCAAATATCCATCCATCCATTTACTCATCATCCATCCATCTGTCGTCCAACCATCCACCTATTTGTTCATCTGAAGTTTGTGTAGCACCTGCTGGGGTCCAGACTCCATGCTTAGGCCTCGACACAGTCCATGACCCCAGGGAACTCATAGACATTGATAAATGGGGTCTGCAATGGAGGTCAGTACCAGGTGGGCACCAAGAAGGGCTATCTCTGCTGGGTTAGCTCACAGAGGGCATCACGGAGGGAGCGGCCAATTGTTTGGATCTTGAATGGACCCCACTGAAAAGGAGAGTGTTAGGCCATTGTGGGGGATGGGGAGAGGGGGCATTTCAGACGGAGGCAGCCTGTGCACAGAGGCCTGGAGGAGTGGGACAGCAGGGTTCTGCAAGGCTTGGGACAGCTGGAGCATGGCTTTGGGATGAGGGACTGACTGGCGATGAGGTGGGGAGATCTGGTGTGCCTCCCACCCTGGGCCAGAGAAACCCCCCAGTGACGCCTGCATGAAAGATGGGGTGAGTATGGGGTGGGAGAGCCACCCTGCAGCCACGGGCCTTGCTCGGTGCCCCGCCCGGGCCACTGTGGGTTCCGGGGCCCCTTCTGGACAGAACTCCTCCTCAGCTGGGCGGCTGCCAGCCTCGCTTGGGCCGAGCAGGTGTGGCTTACCTGCACTCACCTTTGCTTTGACTTCCTCGCTCACGGACTCCTGTTGGGGAGCAGCGGTCCAGACAGTGTGGAGTTTTGTGTCTGCCTGCAGAGCAGATGCGCTCGATCCTCAGTGTTGGTGGACCTTTGCGCTTCACTTGGCTCCTCCGGGCCGGGGTGGGGCGGCTGTCTGCACTGCACACCTGCGGCTGGAAGGGCAGAGACAAGCAGCCCTTTCTCCTCCAGGGCCCCCCCTCCCCGCCTGGCGTGTGTCTGCGTGGCGTGGCGGGACTGTGGCTGCATGAAGGCCATGGCTGGGGCTGCGATGCCAGGACCTCGCGGTCACTTAGGACGGTGGGAAAGAGTCGTTGGGGTTTGTTTGTTTGTTTAATTGTGGTAAAATACACATAACATAAAATTGACCGTGTTAACCATTTCTCAGTGCACAGCTCAGTGGTATTAAGTATATTCATGCTTAATGCGTGCAACCGTCTCCACCATCCGCCTCCAGAACTTTTCATCTTCCCGAACTGAAGCTCTGTCCCCATTAACACTAATGCCTCCTGCCCCCCAGACTCCCTCCCCCGGCCCCTTTCAGTTTCCATGCATCTGACTCCTCGAGAGACCTCCTGCGAGTGGAATCCTACAGTGTTTGTCATTTTGTCCTGAGCATAATGTCCTTGAGGCTCATCTATGTTGTTGCATGTGTCAGAATTTCCTTCCTTTTGAAGGCTGAGTTTTATATATTCCATTGTATGGATGGAGCACATTTTGTTTATCCATTTATCTGTGGATGGATACTTGGGTTGCCTCCACTTTTTGGCTGTTGTGAAATCATGCTGCCGTGAACATGAGTCTCCAAATTCAGTAGTCTTTTTTTTTTTTTTTTTTTTACATTTGTTTGCCTCCCCCTTCAGCTGTTTGGTTTGTTTATTCATTTTTATTGAGATATATTTGGCATTTCACATTGTACTTGTTTTAGCTGTACAGTGTAACGACTTGAACATACGTATATGTTGCAAAATGATTATCGCAGTAAGTTTAGTTAACACCTGTCACCACACATAGTTACAAATTTTTCTTTTCACCTATTTGTTTTTCAATCAATTCCCTTTTCTCTTTTGACAGATTTCCAATTACAGAAAATTTTGTCCATGTTAGGAAAACGAAATTTTGAGCTGAGGGTTAAAAAAAAAAAAAACATATAAGTTACTGTTCTTTTTAAAAAATGCCAAAGATTCAAAAGATACTATGATGTCGGTAGAGGTATATGTGCCTTGAAATGTAATTCACAGACAGTAAAAGTCACTCTTTTAGGTGTACTGTTCTGTGAGTGATGGCAGAGTGGTGTAACCACAATCAAGGTACATAAGAGGTCCGTCACCGCAGAAATTGCCATCACCCCCAAAAGCTCCATCACCGTGTCTCTTGTATACACAGCTCTCCCACCCCACCTGCAGCCCCTGGCAACCACTGATGTACTTTCTCTCCCTCTGGTTTTGCCGTTTCCTGAACGTGGAATCAATGGAATCCTACAGCGCGGAGCCTTTTGGATCCAGCTCCTTTCACTTCGGGAGGGCACTTGTGACCCATCCAGGTGGTTGTGTGTGATACCTTGTTTCCTCTTGTTACTGAGATGGTTTTTCATCAGCTGACGTGTGGACTGTTCCTTTTCCTTTCTGTTCTGTTCTAACAGCTTTACTGAGATGTAACTTACATCCCGTCTAGTTCCCCTGCTGCACGTGTACCGTTCAGTGGCCTTTATGGATCCACAGATTGAGTGGTGCAGCCACCATCACTCTCGAGTCCCAGAACCTTGCCATCACCCCCAAAGTAACCCCACACCCGTCAGTGGTCTCTCCCCACTCCTCCCCTTAGCCCTGACACTGCTTTCTCTCTGTGTGGATTTTCCTTTTCTGGACATTTCATACAAATGAGTTCTACGATATGTGGCTTTTGGTGGGCACCGCCCTTTTTTATGGTTTCTTTTGGAAGACCTGTCTTCCAGGTCACCCCGCATCCTGGGAGGGCAGATGGAGGGTGAGGAGCTGCACCTCAGAATATGTCCCCAGCTCCTCCCCAAGCACAGGCCTTTCTCTCTGGGTTTGGGGCTGCTCCCGGCAGGGCACCAGGGAACAATCCCCTTCTTCTCCTGGCTCCCCTTCCCCATAACTGGGGTCCCTGCTCTCCCGTCCTTGGCCTCCCGCAAGGGTTTGGATCCCAGAATGCGCAGGTGGATGGGAGGTCTGACCCTTCAGCCTCTGAGAGGGGCCTGCAGCTTCCTGGGTGCCTCTCTCTTCCCCATGAATCCAGCTGCTGAGTCCCCTTTGTTGTTTTTGCTGCCGGATTGTCCCGGCCCCTGGGAGGGGGCTGAGGCAGGAGGAAAGCTGCCGGCCAGTGGCTGGAGGACCGCTGCTGGGTTTGGCAGACACGCCAGCTCTGCAGGAGAAAGACCTGCAGGGTGGGCTGTGATCACAGTTGGATCCCTTTGCTGCCCATTGTCCTTGCCTGTGACTGCTGACACGTGTCCCTGGGAACCGCTGTGGTATTTGGTACCTACAGGGACGCCCATTGTCCAGGGCCCCAGGCCTCAGCAGGGAGCACGCGGGCTTCTGGAAACTTCTCAGAGCTGTTGCCGCAGGTGCACCAGCCTAGAATAAGCCCCTGGGGGCTGGGCTCTCCCACAGGAGCACGGTTTTTACTCTGGGAACGCAGCGGCTTCTGGCACCGGGCGGCGGCGTAGACATGTGTCCGTGGACCGGGCCCTCCCGTGAGCATCCCCCCACCCCCACCCCACGACCTCCACGGGCTCTGATTCTGACCGACACAGGCGTCTATGACTGTGCTTTGGTTTATCCCCTTGTTTGAAGAGCAAGCTGGGTGCACCTGCTCTCGGGCCAAGAGCAGTGGCAGCTGCAAGCCGCACGCCTAGCGCCGAGTCTTACTCAGACCGAGGGATGAATTATTTGCTCATAAATCAGTGTCGCGTCTACAGAGGACCCAGAGATGTGAGGGCCGGCGGGCTTTCTCTCCATCGCTGGGAGGGTGGGGGCTACAGAAGGCATGAGAAAGGACAGTGCTCTCTCTGGAGACTTCCAGGCTCCCCCACCCCCGGAGCAGCATCCTGGGGAGGCCCTGCGAGAGCCTCCCACGTGTGGGCTCATCTGCCCACGGTCCCCTTGCTGGTCTGGGTGGGGCCTGGCTGTAGCAGGGCAGCCATCCCGGAGGAGATGCACTGACCCCTGCAGCCCTCAGGACCCTCACGGCCCTGGGCTCAGTGGGAAGGTCCCAGGCCCAGGTGGGCACTGGCCAGGCCATAGGTGGCAGCACTGCTGACCCAGCTCCCAAGCCCTGGGGTCTGGGTGAGGCAGGGGCTGGGCTGAGGGGTGTGGAGAGCCCCTCCCTCAAGGGACACAGAGCTGGGGACATCACTGGTCATTGCATTCAGTGGCCGCTGAGAAGGAAGACCACGCTGCCAGTTAGCATCCTGAGAGGCAGGGAGGAGCAAGAGATCCCGCTTTGTCACGTTGAAATCTTCGGGGGACTTCCCTGGCGGTCCAGTGGTTAGGGCTCCACGCTTCCACTACAGGGGGCACGGGTTTGATCCCTGGCCGCGTGGTGTGGCCAAAAAAAATATTTATTTTCGGAAAATCCGTATCTGAGAATCCAAGAAGGATGGTTACGTTTCCTCATCTGTAAACTAGAAGTCAGAGCAGTCATGCGCTCGGGGGCTTGTGTGAAGGTCCAGCGAGATGGTGCACGCGAGAAAAGCGCTTAGCCCGGCTGCCGGCGCGCCTCGGTGCTGCATAACATTTGTTATTCTCGTGTTATTGTTGTTATGACAGAGAGTGGAGAGGATGTTGGCTGCTTCATCAGCTGGCTGGACGTGTGGGTTTTTTTTTTCTTTAAGAGACCGCCGTGGAAGATGAGAAGCTGCCTTTTTCCATCAGAGTTGGAAGCGCCCAGAGTCCATTTCCAAGCAGTGATTTTTCAAATGCTTCAGTTTCGTTCTAGGAGCACAGCCCTTCTTTTCAAATGACATTTTAGATGACACCTCAGTACATGAAACAGATGAAAAGGGTCCCCGCTAGCTGAGCCCAGCCCCGCTCGGCCTCCCACCCCTCCTGGCCTGGCGGTCTCCACGTGGCTCCGAGGACCCAAGCGTGTGCTGTCCCGGGGGTGGCGGCCGAGGGTCTGGGGGCAGGTTCTTCCTGGAGGTCGGCGTCCTGTGTCTTCTCCAAGGTGGAGTTGGCCAGGCAGGGAGCCTGGCACAACTTCCTTCTTGGAGCAGAGACACAGACTCGGTCCCCGCAATGACCAGCTTGTTTCGTCAGCAGATGCGGGCTGAGGTGAGGGGGCACTCTGGCTCAGAGCCTGGGTGTGAGCCTGTGTTGTCCAAACCTGCATTTGGAGGGGTTTAAAGACAAGACTTCTGTCTGTCACAGAACTTTGCTTTTGTTCTTCTTCATTTAAAATTGTGATAAAAAATTTAAGCGATGGGGCTTCCCTGGTGGCGCAGTGGTTGAGAGTCCGCCTGCCGATGCAGGGGACACGGGTTCGTGCCTTGGTCCGGGAAGATCCCACGTGCCGCGGAGCGGCTGGGCCCGTGAGCCATGGCCGCTGAGCCTGCGCGTCCGGAGCCTGTGCTCCGCAACGGGAGAGGCCACAACAGTGAGAGGCCCATGTACCGCAAAGAAAAAAAAAATAAAAAATTTAAGTGACACCTTAGTGGCATGAAGTACGTTCGCATTGTCGTGCAACCATCACCACTGTCCAACTCCAGAACTTTTCACCTTCCTCCTGAAACTCTGACCCCACTAAACACTAACTCCCCCCTCCCCTCCCACCCCTGGCACCCCCCTTCTACTTTCTGTCTCTATGGATTTGACTGCTCCATGCACCTCACAGAAGTAGAATCCTACAGTACTTGTCCTTTTGTGTCTGGCTTATTTCACTCAGCATGAGGTCTTCAACGTTCGTCCACATTGTAGCAGGTGACAGAATGTCCTTCCTTTTCAAGGCTGAACAATGTTCCTTTGTGTGGAGGGACCACGTTATGCTTATCTGTTCATCCATCGGTGGACCCTTGGGTTGTGTCTTCCTTTGACTGCTGTGAACGTGGCTGTAATGCTTTTACTCTTGATTCCTTGCAACCAGGACCCGCCTGCAGGAGCACCCAGGGCACCACTCAGCTGCTGTTGATGGGGGATGGGAGAGGGCACCGTTTTCCTGAGCACAGCCCTCTGGGATGTAGCAGGTGGCTGATGGACAGGGCAGGAGTTCTTGGAAAGGGGCGTTTCTGGTGGCGAGTCCCGCCGCCGTTTCCAGCCCCTTTCTCTGCCAAGGAAACTTGAGCCAGCCGCTCCTGCGATGTGGCAAACCTCCGATCAGGTTCCAGGGAGACGGTGGAGTGGTTTTCTGGGTGATCCGGCTCCCCCAAGCCAGTCAGTGACAAAGCCAGTGTAGTGGTGGGACAGGGACACCTGTCCCTGTTTGGTTTTGACACTTTGCTTCCTGAGTGGAATGGGGTGGGCAGGTGCCTTCCTCCCAGCAGCACCAACAGTGTGGGCTCAGCCCTGAGGTGGACTGTGGTCCTGCCCTGCCGTCAGCAGTTCAGGAATTGGAAGCGGGGAGCCTGCCTTAGGTGATGGGGATGTGTAAGGAAGCTACGGGGCCAAGGAGTCAAGGAATCGGGCAGTGACTGAGATTCCAGGCATTGGCCCTTTCCTGGAAACCTGGGTCATTTTCTAGAATAACCGGATTCTCTTGAATTTAGCCAGGTTCAGGAAATCTGGCTGAGCTGGCCTAGCTTCAGAATACAGATGCCTGGTTTCTGCAAAGCCAAGTTTATTCCCAGCCCCTTTCTCTGAATTCTCAGTGTCTACATTGTTTAGGAGTCATTAACATGTTTATAAGCAGAGACCCAGGAATCCCACCCTAGATTTTCCTAAGGAAATAGGACTTTTTTTTCCCTTTTCCTTTTGGTATTATTATACGAGCTGATTCATTGTATTCATAACAGTGGAAAGCTGGAAATAAACTAAAACTAGTCCCGCGATAGGAAAGGGGTTACATTAGCTGGGTGGACTATGATGTAATCGGCACATGGTAACAGTGAAGATTATGTAGCCACGTGGTTCAAGCTCCTAAGTAGAAAGAGTGACACACAGAGCTGTATGTGTTAGGATTTGTATCTGTCATCTCTTGCTGTGTAACAAACCATCCCCACACTGAGTGGCTTAAAAGAGCATGATTTAATCTCTTGTGGTTCTGTGTGTGTATTGGTGGGTGGTCACCTGGTGGGGACAGTGGAAGGCTGGGACCTCTCTCTCCCTGTGATCAGCCCTCATTCCAGCCTGAGCGCCTTCACATGGAGCCTGGGTTCCAAAGACAAAGGCAGAAGCTGCAAGGCCTCTTGAGGTCTGGGCTGTGGAACTCAAACCCCATCACCTCTGTCATATTGGTCAAAGCAGGTCCCAGGGCCAGCCCTGGTCCAGGGTGGTGGAGAACTAGGACTTGACTCTGCCTCTTGACAGGAGGGGTAGCAGCATCCCATGGCCACAGTGCGTGGACACAGGTGGGTGTGATTCCTGGTGCCCTGGTTATGCTGCCTTCTGCCATGTTTATGTAACAGGCTTAAAATAAAATTCTCTGCACGCCAGCCATTGGGTGCCTAGCTTGAGAATGATGGCGTGGGGGGCCCAGCTGTTAGGTCCCCTAGACGTGCAGTCTTGGCTGGTGCAGGACACTGGGGCCTGAACCCTGGGAAGAAGATAGTAAGTGGGCGCCTTCCAGCTCCATTGTGCCTTGTCACCTGGACAGAGGGTGGATGGGCCTTGGGCGGCATGAAGGGACCCAGGCCATTGGAGGTGTGGGTTGACCACCTCCGAGAGGCAGGCGTGGCCCCAGCCAGCACCAGCTGAGCATCCTCATAGGATGAGGGGGCATCGTGGGGCCCCTGTTGTCTGAGGACAGTGCGGGCAGGAGGTGTATTTGTCTATCGTCCCGGCTTCCCTTTTTAGGTCATTGCTGTCCTAAACAAATGGTTCTTTGTACTTTGCTTTCAAGTTTTGTGTGAGTTTGAAAGTGTTTCAAAATAATAAGTTAATCAAATAAATACACGGGAAACCGCACTCCGCCTACACGTGGGACGGTCCTGAGGACTGGAGGGAGGAAGGGCGTTCCCACGCAGCCTGGGCTCTGGGCCGTGGCCGGTCAGTGGGTGGGAGATCCTGCTGGAGAGAGAGCCGTGGCCCAGGTTCCTGCATCTCCGCCTCATGGAGAAAAGTTGGATCTTGCACAACTGTGCCCCGGGAGCAGGGAAGCAGTCTGGACCTGCCCGGAGCTCATGGGCTTCGCTCCAGGGGAAACTCGGGCTGTTGACTAACCCTCCTCTGATCAGAGAAATTCTCCCCTGCTGCATGGGGACCTGCCCCCTTCTTGGCATTCCTGTGCTCACTGTTCTCTTCCTCCTGGGCACCCAGGCCCTCAGGACCCCATTGGCCACCCCCTCTGGCCTGATCTGCAGGCCCTGCCGGTGCCCCGGCTCCCCAGGCGGGTCGGGGGCAGGGGGGAGCCCTCAGAGCTGGGTGAGCATTCAGGTCTGCTCCTGCTGCTGCAGGTGGCCAGCCTTGGAGCTTCTGTCTCCTCCCCACCCCCACCCCGTCCCCCAGGAACCCTGTAAGGATTCCGGGAGGTGACCCAGAACACTGCCTGGTGCCCAGCTGGGAGGAATCACCCAGAAACTGAGTTCTTTTCCCTGACCCAGTGTTTTTCAACTTTTTCTTTAACAGCTGCAGAATCCTTAGCCAGAACTTGTGAGACCCCCAGGATATAAGGCAGATGAACCCGGTTGGCACTACCCCCTCCCCTACATCGTCCCAGCTTGGCTCTCACCTTGGGGGCCGCCATAAGGTCCGGACAGCTGGGAAGGCACTGCCTCAGGCCCTCCTGGTCTCAGGGGTGACCACAAGCAGGGGTCTGGTCCTCTCTGCAGCACAGTGGACCTCGTTGTGAGCCCTGAAACTTGTCTGGGGCAGTGGTGGCTGAGGACCAGCCTGACGGCAATTCAAGCCACAAGGGACTGGACAGGCGTGGTGGACCCTGGTTCTCATAGGGGGGATCCTTTGCTTTCAGCCCAGGACATCCAGGTGGTGGCGCAGGCGCCAGCGCTGGGGGAGGGGAGGGGAAGGGAGAAGAGGTGGAGAGGGCTGTTTTATCCACGCTGGAGTGAGCCAGCTCCGAGGGTGAGTGGCCGTCAGCAGCTAGGATGAATCACCTATTTACTTGTTCCATTAAGAGGCCCCTGGCCCGTGGGAGAGATTGCCGCCGGCCCTGCTTGGGAGGACATGGTGTTTACAGGGCCCAGCGGGTGCAGGGCGAGGAGCTGGCTCTTGGGAAGGGCCTGCAGCATGCCCGCTCCTGCCCTGCCCCTGCCCCGCCGGTAGTGACGGCCATGGATGGACAGAGGGCCAGGCCAGCTCCACAGTGAAAACAGGAAATCTAATCTTTTAAAAATAATCTAGGGGGAGGGGAGAAAGTGGAGGAGCAGAGAGTGTAAACCAGGAGCAGGCGGGGCGGAGGGGAGCATCTTCCAGCGGCCAGGGTTTTCTCAAGGCTGGAGATCCAGCGAGTCAGCAAAAAGTCGAAGATGCTCAGTGGGCGGAGGGCGTCTTCCAGGTCTGTCCCTGACATTAGATGCTATCTTAGCAGCAAGGCTCCTACCCGGCTGCTCCCCACTGTGCTCCAGACCAGCCCCACACAGAGCCCAGCGGGCAGGCCTGACCCCCACCGTGCCTGTGACCTGTCCTTCCAGCCTGTGTACACACCAGATTGTCTTCCCAGAGCCTCAGCCTCTGCGCTTCCCAGGCAGGCAGGGCTGCAGGACACCTGCACTCCGCTTCCCCAGCCTCGTGGGAGCTGCCCTCAGAGCAGAACTCCCTCCTCCCCACCAGCGCTGAGATCCTACTCCCTTGCATGCCTCCCAAACCCCATCTCTTCGCCTGGAATTCCATGCTCCGCCATGTCTCCACCTGCCCAGATCCATCTGTCCTCCAGGGCCCAGCTCTGATGCTACTTTCTTCACATGCCTGCTTTGTCCCACCCCACGTCCCTCTCTGCCCCTGGACCGCACTCCCTCCTCTGCCCTGTCCTGGCCCCTCACTCATGCCTCCTCATGCCTGTCCAGGCTCTCCAGTGCTCATACGTGCACCGCCTTGCCACCTGGAGCGTGGAGGCCTCCTGTTACCACCGTCACTGCCCATTGACGGTGGGGCCCATCCGTTGGCAGTGGGGCAGGGTCTGCACAGACCAGGCCTCCTTGGGTTGAGCATCTCACTCTAATGGGCTCACGCCACCTTATTGTCTCCTGGTACCAGCTGCCTTGACAGTGAACCAGAATTGCTTTGGCTGCAATATTTCATTCTTCCCAGGGTACGAGGATTTCATATCCGTAATTTACTCCCTTTCTTAAAAATTGGAGAATCAAGACGTGGATGTAAAATGACCTGCTCACACCCCAGGTGGAGATGGCAGGTTTCTGATGCTCTTCCCTAAGGCTCACCCTCCCCAGGGAGAGCAGAGTTACCTTTGCTTCACAGAGGAGCCCTGGGTGGGCCATTTCCAGCTCCCCCTGCCCGGTCCTTACTCTGCTTCCCACCTTCTCATCTTCACCCCAGTTCCTTCTGGCAGTGATGTACGTGGTGGGTCTCCTGCTTCTGCACACACACCTCACCCCAGGGTGGATGGGAGATGTCTTCACAGAAGGGATCCCAGATGATGGGTTCAGAGCAAGGGGCTGGAGGATCCTGTAGGACCTGGTGGGAGGGGAACAGGTAGCCCCCTTTTACCCACGTGCCTGCCACAGGCAGAGGCCAGATAAGGGCGCCCACGTTGCTCGGTGCCTCTTAAGGAAGGTCCCAGCTCCCTCAGCTCTTTAGGGATCTCACTTCCAGGGTGAAGGAAACTTTATTTCTTAAGACTCAGAACAGATCCCCCACTATTGGCGAATGTAGCTTTTGTTTTCCCGGTTGGGTTCACTGGTTTCTCTGCCTTCGACAGGCAGCTTTGGGGATGGGGGAGTCATCTTTATTATGAAAAGTGACACTTGTCCAGGGTTCCCACACCCGTCCCTCCTGTTGGTCTCCCTCCAGAGCAAGCTTCCCGAGGCCTGCGGTCACAGCCTGCTGTGTTCACTCCCGCATCCCCATTGCCCGGGGCAACGCAGAGCACGAAGTAGGGGCTCAGTTAATGTTTGCAGAGGGAAGGGAGACCTGCCTGTCTCGTCTTGGGCCCCCTCCAAGGCACAGTGAGGCACAGACAAGTCTGACATGGGCAGTTTCCAGCCTAAGTGGGAGGTCGAACACAAATATTTGAGAATTAAAATGAGAAGTAAAGTGATAGTTCACAGCAGATGGTGGGAAAGGTTCTGTGACCGTCAGTAAATTGCACAGATGCTAAGTGCTGTGAAAGTTCAGGGCAGGGGGATTGTTCCAGCATGGGCTGAAGGGTGGAGATCTCGTGGAGCAGGGTAAGGGTGGGTGGGATTTGGCAAAGAGCAAAGGGCTCAGGAAGACGTGCCTGGGTGGAAGGGGGCAGCTACAGGCCTCGAGCAGAACTGAGAGGCCGAAGCCGGGTCATCGGTGCCTGGGGCACTGGTTTCAAGAGCCTGAGCCTCCCTCTCCGGCAGAACAGAGAGGCCGAAGCCGGGTCATCAGGGCCTGGGACGCTGGCTTCAAGAGCCTGAGCCTCCCACTCGGGCAGAGGTGGGGTGGGTACCTGGGCGGAACTCCTGCCCTCACCTTAGTCCCTCTGAGTCTCTGGACCGCATCTCTGAATAGAGCAGGGGAAGGGGCATCATCTAGCAGTGGGACGAGGGATCAACCAAGGGAGTCTGAATGTGTGCACGAGGGTGTGGGTGTGCACACGTCTGTGAGCGCGTGTGCGTGCGTAAGCGTGTGTGTGCGTACGTGTATCTGTGCCCATGCAGCCCATGGGGGAGAGGAGCAGGGGCTCGGGGCTGGGCTCTGGCCCGTCCACACAGGTGTCTCTGAGCCTCATGTCCTAGAGGAGGACGCCCACTCCCTCGCATGTCTCTGAGAGCATGTGCGCAATCCTGCACGTGGCGGCGCATCTGCAAGGGCTGAGACCCGTGGAAGGCAACGCCCAGCAGTGGCAACGGGTACTGGCCAGGTGCACTGCCTCAAACCAGTGAGCATCCTAGCGTCTTCGCAAGAGAGCCATGGGCACCTTGTTTGCAGAGAAAAGCTGAAGGTTTACAAGTGGAAGCCATGGGTCCTGAGCCCCAGACCTGGCAAGTTGAGTTGCAAAGCGGGGTCCACGCAGGCAGGTCTCCCCGGCCAAGGCTACCTCCTCGAGCCTCATGGGTCCAGCCACACCCTGAGCTGGATCCCCAGTTTCAGACACCCTGAGACTGAACCCAGAGTGGGCTGGGACAAGGCAGTGCTAATCTGGTATTTTACACCAGAATTTGAGATGTATCGGATGTGAGCAGATGTCAGAGGCTAAGGACCAGACCCGGAGGTGCAGGGTCTCAAAGTCTCATTTTCCCTCTGGTAAACCTTCTCTGCCCAGGAGTCCTGGGAGTGCCAGGAACTCGCGCATCCTGGACTCACACATTTGGAAAAGGGAACATAACGCCAGCTGTTCCCAGCCTCCCCCAACCTGACCTCTAATCATCCCTTCGGAAAAGAGAGACAACAGACAAGCCGGGCTCACTGCAGGCCAGAGGACTTGTTTCATCTCTTCACGTTCCCACCAGTGAAGTGGAGATAATGACAGCCCACCCACGCACCCCTGCGGTGACAAGCAGGCCCCTGCCAGAGGGGGACGCGTCGAGAAGCACAAACATCGTAATTATTGGAAGCCTCGGCTGTTCACGTGGTCCAGCCCGCGACGGCTGCTGGCACTATGTCCCAGAAAACTACACCACGTTCTCCTGCCCGACTGCACCCTCGGTGCTGCCCTCTACGTCCACGCCAGGCTGAGGGCTCCACTCTGGGAAATGGGATGGGGCCCACTCTCATGGGGCTGCTGGGAAGGTTCTTCCCGGGGCTGGGAGTCATGTGTCAGCAGGGCCCGTGGCACCTGTCAGGCCACCGTGGGTCGGGGTGACCCTGGCACGGTGATCCTGTCCCTCTGGTCCACTCTGAAAGCCACCATCTCAGAGCCACCCACCAGGAAGGTGCGGCCCCCCAGTGTCCTGGACACGAGGTGCTTCCCCACCCCTTGGGGCTCAGGGTCTCAAAAACAGCTGAGGAACCAGGAGGGGAGTCAGCTGGCGAGGATCTCTGTGCAGATGTGAGAGGAGATGGAGGACTAGCCTCAGCTCTTGACCTGAAACTTGAAACTGTCATGTGGGAATTACCACCTCCAGTGATAATCCCAGTTGTCATTGTGGTGTGACAGCCTGCTCAAGCCCCGTGGCTCAGTCCGCAGTCAGCCAGGCTCCTGTCCTGCTGCCCTGGCCCGTGGCAGGAAATGGGACTGGTCATGCTGCCCGCAGTGGGCACAGCTGCCAGACACCCACTTAGGGCTCCAATTGGCCATCCACAGGCCACCAGGAGAGCAGGTTCCCGTGGGGCCTGGGATATTGGTTCTGAACACCTCCTGGGGAAGACGAGTCCTCCAGAGAGACTCAATCCGCAGACAGGGCAGCAGGGACCACCACGCAGCTGGAGGCCCTGGGCCCGTCAGGTATAGATCCACTAGGAAGAGGCCCTTCCCTCAAGAATTGTGTGATCCAGGGAGGACAAGGCATCCGGAAGGGCTCCCAGGGCTACCTGACACCAGCTCTGAGCCTGGCGCTTCTCCCAGAAATACCCATGTGGTAGAACGCCAGCTCGGCTCAGCCAGATCACCCCGCCCGGCACGCACACCGCAGGCCAGCAATTCCTGCGGGTACCATTAAAGGCGCAGAATCTGAGCTCGGGCTTCCCGAGTGGCCTGAAGAAAACAAGCCCGACCCCTGGGCCCCAGTCCACTGCCTCAGGTCACTGACCTGACGTCTCTGTCCTTCCAGACCGGGCACCGCCATCCCCCTGCACAGGAACACAGCGGAGACCAATCAGGTCACACGCCCATGCAGCGCATGGCACACAGCAGGCACCCAACAGGGGTCAGTCCCCTTTCCATCACCATGAAGGAGCCCGACTGCTTATTCCCAGGGCTCTGCCCACAAGGACCCTCCCCACATAACACGCTTTCTAAAGCGTTTCTGAGACTCAGAATTAGTCCCAGCCACGCAGGTGTATGTCTCCAGGTCTCGCCTTACTCCAGCCTGAGACGCTCTGCTCTTGGCTGGGGGCCGGGGAATGTCACCCAGGGCAATCAGACGGTGGAGCTGGTCTGTCTGGACGGCTGGACTCGAGCCAGCAGCTCCCTCCCACCCCTTCCAGAGAGGCCGCTTGCATTAGCACTGCAGCGGCAGTGCAGACAAGCCTCCCCTGGCCTGCTAGCTACTCAGCCACGGTGCATCCTGGGGAGGAGACAGCCGTGCCCCGAGCCACATGGAACCGAATGGCGGAGCTCAAGGAACCTGTGTGGTGGGATCAGTCTTTCTCTGGGGGGCATTAAAGCCTGGCAGGCACCTGGGCTGGCCTGTGCCCAGCGAAGTGTCACATGAGAGGCCTCAGAGCGGGGGTGACAAGCCAGCCTCTAGCCGCTATGCCCTTCAGCCCTGGGGAGTCAGCCCCCACGGGTGCAGCCCCTTGGCCTTCAGGGGGGAAGGCACTCTGAGATGCCCCCCTGAAAAATCTGACCCCCTCACCCACCAAGGGCCACTCCCCCAGGTTCTTTCTCCCACCCACCGTGCATGAGCCCCTTCGACTCTACCTGCTTCACAACCTGTGTCCAGATACTAGAACCCTCCTTACACACTCATCTGACTCCTGTCCCTCCTCAGACCACTGACCATCGGGACACGGGGGCTATTTGTGGAGGCGCTATCCCCCACCCCACTCACTCACCAGCCCAGGGCCAGATCAAAAGAAACAAACCACACCCACACGTAACCACCAGCCCACGGGGGTGCTGGGCCCACAAGGCAACAGGCTGATAAGACAACGGGGTACAAGTGCCATCCACCTTGTGCAAGAGCCTGGCTGTGTGCTAGTCTCCGCAGAAGTGCTCGCACAGATCCCCCCCCACCACCACCCCTCCCCAGTTGATGGCCACCGGAGGACCCGGCTGGGTTTCAGGACATCTGAGGGGTGAGGGGCTGGGCTCACTTCTGAATCACAAAAACTGGAAGTGATTTTTTGGGTTAGTGACAAAGGGAGAGCTTCCAGCATCTGCCCGGGGACCCCACGTGTCCATGGTCCAGGCTGGCACACCTTGCACAGCAGGCGAGGTCACCGTGCTTCCTGGGGACCCAGAGGGGAAGCGCTGACGGGGAGGGGGCGCACCGCCCACCACTTGCACACGCAGAGCCAGCACCTGACACGCAGCACCCAACGCAGCCTCATGGGTTGGGAAAGGGGAAGAAAAGCCGCGATGGTGTCTTCTCTGTTTCCAAACAAGAACAGCCTGTCAGCACCGGGCAGGGAACTGCCAGCGCCAGGAGGGGGCCGGTGGGGGCGGCGTGGAAACATCTGCACGGGCTGCTCCGTGCGCATTTCAAGAATCAAGCATCCAAGCGGGAGCTGGGGTGCACGCGGGCCCTCGGGATCCTCCAACGCAGACACTGCTTGAGGACGTCAGGAGCCTGGGAGACCACGACAGGTGCAGAGGAGCCCCACGGGAGATTTCCCACCAGATCCTGAGCGTCCGGAAAGATTCTTCTCTCTGAGGCTCTGGACCAAGTCCAGGCTGAAACCCTCTGAGCAGATCTCTGTCCCTCCACGTTCTCCCCTTCCTTGCAGAGAAGTGTCTGTGTGCCTGAGTGTGTGCATGTGCATCTGTGTGCGTTCATATGTGTGCACATGTGTGAGGCACGTGCACCCACCAAAGGGAGCCTAACCCAGCTTCTCAGACCAGCAGCTCCCACTGTGGTCACCAAACTGACACAGGACAGAAGCCCCTTGGTCTGGCCCCCGACGTGGGACCTCGTTAAGGAAGCCTCCCCACATCCTTACAGCATAGTAGCAATTGTGTCCCCCTCCTTGACCATCTCCCCTCAAGGCTGAGGGGCCACATGTGCCCACAGGCACATCATGTGGGCTCGCTGACTAGCCACAGGGACACAGCTGATGAGCGACCTCCAACCTGGCCAGGCCCCGTTTGCCCCAAGGCACCAACCTTTCCAGGTGGCAGGGTGGCCACCTCCATGCTGGTTGGCTCCGGGCAGAACTCAACGTGCAGAGGAGAGCAGAGCTTGGCTCCAGCCCAGCCCCACTACTGCCCAGCTGGGTGACCTTGGCAATTTACTGTGTCTCTCTGGGCCCCTGGCTTCTCATCAATAAAAAGAGGATTCAGCTGGTCCTCTGGCCTCCCGTCCTGAGGGAGAGGTGCTGGGCAATGCTCTTGGCAAGGCAGCATCCTGGAAGGTGCCTGCCCAGGGGCCTTTGGGGCCTGGGTGCTCAGCCCAGCTGGGCCAGGACTCAAGATCAGCACAGTGTCCTTGCCCGAGCACTGGGTCTCAAGGCTTCCAAGTGCTGGAGAGCAACATAAAATTTAGGGGCTCACGCTGAGGTCTGAGTTAATAGGTGGAGAGCAAGTCCCTGGGAGGGGAGGCTGGAGAAGATGGACAGGGTGGCGTGCAGGGGATGAACGGCCTTCGGACCGGCTGAGGGCGCCCCAGGGAGCAGGCAGGCAAGGCAGGGCCACAGGGGGAACCGGAAAGGGCTGAGGGAGAGGGTGGCAGACCCCAATGACTTACTCTTCTGGGACTTCCCTCCCCCACCTGCCGTTCTAGCCTGGTGTCCCATCCTCCTTCTGAAAACGGGGCAAAAATGTGGGAATGGGCATGGGTGGGGGCATAGCTCAAGGGCCCACGTGCTGCACGGGCCCGGCCAGATGGGGCAGGTGGCTAGAGTATCCGGGCAAGAACGCATGGTGCGTTCCTACTGGATTCCAGGCCTGCTCTTTACGGCAGCGGGCGGTGGCGGGGAGAGCACAGCCAGCTCAGCCTCCCTCCAAGTGCACTGCCCGGCCCTCTAGGGAAATCGTGTCGGATGCAAAGCCCCTCCTTCCCAAGGCACCTACCACGTGCCAGGCTGTTACAGACCTTACTGCAAATGCCGGCATAGCCCTACAGATTCCTCAAATCACTCCCATCTGACGATGGGAAAACAGATACAGAGAGGAACGATCACCACCTGACACCCTCTGCCCCTCCAGATGGTCCCGGACACTGTGTTCTCTGCTCCACCCATGGCCCCCACCACAGAGAAGCAGGAACCCCATACCACGGGGGGCACATGCCACAGAGGACCGCTATGCGTCCGGGACAACTGCAGGGGTGGGTGACAGCTGGCCGTGAGGCTGCTGGGAAGGCAGGGCTGGCTCGTAGGACAACTTCTGGCATCCCTCGGCCCCAGGAATCCCCATACTGGCAAAGGTCTCCATGCACAGGTGGCCTGAAGCCTTTCTCCCCCTGGAAATGTGGGCAGGAACTTTAACATGCAGCTGTGGCCACCCTGTGAGGACCTCTGAGTCAGGCCTCGGAAATCCACAGAGGGTCCTGCAGCAGGGCAGGGATGGGCCCAACCAGGGCATGCGGCCGAGGAAACCAGGGAGGCAGAGAGGGGCTCCCAGCATCACAAGCTGGACACCATCCTGGTTGTTAGGGACACGGGGCTCCCCCGAGGGCTGGCCTGAATCTGCAGTGCAAGTGTCAGCTGGGCCAGGCTCAGGGGTTTCAGGAGGGGCTGCAGGAGAGCTCCCGGGAGCTCAATCCAGGGAGTACCTCCACACACAAAGGAGGAGAGTCAAAGGCAGAAGTGTGAACTCCCAGTTCCAGGGGAGGTGGAGAAAGCGCACCAGCCTTCCCACTCGCCCCAGCTAAAATGTGTGGACGAATCACATGAAATAGCTGTCCGGGGCTCTGAAAGGCAGATGGGGACAGGAGGACGGGGTAGGAATCTCAGGACTTGAGGGACGTCCTGCAGTGACTTCTTTGTAGCTGTTGTTTGCTTTTTTAAAAACTTTCTTTTTTTTCTTTTTTTAAATTGTATTTATTTATTTATGGCTGTGTTGGGTCTTCGTTTCTGTGCGAGGGCTTTCGCTAGTTGCGGCAAGTGGGGGCCACTCTTCATCGCGGTGCGCGGGCCTCTCACTATCGCGGCCTCTCGTTGCGGAGCACAGGCTCCAGACGCGCAGGCTCAGTAGTTGTGGCTCACGGGCCCAGTTGCTCCGCGGCATGTGGGATCCTCCCAGACCAAGGCTCAAACCCGTGTCCCCTGCATTGGCAGGCAGATTCTCAACCACTGCGCCACCAGGGAAGCCCAAAACTTTATTTCTTTTAGAGCGGTTTTAGGTTCACTGCACTTTGAAAGGAAGGTCCAGAGATTTCCCATATGCCCCCTGCCCCCACTCAGGCACAGCTGCCACCATATCAACGCCCCCTCCCCCCACCAGAGTGGGACATTTGTTACCATTGATGACCAGAGTCTGGGTTCCTCTCAATGGAACCTGCTGGGACCCCCACCCCCACGCCCATGCCCATAACCACTCCAGGGCTGACAAGGCCACCCTGGGGCTGGCCTGACAGAGGCTCAGCACAGCAGGCACCAGGACCTCGTGAGATGGTCCTGCCTCCCGGGAGATTTCTTCAGTTCAAGAACCATCCCAGAAAAGAAACCTCCAGTAACTCAGGGCCTTGGACGTTCTCAGGGGCTCTGTGCTGCTGGGATCTGATCAGCCAACGATTTGTGGCAGGGGGTTCTGGGGGGAGAGAGCTGCTGAATCAGAGAGGGGGAAAGGTTTTCTTCCGGGGGCCAGTGAGGCCAATGCCGGTCACCAGGCATATGGTTCATCCTCCCCAGAGCCCTCCCCAGATGGGAATTTCTCACAGTCCCCTGACAGCTTTTCCGTGTTTAACCATGCTTGCAGTCAAGATGTTCTTCCTTCTGGCCCCCAGCAGCTCAAACGCCGGCTATTCCCCTTTCTCTCCGTGAGGCTGGACCACAGGGCAACACGCCCCGGCGGCTCCCTCCTCACCTCTGTGGTCAGGGGAGCTACACGGCTGGGCCTTGCCAAGGCTGAGCGCAGCGACAGCGCCTCCTGCCACCGGGCACACGGTGCAGAGTGGAGAATGCCGACAGCAAGCGGCACGTTTAGTCCAAGGCTGCAGGCCGTCCAAAGCCACATCTTCACCTGCTTTCTTCAAGGCTCTGCTTTATACTCTTGCAACTACCCAGTGTGTTCGGGCAGCTCAGGGTTGGCGTGGTTTTGGCTTTGAGGGGACTTTTGCAAGCTCAAGGTGAAGCTGTGTTCACAGCAGGCAGCTCCCTGTCACGGAAGCATGTACACAGCCGCCTCCAGATTACCACCGGCGGCCGATCCTGGGCCTGGTCCCCAAGCCAAGTTTAACATGAGTCCCACCCAGACCTAGATCTCATGACCTAGTTTTTCTGGCCCCTTTCAGGTGGAAATGAGGGGGCTGGCATTTCCATATTAAACCTATTTTAAAAGATAAAACTGCTGAGAAGAGACTGTCTTTACATAGAGCCATTATTCTGGGGCCTCTCCACCTCTGCTTTTTATCCTAAACCAGGGGTCAGCTACCTTGTTTCTGCAAAGAGCCAGCTAGTAAACATTTTCAGCTTTGCAAGCCATGTGGCATCTGTCACAACTACTCAACCTCGTCATCACAGCACGAACGCAGCTGTATGTCTTGCAGAGACCAATGAGCGTGCTGTGTTCCAGTAAAACTGTATTTACGAAAGCGAGCCGTGGGCTGGATTGAGCCATAGTTTGCTGACCCCGGCCCTAGTAACCGGGAGAAGTCCCCACCACCTTCCTCTCCTCAGTTTCATAACCTGGCTGTTTCTTGCCATCACCGTAGACCTAGAAATTTGTTACGCAGCTTGGGAGACTCTTCCTTCAGCTCTGCCAAGAACCCATCCGCACAGGTGACACACCGTAAGACAAAAAGAATGTATTAGCTCCCTTCACATACAGCAGAGGTAAAACACACACGCACACCACTCACACTCACTCTTATAGAAGAATGACTTTGGGCCCTGTGGGAAGAATATTTCTAAAGGGAAAACTCATCAGTCATGGCAGAAAGTGTGAGCCAGAATCTTGATTCATATAGAACAGAGATTGTGCTGGAAAACAGCGCGGGACACTTGTAGGAAATGAATCACTTATGGAGCCTAAGGAGGAGGTTTGCAGGGTTTCTCGGGAGACGCCCCACCCTGCCCCTCCCAGAGGAGGGGCTCCCACTGCACCAGGGCCTCCAAGTCCCAAGGAAGGAGAGCAGGATGTGGGCCAGGGAGCTTGCCAGGCTGGGTGGAGCGTGTGTTTTTGTAGGTTTTATTTGCCTGTTTTCAGAAGGACTGAGGCAGCTCTCAGAAATTAAACTGTGAAATAAGACCATGGGAAGAAAACAAAAATGAAGGTCCAAAGAGTGTTTGAGGTCCCTGGGGTGCATGAACTGTGCCAACTGGCCCCCAAGCTTCCTGATGGCAGAGGCCAGAAAGGTAGATGAGCCTTGGGTAATGGCTGCCCTCAGAGGGGGGAGCTGGAGCTCAGGAAGACTGGGGGCCAGCAGTCACTCACTGTGGACTCCTTAGGCCTACGGTTCTCCCCCACCCCCTTATCTGCTGGAGCAGGTGATGCCAGAGGTTGAAAATGAGGGCCAAGCCCTGGGTCACCCTGGCCTCCTCCAGACCCACAGGGATTTCCCCCAAATCAAAGCCCTGATCAGCCTCCAGCACAGACTGGGCAGGAGGGCACTCAGCCCACACCCTCCGAGTCCCCGGGTGTGAGAACCCCAAGCAGGGGCCCCGCAGTCTGGTCTCCGGCCGGCCATCTTTGCTTTGACAGAGCCCACGCCCTGCACCTGGCCAGCCTGCCGTCGGTGGGGTCAGAGAAGCAGGGTGGGGTCCACCGAGTGAGTGATCCTGGAGCTGCACAGAGAGGAAGCCCCCCAATAATCACCACCTGAGCTGCTCTGGGCTCCGGTGATGCCTTTGGTCCAGGTCCCCCATGGCCAGAGTCCCCTGTGTGTACGTGGAAGGGGGCAGCCAAGGCACAACCCCAAACTGCTGCTTTCACTGCTTCACACACGTCTCGGGGGAGCTGACCTCAGTTCCACTCCAGACACACTTGGGCACATCCTCCCCGCAGCAGCTGGGCCAGCTGCCCCAGTGCCGGCTCTGCAGTGAGGTCTCCGAGACTGTTCCCGCATCGTGGTGCCAAGAGGACCAGAGAGCACTCGGCTCCAGGCTCCTCCCCACCTCCCCCCACACTCCCGCTCTGGGCTCATTGGGGGCTGCTCTGCCCAGGTCCGGGAGGGAGTCCCTCCTGCCCTGATGAGCGAAGGGGCTCCGGGCAGACACGGCACCACAGCAGGCGGCAGGTGGGGAGTGGGCTCTCCTCTCGGCCTCTGCCCTCCCCTGCTCACAGGTGCCTCAGAGTTCGGGACCTCTGACCCTCCCGGAGGCAGAGGTGGAAGCTGAGCTCTGTAAGAAACGGTGTCTACCCCGGGCGCTGCCAGCAGCCGGCCCCACCTGGACCCTGGTGCTGCAGGCAAGTCACCCTGAATGTCCCCTTGTCCAGTCTGCTGAGAGCTCTAAGAACAGTTAATCAAGTCAACAGCACAAATGCCACCTCTGAGGCAGCCCTCCGGACAGGAGAGCCCTGGGGCCAGAGGTGTGTCCCTGGGCAGCAAGAGTGACCACGTGGGGCGGCTGGTGCCGAGGGACCCGCGCCCACGCCATCTTCCTGTTGTGGAGTCGGTGCCTGCATGTACCACTTCAGCACCAGCTTCCTTTGAACCGCGTGGAAAGGAGAGATAAACGGGCCCTCCAGGCCGGTGGCCGAGATAAGGGTACTCTGGTCACTCCCCCTGAGCTGCTCGTGGGGCTGGGCGCCAGGGCCTCTGCCTGTGGGAAAGGCAGGGCCAGGCCTCGCTTGGCGGACAGGGGAGGAAGAGGGGGTGAGCCCAGGGCTCGTGCTGCAGGAGGAGAGGGCGAGAGTGCCCGGTCCTCTCTGTGTGGGGAGGTGGGTGGAACAGGTGCAGAGTCAGGGCCTAGAAACAAAATGCGGAATCTCAAGGCCAGGGCCGCAGCCCCCTGTGCACTGGGAGGGTGGAGGTGTGCCGAGCCCTGCTTGGTTTGTAGACAGCTGCCCTCCTGTTCACGGGGCGTTCTCTCTGTGTGCCAGTCTGTCTCCAAATTTCCCCTTTTTGCAAGGACACGATTATGTTGTGATTGTGCCCAACCTTAATGACCTCATTTCAACTTGGTAAAGGCCCTGTCTCCGGAGAAGGTCACACTCTGATGTAATGGGGTTAGGACTTAAGCATATGAATCTGGGGGACACAGTGCAACCCGTAACACTGCCGTTCTTTTGTTTGTTTGTTTGTTTCTTAAATCTCCAAACCTGGCAGATCATTTGTGTGTGTGTGTGTGTGTGTGTGTGTGTGTGTTAAAATATACACGACGTAAAATTTACCACCTTAACCATCTTTTAGTGTATAGTTCAGTGGGTTAAGTACCTTCACGTTGTTGTACAGCCGTCAGCACCATCCATCTCCAGAACTTTTTCACCTTCCCAAACAGAAATTCTGTCCTTATTAAATAGTCACTCCCCACCCCCCTTCCCCCAGCCCCCCGGCACCACCATTCCACTTTGTGGCTCTGTGAATTTACCTGACCTGGGTACCTCACAGGTCGTGGACTGATTGTCATGGACTGATGTCCCCCTGAAGTTCATCTGTTGAAGCCCTAACCCCCAATGGTAGCTACACTCACTGTGTCCACGAACATGCAACCAGACAGGGCCGGATGAGGACTCAGCCAGAGCCCATCCATCTGTGCACCAGGAAGAGAGCTCGCCCTAGAACCAACCCAGCTGGCGCCCCATCTCACACTTCAGCTCCCAGAACTGGGAGAAAATAAGTTTTTGTTGTTTAAGCCACTCAGTCTGTGGGATCTTGTTATGGCAGCCTGAGCAAACCGATGTCTCCAGACCAGTGGACCCTATAGCATCTGTCCTTTGTGACTGCCTTATTTCACTTACATAGTGTCCTCAAGGCTCATCCGTGCCCGTCACGTAGAGCAGAACTTCCTTCCTTTCTAAGACTGAGTGATGTTCCATTATGTCGCTGGACCGCATTTGGCTCATCCATTCCTCTGCCAGTGGACACGTGGGTTGACCCCACCTTTCAGCCATTGCGAATGATGCTGCTGTGAACACGGTGTACACGTACCTCCTTTCTGGACCCTCCCCAGGCTTCCTGCAGGAGGCGCAGTGCCGAGGTGGAAGTGGGGAAGGTGGGTCCTCCTGCCGGTGGCTGGGCCCTGGGCTGGGCTCCGTGTGGTGTCCCCCAGGTAGGGAGCCCTTCCCTCCTGCCATCTTTTCTTTCCTACCCTCCGTGTTTCCTCTTTGGAGTGGGAATGGGCTGGGGGAGGAGGGCATAGCCATGCAGTGACCGTGACCTGGCTCCTGGCCGGGCACCTGGGCCAGCAAGGAGGGACCATGCTGATGGCTTCCCCTCCACTCCTAGACCACGGTCCTGTGCCTGGCGCTGCCCTCTTGCAGGTGCCATCCTGCTGCCTTCACCACTGCGCTCCTCCCACCTCCTTCCCTGAGGTCTGTTCCTCCCCTCCGTCCAAGCCCCTCGGTCTGGCCCTGTCTGTTGTGTGTCCATGTCTTGCTGTCTGATCCCACTGAAGCTGGGCCCTCTACCGGTTCACCTGGAGTGACCGTCACAGAAGCCTGCGGCCGGTCCCTCCTCCAGCGCCACACCCAGACATCCTGCCAGTGTCGCTAGCCCCCGGGCCCCACTCTTGCTGCAGACCTTCGAGGCCCCTGATTCCTCCTAAATGAAGCCCGAGTCCTCGGCCCACAGCTCACAGCTTCCCCAGGAGGACTGCTGCCGCCTCTCCTCTAGTTCCCGCACGTCACCTTCCCAGCCTCCCGCATGCGGGACCCTGGAGGCCCCGACCCCCTCCAGCGTCTCTGCTGGCTGAAGGCCCAGTCCTTCTGTCTCATACGGACCTCACCTCCGTAAAGCCCTTCTGGATCCCTCGGGTCGGCCGTCTCTTCCAGGCCATGGGCTATGTCTGTGTCAGTGTCCTGTGGCTGCCATAACAAATTATCACACACTGTGGCTTAAACAACAGATGTGTGTGCTCTCCGGTCCTGGAGGCAGAAGTAAGTCCAACTTACTTGGTGAAGTAAGCTTCACTTTACTAAGTGAAGCTGGGGCCGGGCCGTGTACAGCTCTGGTGGCCCCGCGGACTCCTTGGCTTGTGGCCACATCATTCCAGCCTCTGCCCCCATCCTCACACGGCCTCCTCTTCTGTCCTTCCTGCCTCGCGTTCTGGGGGAACTAGCGTCTGCCCCCTCACTCCATGGTCACTTCCTCGGGGAAACGGTCTCTGCTGCCCGCCTGAGGGTCCAGCTGCCCCTCATCGGTGGCCTTGCCATGATGCATGTGTCACGTGACTCCTGGGGGCAGGGGCTGGGTCTGTGGTGCCCGCCATTGCATGCCTGGCACCGTGCCCAGCATGAGTCAGGGGTGCCCTACGTCTTGGTTGAGTATCGGGTGCTCAGTACATACATTAGTTTGATTGTCTGAGGCCAAACTGCCGCCATGGTCACAGAGTCAGGCTGTGCAGAGTAACAGTCACATCATCTTGGCCTGAGGGCTGCAGCTCCCTGCAGCTGGTGCTGCAGCCTCCGCCTGCCCCTCCCAGCACCAGCTGGCTCCGGCCCAGGCCCAGAGCATAAGTGATCTTTCCCTTCCCGAGGATCTGGGAGCAAAAGGCTCAGGTGGGTCCTTGGAGACAGAAGAGAGTCCTTTGCTAATGTTCTAGATGCTGATTGGGGAGGGTCCTCGTCTGCCCACACTGGGGGCACTCGGGCTTTAGTGCTGAAAGTCCTGGGCAGAGTTGACCTTCAGGCAATTCAAGCTCCACCCAGCTGGAGCCCAAACCCTGGGTGGGAGGGGCCGTGGGAGCTGTCGGCCCATCACCCCAAGAGCTCAGCCTGGGCACCTGGGGCTGCCTGGAGAGGAGCTCAGGCCCCTCCCGACTGCATTTTCCGGCCTGTTGTGGGGACTTAACCAGCCTCAGGGCCTTCTGTGTGGCACACGCTAGTCTGAATTGTGAGCTCCCCCTGCCCGGGCAGCTGGGACTTGCCACACTGGCCTGGTGATGTCATTGTTGGGGTGGCAGCATGAAGGCTGAGAGGTCCTGGTTCCTGGGGTGCCCTCTCTGCCCCTCCTTCTCCCACAGAACCACGGGCTCTGACGGCAGGCTCTCGCCAGGATGCAGCGGCTGACTGGATGGGGGATGTCTCGATGGAAAGGATTTTGACCCACGTGGTGTAGTTGCAGGAAGGGACAGCTGCCAGCCTGACGGTGGAGGAGAAAACAGAAGAACCACCCAGATATCTCAGAAAGCGCGGCAGCCTCTCACTGCCCGTGGGTGGCCTGGGGTTACAGTGCCAGGCCGTACTGACCTCTGTCCGGAACGATGCTCCGGGTCTTCAGGAAATGGCTGGATTATGTTCTGAGGTCCCTGTTTAAGCGAGAAAATCAGGTCCGTTTTGTTCTGTTTTATATTGTTGAGATGAAATTATACAACAGAAAACTAAACATTTTCAAGTGAACCACTCACTGGCACTTAGTTTATTCACAATGTTGTGCGACCACTGCCTCTATCTAGTTCGCAAACATTTTCTTTTTTTTTTAAATATTTATTTATTTATTTTTTGGCTGCGCCAGGTCTTAGTTGCGACATGCGGACTCTTAGTTGCGGCATGCAGGATCTAGTTCCCCAACCAGGGATCAAACCTGGGCCCCCTGCATTGGGAGTGCAGAGTCTTACCCACTGGACCAGCAGGGAAGTCCCCCCAAACCTTTTCACCATCCCAAAAGGAAGCCCCGTACTCGTTAGGTACCTGCCTTCTGTCTCTCTGGATGTGCCTCTTCTGGCCATTTCATATAAATGGGATCAGGCAGTAAGTGGGGGTCTCTGGGGGCTGCCTTCTTGGCATAATGTTTGGGAGATTCATCCATGCTGTAGCCTGTGTAAATACTTCCTTTCTAAGGCTGAGTAATATTCCCTTGTATGGATAGACCACTTTGGTATATCGATGTACTTATCCATTCATCAGTTTTTTTTGTTTTATTTTATTGGAGTATAGTTGACTTACAATGTTGTGTTAGCTTCAGGTGTATAGCAAAATGATTCAGTTGTACGTGTACATGCATTCTTTTTTAAATTATTTTCTCATATAGATTATCACAGAATATTGAGTAGAGTTCCCTGTGATATACAGTAGGTCCTTGTCGGTTATCTGTCTTACATATAGTGGTGTGTGTGTTCACCCTTAGGCTTCTGATTTATCCCTCCCGATCCATTCGTCAGTTGAGGGATAGTTGCATTGTTTTAACCTTTTGACTGTTTTGAAATATTGCAAAAGAGAGTGCTCTTTGAACATTCTGGTACAAGTTTTGGTTTGAATACCTGTTTTCATCTCTTTGAGTTACATACCTCAGGAGGGTAATTGCTGAGTCATACGGTTATCAGTTCGGCTTTTTAAAAATGTCTTCACTTTGAAATGTGTTTGGAAGGTGACCGAACTGGGCAGGTCACACGGCGGACCTGGGTGTAGTTTTTCTCTCGGAGACTCAGTTTTCCTGTCTGAAAAATGGGCATCTGGAAGTTCCTGCCCCCTAAGGGGATGGGGGGGGGATTCAAGATGATGTGGGTGGGTGGCCAGCCCTGTGCCTGGCCCAGAGGCTGTGCCGGGCAAAGGTCAGCAGGTATTTGGCAAAAATACCCACTTGCTACATCAAAGATTTGAGGGGTTTTCACTGTTTGGGGAACTTACTTCCCTGTAGCACCACAGACATCCTCTGACTGTACCCAAGTTCTGCTACAAATAAAAGAGCCAGCCTTGGACACGGAGCCCCAGGACCAGTGGCCCGTTCCACAGATGGAATCTGCTCTCAGCACACAGGGCAGCAGGAGGAGGAGGGCTCAAAGCTCAGGATGAGTGTGGGGTCCAGAGTCAGCTGTGTCTCGTGGAGCCTGTGGGCCCTTTGGTGAGACCTGGACCTCCCTCCCCGCCCAGTTTTCTGAGCCTCTCCCAGAGGGGCGATGCCTACCTGGCAGGACCCCCCGCAAGGATGTGAGCTGCTATCTGTGAAAGTACCCAACACTGCACCACCAGCACCACTGTGCTGCTGCCCTGGGACCGGGAAGGGGTGTGGGACCGGGAGAGGAGGGCAGGAGCCGGGAAGGGGGCTTCTGCAGACACCATGCGATGTGGTGAGGGCTCCAGGGCTGCCTCACGCTGCAGCTGACCGAGACGCAGGAAGGAAGCCAGTATTTGATCTGCTTTTAACTCTGTAAATAAATACAGCCCAGCCCTCTGCTGGCAGTGTCAACGGGGATGGAGACCACCCGCTGCCAGGGTCTTCCTGTCACCCCGCCCGAGTTCCCGGTGCCCCTTTTCCTGTTCTGTCTTCTATTTTTTTCTTTGGCCGCGCCACGCAGCTTGTAGGATCTTAGTTCCCAGATCGAACCCGTGCCCCCTGCAGTGGAAGCACGGAGTCTTAAGCGCTGGACCGACAGGGAAGTCGCCTGTTGTGTCCTCTTGACCCCATGTGTATTTATCAGCGAGCCACTCCCTGCTCCCCAGGCCTCTCTCCTCCGTCCCTTGTCTGTTTTGGGCAGGGAGGGCTGAGAGCTGTAACCTTTGCTCCTCCTGAGGGCCTGCTCCAGACTCATGGGGTGGGGAGGGCACGTTGACCTGAGGGGTGGGACGGGGCTGGGATCTCGCAGCAGCAAGGTAGCCGAGGTGGGAACTGGGGACCCTCCAGGCACCTCCGGTCCGGGAGGACCCCCCTGCTTGGCTGCCCCCAGGAGGTGAGCAGCCAGAGGTCCGGGCACACGTTTCATGGGAGTCCTGCAGCGGGGGTCCTGCAGGGCCCAGCAGAGGCCTCGGAGGGGGTCTTGCTCCCTGAGGTGCAAAAGCAGAAATGAGGAGGGGCGTGTCGAGGCTCCTGGGGGCCCTGTGAGGGGCTGAGGGACTGAGGCTGGTCCGGGGGCAGGTGGCGCTTTCCGGGCTGGTGTGGCGTGGCTCTGCCAGGGCAGGGAGGACAGCGTCGGGGGGCTGCAGGCACGGATCTGCGATGGGCCAGGTCCTCCTCTGACCTCAGGAGCCCGGCTGGCAGGGATCTCATCCATCCTGGCTAGGGAGAATGCAGGTGGACAGGGAAGAGGCCTGGGAAGGGGTGTGTGAACTCAGAGGAGAAGGGTGGTTCGGACCCGGCGTGGCGTGCGGCTCTGCCAGGTTGACGGGTGGGCAGCGTGATGGCAGGGGCTGCCCTTGAGGCTGCATTTACAGAGAAAGCCCAGGCTTCCCTATCGTCTTTATTGCTCAACCGTACACAGGTGGGAGGGTGTCCTGGAGCCTACGGCCATCACCCAGACCTCTCTCAGGGAGCACACCCTTGGAAGTTTCAGTTCTATGCTTATTTTGTGCTTATTTTAGGTGTGATTGCCGAGGGGCTGCTAGAGATTAAGGGAAGCTGCCCTCGTTTGCTCCCCCGGTACTGGCACCTCACCATTGCCACTGGCGGGAGGGGCTTAGGAACGTGTCATGTACGTAACATAAAGTGGACCACTTTAATCATTATGTGCGCCGTTCAGCGGCATTAAGAACGCTCACGTTGTTGTGCAGCCATCCCCACCGTCCGTCTCCAGGACTCTTTTCATCTTCCTGAACCAAACTCTGTCCCCATTAAAAAGTAACTCCATTCTCTTCTACCCCCAGCCCCTGGTAACCACCATTCCACGTTCTGTGTCTATGAATTTGACTGTTTAGGGACCTCATATAAGTGCAGTCATAGAGTAAATTTGTCTTTCTGTGACCGGCCCATTTCACTTAACATGGCATCCTCAGGGTTCATCCACGTTGCAAGCAAGCAGATATCGGAATGTCCTTCCTTTCTAAGGACGAGTGCTATTCCATTGTGTGGATATATGGATAGACCACATTTTGTTTATCTGTCACCCATCGATGGCTCTTGTGAACAGTGCTGCTGTGAACTGGGGTGTGCAAATATCTGTTCGTGTCCCTGCTTTCAATTCCTTTGAGTACATACCCAGAAGTGGGATTGCTAGATCATTTAGGAATTCTATGTTTAATTTTTTGAAGGATTTTTTTAAACCAGTGTTGTCCTTGAGGTGTAAGAAGGGGATGGGACCTGGGCACCGACTGGGACCCCCACCCCCCGGCTGAACTGACCCTTTTCCTTCTGCTTTTTTGGAGGCGGGGTGGGGGCTGCCTTTTTTCCTTGCATTGGAGGATGGATTTTAGATTTGCAGAGTGCTTGGCTGGAGGCTGCTGAGCCAACTTGCCTGGAGAGGAGGTTTCAGATTTCACTGTGCAAACCTTTTTCCACACTAAGCCGGGAGCTGTGACTCAGCCTCGCTGCCCCCTCCCCTCCCTCCCCTCCCCCTCCCCTCCCTCCCCTCCCCCTCCCCTCCCCTCCCTCCCCTCCCCCTCCCCTCCCCTCCCTCCCCTCCCCTCCCTCCCCTCCCTCTCCCCTCCCACCTCCCTCCCCTCCCCCCTCCCTCCCCTCCCCCTCCCTCCCCCCTCCCTCCCCTCCCTCCCCCCTCCCTCCCCCCTCCCTCCCCTCCCTCCCCCCTCCCTCCCCCCTCCCCCTCCCTCCCCCTCCCTCCCCTCCCCTCCCCCTCCCTCCCTTTCCCCCTTCCCCTCTGGCTCTGAGTTGGGTTGAGCCTCCTTCATCTCACTGAGCCTCTAGAAGCCATGGGATCCCAGGCCCATGCCCGCTTCTTTCCTGTGTTTGGCTTCAGCCTTGGGTAGAGCTTTACAGGAAGTGCCTGGCCTCAGCGGCCACCGTGTCACCAGGTGGCCAGGCCCAGAGAGATTTTCCCGCTGGGTGTTGCTGGCAGAGGAGGGGAGAGCAAGGCCTCTCTCTCACTTTGCTCTGGTTCTGGGGAGACAGTGGCTTTCCAAATCCCCAAAGAATGCACCTTGTGCTCAAGAGGAGGGGGACCCCTGTGGTGTGGGGACCTCAGGTATGAAAACCCTCCCACAGGGTGAGAGGAAGGCAGGTCCCTGTGTGCTGGTTAGAAGCGGGAAGAGGCAACCTGAGGGCTTTCTTCCTGCCCATCGCACTTGCATCGGAGCAGTCTTGGGGGGTCAGTGAAATGAGGGGTGCTGAGTCCAGATGAGCTGGACAGTAGACTGAGCCCTCAGGTGGGATGCAGGAGGGGTGGCCAGCCATCCAGAACTCAGGCTTAAAAGCATCAGTTCCTCAGACGTCGGTTTGGGGAGGTGTGTGCAGAGGGAAGATGGCTGGGTTTTTAGTTGCCAGGGAGCCTCCTCACTATGCCGTGGCATCTGGCTGCGAATCTGGCCCCTCAGTCTCACCTGGTGGGGGTGAAGCATCCACGTCGGAGCCTATGGTCCCCCTGGACACGGGCCAGCAGACCCTCACGGGGTGGGGGGGATGACTTGGTTTTGCACCAGGTTGTAGCCGGGATATCGTGGAACCAGCACGTGGTTTCACAAACATGAATTCTTGCAGTTTTGGGGGTGAGCCTTGGGGCCCTGAGCCTGACCCTGAAGTTCTTACTGGAGACTCAGTGTTGATTTGACCTTGGTCATGAGCTCAGCGTGGTCACGGGCCTGGAAATCAGGTGGCGTGCTCAGTGTTCTACCAGGCGATAAAGAATATGTTGACTTTTTAAGATTGTTATTTTTTATTTTATTTATTTATTTTTTATTTTATTTTATTTATTTATTTTTTTGCGGTACATGGGCCTCTCACTGTTGTGGCCTCTCCCATTGCGGAGCGCAGGCTCAGCAGCCATGGCTCACGGGCCCAGCCGCTCCGCGGCATGTGGGATCTTCTCGGACCGGGGCACGATCCCGTGTCCCCTGCATCGGCAGACGGACTCTCAACCACTGTGCCACCAGGGAAGCCCAAGATTGTTATTTTTTAAGAAACAGTTCAAAGGTTCTTAGGATATGTGGACGCTGGTAATTCTGAGCTAATGGAAAAGCCGGGCCCAGAGGAGGAGTTGGGGGCAGAGGATGGGACCTGTTGAAGGAGGTGGGGAGGGCATGGCCGGCCGCCCTAAAGAGTGACAGTGATGTTTTAGAGCTGAGGGGGCCTCTATCCATTGTCGAGTTCACGGGCCCAATTTTAAGTCAGCAAAACTGAGACATGGACGGCTTAAGTGAACCGCACCATCTCAGGTGTGCAGCCCCCTGGACAAGACCAGAGCCTCTCGCTTCTGAGACATTCCTACCACGGCTTAGAGCTGCCCACCTGCCCCACCTGGAGGGTGAGTCCCAGGTTGCAGGGCCAGAGCAGAGAGCCCCGTGGCCCAGGGGGACCATTCAGGTTCGCGGGGAGTGAGGCTTTGGCAACTGAAGCCTTCCGCCCGTGCCCAGCTGCTGTCGGAAGCAGCTCCCGTGGTTGGCACGTTTCGAGTAGGGGTTGCTGCAATTTAGGAAAAGAAGGCCTCGTGTTTATTTTATTTAAACAAGCAAACAAACCTGTGATTCCCAGAAGGAAGTGGAAGCTGGAGTCAGACCTGTTTTGGAGGGTGGGGTATGGAACTAGGATTTTGCATTAACAGGGTTTTGTGGTTTTTAATACAGTTGACCCCTCCCCAGCTGTCCTTGGGGATCCTGAGTGAAAGCTAGTTAAGTGCCTTTGCAAATTCTCAGGAGGAGGAGGCAGAACTTGACCGTGGCCTCGGACTATCCTGCAAGGACAATACAAAACCCAAAGTCCAGGGGGTCTGTGGGTGATAACACAACGATCTTGGTAACTAAAGCCCCTATGATGGTCCGTGGATTAAGGGTCCATGGGATTAAGAGGTACCAGGGTGCCTCTGTGCGGCTCTTGGGGTCCTCCTGCTACACTCACCCCAGAACTAGCCTCTGCTGGGACCCTCCTGTGGACACACACACAGGCAGAACCCAGCCTGGCCTTTGCGGCTGGCACCTGAGTGCAGACACCAAGGACACGGGCGGATCGGCATGGCAACCAGCACAGTGCCAGGCCGGGTGGGGGTAGTGCAGGATCTCTGCCCTGGCTGTCTGCTGGGGTCCGATGGGAATCCTTTACAGCCACCAGGGCCCAGGCCACCCCGGGCATCTGACTCGGTCTGTTTTCAAAGCTCCCCAGGCGATGCTGCCCTGTAGCCAGGGCTAAGGACACCTGTTAGAAGGCATGTGACCAGCTGGGACTGGAGGTGGAGGAATGGGGTGAGGCAGAGGCATGGGAGGGAGCTGGGACTTTGGCCGTGTGGGCACCCGCAGCTCGGTGGCCGGTCTTAGCCTGCCATGAGATCCTCCAGGCTGCCCACACGGAAGGAAGTGAGAACAGTCACATTTCAGGCTCTGGAAGCCCGAGAGTGGCCCTGTGCTGGGCCCTGTGCCCACCTGGCCTGGGCAGTGTTTGGTGGTGTCAGTTGTTGTAAACTGGTGACTGACCGCCCCGGAGGCCACCTGTGCTGTAGCCTTGGTCTGCTTGCAGGTGAGTCATGGTGACGTGACTTAACCCAGTTGGGATGACCTCTTGGAAATCCCGGGTGCCCTTTGGAAGGGGTCGAGAAGTGGCCCTCATGTGAGATTTGGAACAGGCTGGGCCATTGTGAGTTGATGTCCCAGTGAGGGGCTCCCCTGAATTAAAACAGTTCTGGGAACGGAGCTACCAAAGGGCCAAGGGCTTGGAAGCACGTGTGGGCTTTGTGGTTTGGCCTGAGATGGGGCTGACTGCCGTCAGGTGCCTGTAGGAAGGTGTTAGCTCTATAACTAGGTACCCCCAAATAGGGAGCCTGCTGTAGCATAAGCCACTCTCTGTGCTCACAGGGACACTTGGCTGGGAGAGGCCTGCATCCTGTTTCCTGGCCCTGCACCTAGGTCAGCAGGATCAGGTCGGATCCCACAAAGGGAAAAGAATGTCCCTGACGGCAAGACACTAGCGTTTGGGGTCCACCTTTCAGGGCCCCCTCCCGCTGCCCCACAGCTGTCGAAAGCCCAGCCTCGTGTCGCCTGACCAGGGGGCTGCTGCTTCGTCCCCTCCTCGCGCTGCCGTCTTTGGGTGCCGTCAGTTGTGAAGGTGAGGTCAGCCTACCTGAGGCCCCTGTTCCACGCCTGTAGGTGACTGGTGGGGCGTGGAGCCCCTCTCCTGGCTCTAACACAGGCTGCTTCTCTGCAACATAGATGCACCATTCGGGACGCCGCCGGGGTACGGCTGTGCCACGGACCGGGCCGAGGAGCAGCGCCGGCACCAGGACGGGCTGCCCTACATGGATGACTCACCCTCCTCCTCGCCCCACCTCGGCAGCAAGGGCAGGGGCAGCCGGGATGCACCGGAGTCCACCAAAGTGGTGAGTCCCGGGGTGGGAGGGTGGGTGCCAGCAGTAGCAAGTGGGTGATGGGACAGCCAACAGTCGGAAGTCAGTCACTAAAGCCCTTATTCCCCCATCTGGTGCGTGGGGACCGCCTGCCGGGAGCATGAGCTGGGGGGTCGTGGGGCTCTGTCGGTGGGGCATGGACGAGGCAGGCAACCGTGCTGAGGCCCAGAACTCGGCTGCCGTCTAAAGCAGCGGAAACTGGGGTGGTGGCCCCAGCAGGGTGCCGAGCAGGGTGGTGTCCACACCCAGAGCACTGGCCCCTTTTTGCCAGAGGAGATGCTGACGTGACTCATCCACTTTCCAGGGTCTTTCTCCTGAGGTCTCATTGTCATTAATGGTCCCGCCATCACCTCCACTCTACAGATGGAGAACTGAGGCCCCGAGGTCCATGGCGAGTGCAGGCCGGCGCATCCTGCAGGTGCCTGTCTCGTGGACACACGGCTGGGGTGGTGGCGGAGCTGGTGAGCCAGCCCAGCCTGGCTCAGTGTCCTCACGCTCTCAGCGGTCCCACGGCTCAAGCGGGCACTTCTGAGGTGCATTAGGGCCCAGCCAGGCACCCCTTTGACCTGTCGGGGTCTTTCCTTTTGGTCTGAGAGGGTGCTGTCCTTGGGGCACCTCTGTCTTTCTGGTCCCACTGTCCCTGAGGACACACACCTTCCCGCTTAGCTTGTTTCTGGGTAATCTCCACTCTGAGTTTAAAACTGAGAGAGAGGGACTTCCCTGGTGGTCCAGTGGTTAAGACTCTGTGCTTCCACTTCAGGGGGCACGGGTTTGATCCCCGGTCGGGAAACTAAGATCCTGCATGCCACATAGCGCAGCAAAAAAAAAAAAGAGAGAGAGAGTGAGAGGACTCTGCTTTTCCATGTGGCTGGAAGCATATCTTTTCACTGCAGTGGCCTCTCCGCTGGGCTGGCGCCTTAGCTACAAAACTACTTCTTTCTTTAGCTTTTGTGATTTCTGAAGACCACCGTGTTGGGCAGGCTTCTCGTCCTGAAACGGGAGTGGGAGGGGAGCCCATGTGTAATGCATACCTCCCTCGTGCAGCTTCTTACCAAACAGCCAGTTTCACCATTTTACAGACGAGGGGACTGAGGTTCAGAGAGGCAAAGTGACTTGCTTGAGACCATACAGCTACCAGATCTGAAGCCTTTCCAACCCCTCAGCTGACAGTCTTTCCCTCAACTGCCTTGCCTTTTTTTTTTTTTTGCGGTACGTGGGCCTCTCACCGCTGTGGCCTCTCCCGTTGTGGAGCACAGGCTCCGGATGCGCAGGCCCAGAGGCCACGGCTCACGGGCCCAGCCGCTCCGCGGCATGTGGGATCTTCCCGGAGCGGGGCACGAACCCGCGTCCCCTGCATCGGCAGGCGGACTCTCAACCGCTGCGCCACCAGGGAAGCCCTGCCTTGCCTTTTTTTGATGCACCCCCTTTCTTCCTGCGTTGTGGGTGTCAGTTGGTACAGACAAGCCTCCTTACGGCTGAGCCCTGAACTTGGACAGTCTTCCCTGTCCGTCTGTGGTCCCTGAGGGTTGTCTTCCCCCCGCACCACCTCGCTCTACTTCGGGCCCCTTGAGGAGGCTGCTCTGCCCTCCCTGTGCCCCAGGCCCTGTGCGGCTGGATGCCCACCTACCTCTCCCTGGGCTCCTGCCCTCAGACCCCTGCCACACTGACTTGGGGTTCTGCCCCCACCTTTTAGCCCCCAGTTGAGGGGCTTATCTGCTGTGGAGCCTGTCCAGATCCAGTTGCTCACCCCCTCCTGCCTCGCAGAGCCCACAGGCATCTCTCACATTACACACGAGGCTAGAGACTGCACCTGCTTGCCAGGCCTGGGGGCTCCAGTCCCCAGCAGGCCACCTGGCTCAGAGAGGTGTCAGGAAGCACCTGAGTGAGATGGGGACTCGATCAGAGGAGGGCGGCACTGTTTTGTTCCAGAAGCCCCGTGGTTAGGTGCTTGGAGCCCCAGGGTGGGCACCCTTCACTCCCCTGGAGACAGGCACAGCCCTGACTTTCCGGGTCCCCCGTCAGCTCTGCAGTGAGACTTCCTTCTTTCATCTTTGATTATGGGTTTGAAGACGATGCAGCTGTCACTTTCTAGCACCCACAGAAAGCATGGTGGTCTTGAGGTCAAAGGTGCCTCATCCCCATCAGCCAGGGGAGGGGTCCCTGCTCATCCCTGTCCGTCCCTACCTTCCCGGGCGGGGCTCACCCCCGGCTGCCGAGCTTGGGCCCTTTGAGTGGTGAGCTGTCAGGAGGACCTTCCTGGGGACTCCATGGCAACTTGGGGCCTCGGTGGCCTCCTGGGGTGCAGGTCAGCTCCGTGCATACCCGTCCCCAGGGGTGGGTAAGGGGTCAGCAGAGGCCAGGCTCCCCCCTCGCCTGGGGCACTGTGGAAAGGATGCAGGTGGCCATGTAGGGTGGATCCTGGTGACCGAGGCTGTCCCAGCGCTGAGCGTCAGTGACATTCTCCATCCCTGGTCGTTTTCAGAGATGCCTGCCAGTCTTGCCTGTGTTTCCCCTGGACCCATGACTATACAGTGCCAGCCAGCGAGTGTCAGGATAAAGATGAGGGTCTGGGCATCACCCCCGGCTGCTGTCCTGTGGGGAGGTGGTGTCCTTTGTTCTGCAGCTGTGCTGACCACCACATCCCAGCCGGGAGCAGCCAGCCCTCACGGCCCAGGTTCTGCGCCCCAATCACCCCAGGCCCCGGGTGGAGGTGGGCCTGGCAGCTGGCTAGCGGGTGGCAGTTCTGTTCCCCTGGGTCCCTCCCTCAGCTTCCCTACCTTGTTTTGCCACACCCAGTTCATTTTTTATTTTTTATTTGTTCTTTTAGCCTCAGGGTTGTGTTGCCTTGCCCTCTCCCTTCCCGGGCAGCAGTGAGAGGAGGCCTCCTTCCTTCCTTCTTCCACTCGCCCTTTTCCTCCAGCCTCCTCCGTCTGGACTGGGTGCATTCACGCGCCCTTCCCCGCGCTGGCACGTGCCGAGGTGGGGTTGTAAACATCGCTGGTCCCCACCCTGGCCTTTGCTCTCTTCTGCACTTCCCCTCCACCCTCTCTCCTCCGGGTGGGGTGGACCAGTGTCCAGGCCGAGCCGAGCCGTCCCTGTCTGCTGCCACTGGCCCGTTTGAGGCTCAGGAGAAGGTTGTAGTCTGAGGAGAGGTGCCCTCGCCCCCGCCCAGACGTTCCCTTGAGCTGGCTGCGCCCTCTGGAACGGAGAGCTGGACGGGGCGCTGCCCTGCCTACGTGCCTTTTCCGCCCGGCTCTCCAGGCCGCGGCGGTGGGAGCAGCCCCACTGGCTGTGCTCACAGTAGTGGGGTTGTTCCTGGGCGCACGAGCCTTCACCCTGGACCTGCTGGGAGGCACGTGCAGGGTCCGCGCAGTGTCCGCTGGGAGCTTGCTTCCCCGAGGCGCCTCCGCTCGCGACGTGGCCTCTGTGATCTGAGGTGAGAGGAGATGATGGGATCCCTTCACCCTGCACATCTGTGCTGATAGTGGTGGCACTGGGGGCCCCGAGCAGCCTGCGTGGATGGTCCTAGACCCCAGGACCCGCTTGTCTCACGGACAGGGGTTCCCTGGAGGGGCCCTTGGAGCTTTGTAAAGATGCGGCCAAGCCAGGGCCCAGCCGGCGGGTCTGGATCCTCTCATTGGTTGGTTTATTCTGTGAGTCTCCGTGGAGCACCTGTGTGTCCCGGGCACTGTGCCCCAGAGGCTCCCACCCTTGGAGCCGCTGCCCAGCGTGGTCTGGACGTGGGGTCTGGTGTGGGACGTGGGTGTCCTTTCCCCGGAGTGGCGCTTAGCCAAAACTCTGCTGGCTGTCCCCAATGTGTGCACACGCAGCTGCCTCCCGTTCATCCACAGGCTGGGAAACCAATGGAGGAAAGCACAGGGCTGTTACGTCCCCTCCTCTGGACACAGGGCCCCAGACATCTGGCGCCTCCCTCAGACTGCAGTGAGGCCGGTCAGCACAGGCCGGGCAGAGGGAGGGCAGCCTCAGCCTGGTGGAGCACAGGCCATGGGCACGGCCAACCTGACACCAGATTGCCTTGTTGGTGGTCCAGGAGCAAGTGAGGGGTGTGGCCAGGAAGTCGATGAAAACAGCAGTTTCATTGCCTTTGGAATCATCATCTGTATGAGTTTCCTGGGCATCTGTAATAAAGTGCCACAGACCATGTGGCTTAAACAACAGAGGTTGATTTATCCCAGTTCTGGGGGCTGGAAGTCGGCAGGGTTGGTTTTTCCCGGGGCCTCTCTCCTTGGCCTAGAGATGCCCATCTTCTCCCTGTGTCCTCCCACTCTGTGTGTCTGTGTCCTAATCTCCTTCTCTTGTTCTTGTTTATATTGAGGCATTGACATATAACATACCCGTTGTAGGTGTACAACATAACGACTTGATATATATATATATATAGTAAAACGATCGCTAACCGTAAGTCAACATCCATCATCACACGATTACAAATTTTCTTTCTTGTGATGAGAACTCTTAAGATCTGTTCTTTCAGCAACTTACACGTATACGATACAGTATCATTAACCGTAGTCACCGTGCTGTTCATTACATCCCCAGGGCTTATTTATTTTCTAACTGGAAGTTTGTACCTTTTGATCGCCTAGTCTCTTCTTAGAAGGATACCAGTCATTTTGGACTAGGGCCCACCCTAGTGACCTCATTTTAACTTGATTACTTCTCTAAGGACCCTTTCTCTGAACACAGTCACATTCTCGGGCACCAGGGACACATTGCCCCCGTAGCACCATCACAACTAGGGATGGAACGTGGTCTTCCAGCCATCTTGGACCCTCCCCCCTGCATCCAAGGACACGTCAGCTCTGTGTTTCTGAGGCAAAGGCAGCAGAGCATCACCCCACATACAGTAGGGACGTTTAGTAGTAGGGAAGGGGGGACTTTGCCGTAGCCCACATGTATGCGGGTCCAGAGTCTGGAAAGCAGGCTCAGAAGAGCAGGTTCAAGGGACAAAGGCCCTGAACCCAGGGGATGGGGTTTCCCTTGGGCAGGTGGCCACAGCCCCCAGCCCCACCACTGTGGTTGGGAGGGAGGCGGTGCTGCCCGGGCCTGATCGGTCCAAGGGTCTGGTGGCAGTGGCACAGAGGCCGGCGAGGCAGGTACCAGGAGAGGAGAGGGGAACTGTGGAAGGAGTCGGGGTGGCCGTGTGGGGAGCCCAATGCCCCCTGGGCTCAGCCTCTTCCAGGACAGCCAGTCCTCGGTCACGGGTAGAAGGTGTGGAGAGAGGCCTTGCCCGCCCTGCTCATCTCCAAACTGCCCGTTTCCTGGTGTCAAGACCATGGGTGGCCTTTGGCTTAGCTGGATGACCATCCAGAATTTGCAGCGACCACAGTCGAGCTGATGTGCCGGGACCCCCATGCCTTCCTCATTTAATCCCACCTGGAACCTTCTCGGGAAGCTTGTCCTCAGGTCGACAAGCTGGCTTCCTCTCTGAGAGGGGCCGCCTCAAGCACCCTCCCCCAGGTCTGACTTTTGTCCGTTTCTCCTGCAGAGTGAGCTGGACTTGGAAAAGGGCTCAGAGATGAGGAAATGGGTCCTGTCTGGAATCCTGGCTAGCGAGGAGACTTACCTGAGCCACCTGGAGGCGCTGCTGCTGGTGAGGAGGGTGCAGGGGCTGAGCGGGCAGGATGGGCCCTGGAGAGCTCTGCTTACGCGTCCCAGGTCCCAGGTCAGCCTGGGAGCAGCCCACCCTCCCAGGATCCTCGACACACCTGTGGGCAGGCAGGACATGCCACCTCTGTGGAGGTTGGGCCTCCCCAAGGGGCAGTGGCTGCCAGTGAAAGACTCGGGTACCAAACCAAGCTGGCTTTCAATTTTTATTGTTAATGGAATTTAAAAAATAAAAGCATGTGTGTCACGTGACCACAATGTACTTGACAAGTGGCGAGCCCTGACACCTGTGCTGCCCCGCCAGTCACCTGTGCCCTCTTCCAGCCCATGAAACCTTTGAAGGCTGCTGCCACCACCTCTCAGCCGGTGCTGACGAGCCAGCAGATCGAGACCATCTTCTTCAAAGTGCCTGAGCTCTATGAGATCCACAAGGAGTTCTACGACGGGCTCCTCCCCCGCCTGCAGCAGTGGAGCCGCCAGCAGCGCGTGGGCGACCTCTTCCAGAAGCTGGTGAGTGACCCGGAGCAGAGACCCGGCAGCCTCCTGGGGGTGACGGGGTGACGGGCGGGGGCCAGGCCTCTCCCTGAGCCTGGTGCCACCTGCGGGCGAGGCTGCTGAGGGCATGATGGGGAGGGAGAGTCCTGGACACATCTTACTGCCTGGGATGCCGAAGGGGGGCTGTGGGGAGGGGGTGCCGCCACAGCACCACTGCTGGACCGCGTGAAAGCGAGGCTCCCCTCCCTCTGCTGGCCCCAGTGACATCTCTGGTCCTTTCTGGGTCTGCTCAGTTTTACTCAAGGTTCCCAGTCTCCGGACTGGTCCCCTCTGGACCACAAAGAAGCCGCTGCCCTGGGAACAGGACTCAGACTCTGGGCAGGGGTACTGGGGCAGGCAGAGCCTGGAGGGGCAAGCACAGGTGGGGACAGCGGGGGTTTGTTGTACTTTATATCATTTTTGCAGTTCTATGAATTAAAGGCTCTTGAGTTAATCAAGAATTTTAAAAAAAAAGTAGTTTGGGGAGGGAAGGCTGTTCAATGAAAGGGTCATACGAGAGGAGCCCTTGGGTCCCCAGGGGGTCCCTAGCTGAGGAAGTGGTGAGCACAGGCCTTCCGTGTGGCCCCAGCTCCCGCCGCAGCCATTTTGGGGACCTGGAGGCACGTTAAATGCTAGCGACTGTGACAGCAGCTCCCTGGATGCTTGCAGGAATCAGGACGTGGCCTGTGGACAGGCTGGAGGAAGGCAGGAGGGCTGGTTTGTACCTGGGGATGGCCATGCCGGGCTGTGAACCGAGGGACCGTGAGGCCATCTGGTCCCCAGGTAGCGGGTTCAGCTCTGATCAGGGGGCTCCAGGGGGCCTGCGGGTGCCCTGTCTCAGCTGAGCTGAGGCAGCCCCACCAGGCAGGTCCCATCTCCACCCGTGCAAGTGAGGAGGCCGAGGGGCAGGAGGTCACCTACCCAGACGGTACCCCTGGTCTGTGTGCCTCCAGGAAGAGTGCTTTGCCCCTGCCTTCAGGGGCATAATACTGGAGGGTGGGTGGTGCTGGATGACAGAACAAGGGTTTCTGCAAGGGCTCAGTGGGCCCAAACTGGCTGGGAGTCCATTCGGCAGACGTAGCTCTGGATCCCTGGTTACAGGGAGGGAGAGGCGGCCGTGGGGGCAGGTCAGGGACCTTCTCTGGCCATTTGCTGACCTCGGGGCCCACGAGGAGCGAAGGATTCGGCTTTTAAAAAGTCAACGGGATTGGGAAAATCTAGTAATCAGATGAAACGGATTGGTGGACCCTTGGCACTAGCCCAGCCACCCCCGGAAGGGACCAGGCTCGGTGAACACTGAACTGAGACGTGGGTAATGAGGACGATGGAGAAAACTCTCAGACGGAGCTGCCGGAGCGATGTTTGTCTTCCAAAGCGTGAGGTTCATGTGTGAGGAGGCCCCCACCTCTGGGTCTAAAGGGGGAGCCAGTCTCTTTAGGTGGAGGCTGGTGGGGCATGTCTCTATATAAGGGGCAGCAAAGAGGCCACCTCCCAGCAACGCGAGCCCCCATCCTGGGATGCCCTCGAAGGCGGGTGCTGGGTAGGCCTGGGTGACCGGGATTCCACCTCTGAGGACCCCTAATCCTGATTAAAGGGTTGCCCGGGCCTCCTGTGCTCTTTCCCTGGAGTGTTCTCCCTCCCGAGGGCAGCCGGTCCTCTGGGGGTGGGGTGGCCAAGGTCACCGGGCCCTCTCTAAGTGCCCAGAGCACGCGGTGAAAGAACGCCAGCCCCCAGCCCTCCTGGGCCGCCCAGACGCCCAGCTGGCCCACCGCCACGCCAGCCCCCAGCCCTCCTGGGCCGCCCAGATGCCCAGCTGGCCCACCGCCACGCCAGCCCCCAGCCCTCCTGGGCCGCCCAGACGCACAGCTGGCCCACCGCCACGCCAGCCCCTAGCCCTCCTGGGCCGCCCAGACGCCCAGCTGGCCCACCGCCACGCCAGCCCCCAGCCCTCCTGGGCCGCCAGGATGCCCAGCTGGCCCACCGCCACGCCAGCCCCCAGCCCTCCTGGGCCGCCCAGACGCCCAGCTGGCCCACCACCGGCCTGTCTTGGCTCATGCTGGGCTCCGGCATTCCGCCCGGGTGTGGCTTTCCTGTTGGCCACCACCCCGGGCTGCAGACTCTCCCGCCCGGGACCCCTTCCCCGTGGCCAGAGAGCCGAAGGCTGTGTTTTGACGCAGGTGCTCCCCATCGTTGAAGCCCACATCTTTGAAGAATTGTGTTGTGGGCAGAAACTGCAACCACGCTCTTCCCCAAATAACACTCTGAAGTCACTCGGAAACTGAAAAAAAAAAATTTAATAGTCTGATGAACACCAGAATTTGGAAAGTTTCCTCTGGTTTCCCTGGTGTCCTTGAACTACCTTCACATATCAGATGTTGCAGCGCAAAGACGTGGGGAGAGAGGTGGGGCCGCGGTGGGAAGTGGAGCCCCAGGAACCACGTGCTGCATGTTCACCTGTGTGTGCCGCCAGGGCGGGGCGCTGGGTCTCCCCAAGGACAGACAGACACCGTCCCCGTCCCTTTCAGATCAGCACTGCGGGGTCAGGCTCCCCAGCTAGGAGAGTCTTAGGACCCGAGGAGCCTGTGATGCCCCAGCCCTGGTACCTCTGCTACCCGGGAACTCATGAGCCACACCTGGTAGCTAGGAAGCCCTGTCCTGACGGCGCCTTAACTCCCCTTCCTGTGGGGCTGTGGGTTATTGCTACCCATCCGGGGGCTTTGTTTCTGGCTGAATTTTTATCAGCTCGGGTTTTTTGTTTCTAATCATTTCAGACTTCCTGAATTGTTGCAAGAATAGCACAAAGAACTGGGTGTGCGCCGGATATACCAATTGTAACATTTTGCACTGATTGTAACACTTTGCCACATTTGCTTAATCTTTAATCTTTATCTCTTTCTCTCTCCTTTGTATACACACCCCCCACCCCCACCCCACCCCCACCCCCACACACGCACACATGCTGAATAGTTTGAGAATAAAATGCAGGTCCCTCTGCCCTTTTACCCCTAAATACTTCATCGTGTATTTGCTAAGGACGTGCTCTTCCACAACCCACAGGACGGTCCTCCATCGGAGGACGGTTCACAGTTGGGTGATACTATTATTTAATATGCAATGCTCCTACAGATCTCTCCCAAGTTAGCCATCGTGTTCTTTGTAGCCATTTTCCTTCTGAGTGGGATGCAGTCCAGGTCACGAGATGTACGTGGTTGTCAGGTCTCCTTAGTTTCTTTCCATCTGTACCAGTTTCTCAGCCTCTGCTGGTCTTCCACAACCTTGACATTTTTCTGAAGGGTGCATTCTAGTTTGGGTCTGATGTTTCTTCAGGAAAAGATTCAGCTTCTGCGCTTCTGGCAGGGAAAAAAAACAACAAAACCCTGCAGTGATGCTGTGTCCTGTCGGTGCCTCACATCGGGGGGCACGTGATCTCCATTGGTTTATCGGTGCAGCTCGGGTTCTGATTAGTGCATGAATTGCTTGGAACTTCTCAAAAATCACGTGGAAGATGTGAGCTCCTGGAAGAGGGGGCAGGAGAGGTAATGAAAGGGGTTCTCCTCCCAAAGACCCTGTGTTAGTTTACTAAGGCTGCTACAGTCCAGGTGGCTCAAACAACAGAGATCTATCTCCTTCCATTTCTGGAGGCTGGAAGTCTGAGATCCAGGTGTGAGCAGGGCTGGTTTCTCCCGAGACCTCTCTCCTCGGCGCGTAGAGGCCATCATCTGTGTCCTCACGTGGTCATCCCTCTGTGTCTGTGTCCTAATCTTTACTTCTCATAAAGCCCCTAGTCAGATTGGATCAGGGCCCACTTGAATGGCTTCATTTTTGCCAAATCACCTCTTTAGGTCCATCTCCAAATACAGTCACATTCTGAGGTGCTCAGGGCTAGGGCTTCAACATATGCATTTTGAGGGGACACAGTTCAACAGTGATATCCCCTCAGGACTCGGCTGAGACGTTGCCTCTTTAGAGAGACTGCCCTGACCACAGCATGTAAAGCAGCCCCGCTGTTCTCCTCACCTGCTCTGCCTTCAGCCATCTGCCATATTACTTGTTGCTTTACTTATTCATCGTGTGTCTCCTGCTAGCTGGCTGCGCTGTGTCTGAATGATTCGAGATGACAGTGCCTCAAGCAAGGCCTTTGTTTTTGTGGGGGACCCTCAGTGAGTGAGGGGGAGGAGGAGAAGGCAGGGCTCTGGGTCCGACCGGATGGCAGGGAACCTGGCATCTGGAATGCAGCGACTCGTCCAGGTAATCAGTGGGGCCAGGCAGGGCCTCCTCCAGCTGCTGCTTTTTCTCTCGCGCCCCCAGGCCCACACGCAGCCCCCTCAAGGAGCGAGTCCAGAAGACCAGACAGTGCCAAGGGCATCTGGGATTGCCATCTGAAGAAACACAAAATTCAGTATAAATGCAAATGCATGTAGAAATAAAATTTAGGTTCGATGCAGACCAAACACCAGGATCAGCAAAAGCCTTGGTCCTCCCACTCCTGGTCGGCTGCAGTGGGAGGCCCGGCCAGCAGGTCATGGCGTCTGCCCTTACACCCCAGGCCGGGGTTTCCCTGCTGCCTCTGGAGGTGACCTGGGGCCCAGCCATGGTGGTGGCTGCACACAGGACACCTCCCCCCAACCATGGAAGTCTTTACTCAACTGAGTGTCGGAGCAGGAGGCCGAGTGAGGAGACACTCTATTAATGCCTTTGGTTGAGAACAGGACAAACAAACACCTCTCGCCTTGCACCCGGCAGCAGAGGTCTCCCACCTGCCAGGTGTGTAGCATGACACCTGGGCCCCGTTGCCAGGTCTGGGCTGGGCTCATGTCTGGGCAGCGTGAGCCCCTCTTCTCCAAGGGCAGCTCAACTGAGTGTTTCTTGCGTGTCTGAAGAGATCAGATAGGAGCAGAGCAGTGGCCCCTCAGGCCAGGGGTGGGTCCACTGAGGTCTCCCGCTGCCAGGATGCGAAGGGGCCGCTCCATCCCACCTGCTGGAGACGCTCAGCCACATTCACTGATATCCTGGAACTTCAGCTGCTGCTGGTGGCCTCATTTAAATGAGTGGGGTGGGAGGATGAAGAGAACTGCTACCCGCCCGGGGCTGTGAGTCACTTCTCAATGTGTTGCTTTGGAAGCAGGAAGCATGCTTAGCGCGTGGGGAGGGGAAGCAGGTGGGAGGCAGTGACAGCGTGGAGGAGCTGAGTTTCCCACAGCCCTGCACTGTCTGCTGCACCTGGGCTTCCTCCAGAGCCGTGCATAGAAGCCCGTTACCCAGAGGGATGGAGACCGCCTGTCCCGCACCTGTCCCACACCTGCCCTACACCTGTCCCACACTCTCTTCCTTCCTCCCTGCAGGCCAGCCAGCTGGGTGTGTACCGGGCCTTTGTGGACAACTACGGAGTTGCCATGGAAACGGCTGAGAAGTGCTGTCAGGCCAACGCTCAGTTTGCAGAAATCTCTGAGGTACGCGTGACGCTGTTCAGACAGGTGCGCCCCTCCACCTCCTGAGGGTGGGCTGTGGGCTGGTCGTTGGCACACCGTGACCCGGGAGAAGAAGGCACAGCAAACTAAGGTCTGGTTGTGAACCTCAGCTCTGTTTCCGGATGCCTGTGGGTTGTCCTGAGCAGACAGACGGAGCAGCCCGAGGAGCACCCCGCCTCCCCAGCGGCCAGGGCCCAGCTCTGGGGTACCCCGGACAGACTTGCACTGTCCGTGTGTAGTTCGGGGTGTCCATAGTTCTGCCCCATTAACAGAGGTCTCGACACTTGAGTCCTGAGGCCGACTTTGCACCTTGCGGATGGAGAGCAGGTGGGGAGGTGTCATGCTCTGCTCCTCCGGGGTCTGCATCCGGCCCGGGGGATGGGGCTGGTGTGCGTTCTGTCGACCCGCGTGGGAGGAAGCTGCAGGCTGGGCACTGCACCGGCCCGGGGGCTCTGAAACCTCAAGCCCTGGAGTGTTAGCACAAGGGGCCTCGGAAGAGCCCCCTGGATGCAGAAGACGGGCGGCCATCGGGGGCCGGTGGCCATGCCAGGTCCTCCCTGCCCCGCTCCATCCTGCTTCTGCCCGTGGCAGGTGAATGATACTTTCTTCTTCCCAGGCCTGTAGTCCTCAGAGCCCTGACCTGCCTTCCCCGCCAAACAAGGATTCTGGGTGGGAAGACCTCCAAGTGAAACCCCAGCTTTAGGAAGAGAAACGGAAACTAGAACTAGGCAGGGGAGGGTCTCTTGCTGGGATACGGTCGTACCCCGACTGTCACACCTGGGCTTTGTTCCAGGGGATTTGTGCTGTTTTATAATTTATCACGGGGGCTGGGCCCTGTGGGTCCCAGCACCGGCGTCTCCCATGGTGATAACGTGCCACACCGTTCCCCAGAGCCCGTGGGTGCCCTGCTCCCCACCTGGTGCCTCTGGTAACGGGCTACATGCACCCAGGGCTGCAGGCTGGCTCCACACTTCCCTCTGAAGCTGCCCTCGTTTGCCTGCAGCATTGGGTCTGTTCCTCTCTTTAGTTCATTAAACTAGCAGCCCGCATACTCCTAACAGCTGGAATGCTGGCGCCAAGTCCCAGGCGACTTTGACAAATTAGAGTCATAATCTTTTAAGAGCAGGCTATGGTTAAATGGAGCCAAGTTCACGTCCACCAGGACAGGTGTCTACAGAGGAGGGAGGAAGCGACGGTGGGATACCAACCGGGAGTCCCGTGGTCCCACCAACCAGGCACAGGCACAGGCAGCAGGACGGGGTTCGGGGCGGCCAAATGCCGGTTCTGTGAAACTTTTACCATCAGGTGGTATCCACTTTGGTTTTCCATCCATGTTTCAAAAAAGCCCCAGAGAAATTAGAGCCACACAGACAGTGAAATGAACCAAAAGGACGCAGAAGAAGCAGGCCATTTAGAGGTGTGGGGAGTTGCATTCTGCGGGGTCAGAGCTCGGCCATGGGGACTGGATGTCCATCTCCAAGGACAGGCAGGGTGGAGCAGTGGTCCTTCACGTCTCCCAGGACTGGCCTGAGAAATGGGTGTGCTGCAGTGTCCAGTCAGACTGGAGTTGCCTGAGATGGGTTCTGCAAGCTCGAGCTCCCCAGATAAAAAGTAGGTAACAGGAATCATGTGAAAAGGGCTTCCGGAGTCTAGTCAGTTTGGGAAATGTGGGGTTAAACCAAACTTGTAAGTTTTCTCGAGGCAGGCCTCCCAGAGCCCCAAGATGCTCAAGGTGCCCACGTTCATCGCACCTTCCAGGGGCCCTTGGCGCGTGGGCTGCTGCCCTGGCTCATGTGAGCGGCACCTAATTTTTGCAGTTTTGAGCTCTCACGCCCCCTCATCCCCCCGCCCACCCTCTGGGAGCTGCTGAGGCAGATGGATGGAGGAGTTATTGAGGGGAGCTAAATTCTCAGGAGAGGCACCAAGGTGCATTGTGAGTTTGGCCCCCGTGAGCTTAAAATACACTATGTTTTCTAGTCCCAAGAGGTTTCCCACAGCCTGAGAGGTTGGGACGGTCATCTCCAGGCCCCTTCCCATTCCTGTGCTGTGTCTTCTGTTCACTCAGAAGTCTCGTACTGGGATTAGCCACAGCTTCTTTCCAGAGACTATTTCAGGCACACAGGGACCTTTTATCCACATTTCTCTTGGTACCTTGGACCAAATCAGCAGTGCCTTTGACACGGTTGTGTTGAAAAATGACCCACCCACTAAAAAGCTCTGCTTACTTCCTGGGCAAGGACGTTTGCAAAGTCAGGGGAGGGGAGGCTGGGGTGGAGGCAGAGTGCATGCCAGCGGCCTGCCCTGGCCTCCCCGAAGCTGAGTGCTCTTCTTTCTGACCCACCAGCCCCTTGCACGTTGTTTAACTGCTCCAGGAAAGCTGATCTGTGCACCCAGGAGGGGCATTGCCAGTTGCCTTGGTTTGCAGGATCCTCTGCGTCAGAAGTTCTCAACCAGCGCTGATTTTGTCCCCTGGAGACACTTAGCAATGCCGGGGGACGTTTTAGATTGTCACAGCAGGAGGAGAGGGTGCTGCTGCACCCATAGGATGCTATTCAACATCCCAGGGTGCATAGGACAGCCCCTTAGAATAGAGAATTTCTGATCCTGATGTCAGCAGCGTCACCCAGGGCGAGCGTGTGCTCAGTTGGCGCCGTTCTGCAGGCTGTGGCCCAGAGGTTTGCCACATCTAGGCTTCTCAGCGGTGAGAGGAGGGTGAGAGTTCTGCTGAAGGTTCCTGACCGTGAACTCACTGACACATCAGAGCTGCTTCATCTGCCCTGTGGAAAACGTGCTTTTCTCTTTGCAGAACCTGAGAGCCAGAAGCAACAAGGATGCCAAGGACCAAACGACCAAGAACTCTCTGGAAAGTGAGTTCTCCGTGCCGAAGCCCCTGCATGCCCCTGTGGTGGCCAGCAGACAGGAGCAGCCAGGGCGCCCAGCTGGGTCACACTCCGGCCCCTCTGCTGCTCCAGATTTCCAGTAGTGGGGGGTGGGGGGATGGGGAGGGAGCAGCACTGGCCATGGTGGGTGTGGAGGGACAGGGTCAGGACCTGTTGCCACCAATGGGGGGTGGGGGTGGGGCAGGGAACCAGGAAGAGGTGGGAGTTATTGGAAGCCCACAAAGCAGGCACTGCCGGGCATTTACAGTGTCATCTTGTTGTCCCAACGGCCCTGCAGGAGCCTCTTGTCTTCCCTTGTTTCAGGTGATAAAACAGGTTTAGGGTGGAAAGGACCGTGTAGAACGCAGATTCAGAGTGGCTGGGCAGGGGTCAGGGCCAAGTAGTCGGGCTCCCGGGCCTGTGTTTGCCCTCATCTCTCTGGGCAGAGTGAGCTCAGGAGCAACAGGGTACTTCTCGTTTCTGGCTGTTAGGGTCTTGGGAGGAGTTAACGCTCACAGAGAACAGCAGACGTGGGCCGGGGCCACAGCTACACCGCCCTCTGAGCCGGTTTCCCCCATTTCTGTAAAATGGGGATAACAGTGCATGCCCTGCACTAGTCGTGGGGGTTATGGGCGGAGCTCCACCCTACATGTGAGAACACGTGAAGCGCCTGTGCCCGTGATGGGCTGTGCCCACCATGGAAAAGCGGGGACGGCCCTGGCCGGTTGGGGCTCCATGCTGCCGGCGTCCAGGGGTCCAAAAACGCTTACAAAACCAAAAGCCGCATCTCAGGCTCAGGCTTGGATACGCACGGAGTAGCGTGCTGGTCCGCACCCCCGGCCTGGGATCTGCACCGGCACTTCCTCCCCAGAGTGCTGGCCAGCTCCCTGACCCAGGCCGGGGGGCCGTCAACACGGAGGCCTTTGAATGCTTGCTGCTGAGTCAGCCACGCAGGCTCGGGTTCTGCTCAGCCCTGGACCTGGCACTGGTGTCACAGACTGAAGGCTCACAGCCGTGTTCCCGACCTTCCAATGCATCGGGTTCAACCTTGTCACTGAGCGGAGGGGAGGTGGGGTTCCCAGGGAATGTGGAGGCTGAGGCTGCCCCCACCTCCACCCTTGCAGTGAGGGTGGGTGGGCAGGCGGGCGGTCAGCCTTCTCTGACCCTTCGTCTCTCCGCAGCCCTGCTCTACAAGCCTGTGGACCGGGTCACGAGGAGCACACTGGTCCTGCATGTGAGTCCCTCGGGCCCGGGGCCTCCTTGCCCTGGGGTTCTTGGCTTCTGTCCTGGGGCTGACCCTGATATCTGTCAATTTTGCCCACCTGCCCCCTTTTCTGCCACACACCTGTACTGAGGATGCAGAAGTGAGGCACCTCTGCCATCCCTGGGCTCCTGGGGGTGGGAGGGGGGAAACGCAGCAGGCTCGCCAGGTGTTCCAGATGCCTCATCAGAGCGGGTACAGGTAGGGAGCATCCCGTCCCACATGGACAGAGGCTTGTGGGTGGAGAAGCTTCCCCGGGGGAGAGGGTGGGGACACATAGCACAGGTTGGAGCACCAATGGCAGGTGCATCCCGGGGCTGTGGTCAGACCACATTCTCCAGCCAGGAGAACGTGTGCGGAGAGGGTGTGCAGGGAGGCCCACCTGGCGGGGCTGCTCTTAAAGGCAGTGGGGAGTCACTTGCGCATTATTAAGTGGTCGTCTTAATACTGAGAAACAAGCAGGGAAAAAAAGGCCCCCGATCCTGCCAGGTGATCCTATTTGTCTGTATTTAGAGTAAGTCTTACATGCACATTTTTTTTTAATAAATTTATTTATTTATTTTGGCTATGTTGGGTCTTCGTTGTTGCGCGGGCTCTCTCTAGTTGCGGCGAGCAGGGGCTACTCTTCGTTGCGGTGCACGGGCTTCTCATTGTGGTGGCTTCTCTTGTTGCGTAGCACGGGCTCTAGGCATGTGGGCTTCAGTAGTTGTGGCACGTGGGTTCAGTAGTTGTGGCTTGCGGACTCTAGAGCACAGGCTCAGTAGTTGTGGCACACGGGCTTAGTTGCTCTGTGACATGTGGGATCTTCCCAGACTACAGCTCGAACCTGGGTCTCCTGCACTGGCAGGCGGATTCTTAACCACTGCGCCACCAGGGAAGCCCGACATGCACATTTTTAAAAAAATGTACAACCAAGTCACAGAAGTGTTTGAAGTGTCCGTTTCCTGTCTTGCTTCCTCCGCACAAAGGAGCCACCACCACAAGGATCTTTATGCCGACACACGTGGCATCTTTCTAAATCACTCAGACGGTGTTGTGCTGTGCATACCATTCCACATGTGGCTTTTTACCCCGTAATGTTATATTGTGGCAGTTGTCCCACTTTGGCCCAAACAGCTCTGCCTTGTTCATTTTTAAGCTGCGTGGTTTTCCATCCAGTGCACGTTTCAGAACTTCTTACCATCCTCTGACTAAGAGTTCCTGGATGGAGGGAGATAAGCTGAGATTTGCGGTTTGGGAGGCTCTGGCCGGTGGCCCATCAGAGTCCTGGAGATCCTTTATTTGGTTCCCTCACCACGATGAGCCCAGGCCTGGCAGGGGGAAGCCAGAACCACCAGGAGCGGTAGGGGGGGACTGGGATCCCCAACACCAGAGCCTCCCCTGAGCTTACTTCATCTCCCCAGGTTCTCTTTGCTGTAGGATTTGGGAGCTAAGAGGGTTTTGTTTCTCTGAACCAGGAAGCCGTAGACTTTGAGCACAAATTATGTGCATTTGCAGTAGAGAAGGATTCTCAGGCTCTGATCTAAAAGAGGAGGAGCCGGGGGCTTCCCTGGTGGCGCAGTGGTTGAGAGTCCGCCTGCCGATGCAGGGGACACGGGTTCATGCCCCGGTCCGGGAAGATCCCACATGCCGCAGAGCGGCTGGGCCCGTGAGCCATGGCCGCTAAGCCTGCGCGTCCGGAGCCTGTGCTCCGCAACGGGAGAGGCCACAACAGTGAGAGGCCCGCGTACCGCAAAAATAAAATAAAATAAATAAAAGAGGAGGAGCTGGGAAGGTCAGGGGCTTTCTCCTGACCTCACATGGACCGGCGGACCAGGATGGGTTCTGCCCCAGGGGACCTGTGACAATGTCCAGGGAAATTTTTGCTTGTCACAACCACACGTGAGGGGGCACCACTGCCATCGAATGGACAGAGGCCAGGGACGGTGCCAGCATCCTCCAGTGCCCGGACAGCCCCCACCAAAACCAGCCCTGCATGTCACCAGGGCCCGGGTAGAGAAACCTGCTGCAGACCTGTAGCGTGGAGCCCCTCTCTGCAACGTGCAAACAGCATAGGCTTGTGGGGCGCCGTTAGGGGCCTGCTCCTGGCACAGTGCTCGCACAAGTGCTGCCGCGCGGCCCAAGCCATGGTGAGAGGCGGCCCCCGGTCACACCCAGCACGTCTGCGGCTCTCACAGCAGAGATGCCGGGGCTGCTCTGACTCCATCCTTCGTCCAATGCAGGACTTGCTGAAACACACCCCCTCTGGCCACCCCGACCACCTGCTGCTGCAAGACGCCCTCCGCATCTCGCAGAACTTCCTGTCCAGCATTAACGAGGAGATCACGCCCCGCCGGCAGTCCATGACCGTGAAGAAGGGAGAGGTGAGCATGGCGGCCGAGCAGAGGTGGGCGTGGGGCCCACTGTATCCACACAGCTCAGCCCAACACAGAAACGCCTGGACTTGGGGGCCCTTGACCCTGGCAGGGTGAACCCAGGCCATTGTGCAGGGCATCGGGGTGTGGTTTCAGGGGTGCGGGCCTCACTTGGGGGGTTATGTCCCGGGCACCGCCCACCCTGCCGGATCAGGGTCCCCAGCTAAGGAGAGCGGTGAGGAGGAGGATGGCATTTGTGTGCCTGGGGACCGCTCGGTTCCTCTTGAGTGTTCTTTCATTAACATACAGTTAACAGTGGGTTTAAGGACTTGAAAGCGGATGAAGGGGAGGGGCGTGTGGTTTGTGTTTGCGGACAGAGAACTGGCTGGAGAACGAACGAACGTGGTTGACTTCTTCGGCCAGGAGGGCTCTCCTTCCCCTCCTCCCTCCCTCTCTGACAGCCCATCCCAGTCTCCATCTCTCTGCACATCGTAGATGACAGGATGTGGAACAGAGGGGCTCAGACGCCACCCCTGCCACCTCCGCTCCTTCCCGGGAGGGGCCCAGCCGGTGCCAGGCAGCTTGCGCGAGATGGCAGAGGTGTGCCAGTCAGGGGCGGCGTCTAGTGTGAGCATCTTTCGTTGGAAGCGGCACCGCGGCGCGGGGCGGGGGGGGCGGACCCACGGCCTCCGGGGTCTTGTGCAGGGACAGGAGCCGTATGGCCCAGCAACACGTGGGCTGGCAGCAAACCTTACTGTAGCTGCCGCTCGGAACCACTCCTCTTCCCGTTGGTGTGCCAGGTGCTCGGCGGCGCCGAGGCTGACCCTCCGGGACTTGGGGCTGGCGGGCAGGCTGCTCTCAGCCCTGTGCTCCCACACCTGTGTGGGAAGTGGTACCTGAGTGCTCGGCCTCCCTTGTCTGCAGTTCACACGGTCTCACCAGACTCGGGATTTGCTTCCGCCAAGACTCCTGTCCCTGTCGGGTTCGTGCTGCCTGGTCTCCCCTCCTGGGACACCATGCTCTCTCGCAGGCAGTTCCTTTATAAGAGCACCGCCCTCCTGGGAAGCAGCTGTGCGAGTCCTTCTGTGGGTGCTGGGTCTGCACCTGTGTCTCCCGCTGCACTTAGGTTCCCCGGGGAGAAGCGCCTCCTTGCTCTTCGGGTCATTGGAAGCAGCTGCCTTCAGGAATTGAGGAAAATCAGATGTCGCCTGGCAGTTGTCAGCCAGGCCCTTGAGCCCGCATCTGTATCCCAGGCCTCCTTCCCCGTGCACCCATGGTCAGGGTCCCGGGGCGCCTGAGTGGGAAGTGTGTAGGGGCCGCTGCTTCATGGGGGCAGGGCTTCTACCTGCGCCCACCCCATCCCCACCAGCATCTGGTCCTGTTGACCTGTGGTGTCTGCTCCTTGAGGGGAATCGCTTGGGTGCCTCAGCCACGAATTGGGGAGAAAGGCCAGTGACACTGAAAGGTCAGGAGTCTGAGTCGCATGTGCCTTCATTCAGGGTTCTCCGTCAGGAGCACAGTAAGGGAGATAGGTGGCGGCTAGACCAGGATTCAGGCAGATCCACACCTACACCACTGCCTGGCACGACCTCGAGAGCTGGGGGCTGGGGTCCACAGATAGAGACAGAATGAGGCCTGACTCCTGGGCCAGGGTCCAGGCTCCCTTCGTGGATTTGCCAGTATCGTGGGTGGGGGCCCTGCTTTCCTGGAGCTGGGAGACCCTTCCTGCCCATCTGCGCAATTTCTGTTTGAGCCACTGCAGGACCCCAGGGTGGGCTGGGGTTCAGAAGTGAGGCCTGGGGCCTCCTTGGGAGGGAGAACATCTGCCACGATGGGGAAGCTCGTGGTGAGAAAATCCTACTGCGCTCAGAGGACAGCCACACCGTCCACTCCCCGCACTGTGCACCTCGTGTGGCCCTCGGAGACGGGGTGCAGCACAGAGCAAGGCTCAGGCCAGGACGTCATGGGGTGGGGGGCTTCTCCTGGAAAGATGAGGATTTGCACAGGCAGGGGTGCATGGGGAGGGGCCTGGCAACTGAGTCCACCCATCAGAGCCCCGCAGGGCTGCCGTCTGAGCCCGTGTCTACTACCACGGATGGGTGGATGTACGGGGCTGCCAGAAGTGCCAGGGTGATGCCGGTGGCCTCTGGAGGATGAAGTTGGTGGCTGGGATGGGACTTTGGATGAACCTGTGAGCGGCAGGACCCGGCGGGGAGGAGGGGAAGGGCCTGCAGGGGGCTCCATCAGGGCTGGGACCCTGGACGATTCTGACCTGCTGACAGAGGGGGCGAATCCGCCTCTGAGCTGGACGTCGGGGGCCCTCTGCTGGCAGTGGCCAGAAGCTCAGCTCCTTTGTGTGGAGAAAGGACTGCAGTCCCCCCCTCCTCACAGAATGTCCCTTGGTCCTGCCTCCTGGGCTGGAAGACCATCTGCGTGTCCCTGCCTAGGGGGCATTCCTCGAGGCCCTCAGTGTCCCAGGACCTGCCCCCCGGCACAGACCCCGCAGTCAGGCTGCCCAGGTCTCCAGTGCTGCATGGCTGTGTCCCCAGGTGCACATGCTTCTGTGCTTCCCATGGGTGCGGACGCGGGGCTTGCCTATGCCCACAGCAGGCGGGGGAGGGCAGTGACGATGGGTCACGGCCTGGGCGCCTGGGCAGCCCTCCTGCCCTCCCACTCATGGTCTGGTTGGCACTGGCGGCTCCCATGTAAATCATCCGGTCTCCGTGCCAGGGCCTGGCCGGCTGCTGTGAGCCGAGCTGCGCATGACGGTGATGTGGGAGTGTTGGGGGGCCTGGCCCAGGCTGCATTTGCTTCTCGGGGGCTCCTGCTGAGAGTGTGTGTGTGGGGAGTTCAGGGAGGCACAGGTTCCCTGAGAAGAACCTCAGGCGGCAGGTGGCAGTGGAGCCAGGTGCCCAGACCTGCTGGGGGGGCTGTTGGGGGGGGTGACAGGGGTAGGCAGATGCTGTGAGTCTTTGCCCCCTGTGGTGTGTGTGCCTGACCCTCCGGACCCTTCCCAGGCCATCACAGAGAGGGGTGGGAAGTTGCCCTTTCTGGGGGGCCTTCTCTGAGGCCAGGCGGGCAGGGTCCCCATTGAGCACCTGGCCTCTTTCCTCCTGAGCACAGACCCCCGAGTGTCCCCGCTCGCTCCCTGTGCTGCCTGGGGTGGATGGTAGAGCTCCCTGAGGCTCAGGCTCTCATCTTCGAAGTGGGCACGAGGACCCACCCACAGCAGGAGGGTCACATCCAATGACAGGCCACGTGCTGGCACAGCACACCCGGGGCGCGCGCGGGGCAGCCTCTCGTCCTGTCTCTGTGTCCTCGGCACAGCACGGCGCCAGCCCGGATGAGGTGGCAGGCAGTTTGTCCACTGAATTACCGACTTACCTCCATGTGCCCTGGAAACTTGTGAGCCATGGGACCATCCCTTGTCTTTCAGATGAAGCCCCCAGGGGCAGAGAGGCACAGGGCTTGCTGGGAACTGGTGCCTCTAGTCTCCCTGCTCCTTCGAGGATGCCTGAGGGTCAGGGGTGGGCATCAGAGGTGTAAAGCCCCTAGGTGGGCCCCTACCATCAGTGGGCACTGACCTCAGAAGGACTAGAATGTGGGGTCCCAGCTCGGGGACCCCTGCCCAGCCTCCTGATTCCCTCAGATCCAGGCCCAGCCCTTAGCGTGACTGCCCCCTCTCGGAGTTCTCCCGGCCCATCTCCTCCCCGCTTACCAGGCAGTGCCCTCTAGGCCGAGCCCCAAGCTCTTGTTACCTGAGCCTTGACGGTCCCCGTACGAGAACGTCCCCTCTCCACGTGGCCGGCCTCTTGCCTGGGTCTCCAGGCCTGTCCTGGGGACGTGTGGGCCTCCCTGCTCAGAAGGGCTCTCCCGTCGCCTTGGCTGCAATGTCTCCTCCGGCCTCCAGGCCAGTGGCTGTGACTCTGTCTGGGGCTTGGGAACTTTGATGAACAAAGAGCAAGGCGTTTGGCGTGTGTGCTTGCGGGCGGATGAGGTGGAAGGAGCGCTGGGAAGTGGGTGTGAGGGTTGGAGGTGGGGGGAGTGGAGGCCCTGGCCGCCCCTGCCCTGACCAGCCCCCCGCCCCCTGCAGCACCGGCAGCTGCTGAAGGACAGCTTCATGGTGGAGCTGGTGGAGGGGGCCCGCAAGCTGCGGCACGTCTTCCTCTTCACTGACCTGCTCCTGTGCACCAAGCTCAAGAAGCAGAGCGGAGGGTGAGTGGCGGTGCGGCCCCGGCCGAGGGGGGGGTCCCCGGGGCATGGGGTGGTTTCTACAGGAGGAGACCTGGTGTTCTTTCCAGTGAGCCTCGAGAGGTCGTAACCTGTTGCCAGGCTGCTCTCGTTAAGCTACATTCTGTTTCCAACTGGACGTGATGCCAGGCTCAAGGTCAAAGTTCATCATTAGGAATCTGGAAACATTCAGGGTCTGGGTGGGTGACCAGGCTGTTGACTGTGACTTCAGGTGCAATGGAGGGGCTGTCATGTCGTGACCCAGACAGGTCGGGGGGCTGCAGGGTCTGGTGCAGGTGGGGGATGGACACTGGCTGCCCCTCCCCTGTCCTTGGAGGGCATCACTAGGTGATCCCTACATTTTGTCTTCCCGAGATCATGGTGGCTTCTAAGTGATTCTCAGCATTGGCCTGCAGACCCCACCCAAACCCCCAGGGATCAGACCACACAGGTTGCAGCAGTGGGGGGCCGGGGGGCTGGAATGGAGGAAAGAAGGTCACGTTGGGAAGAACCAGAACTGGGCTCTTCACCCCATCCTGCCATCGCCACGCTGAGTGGATTTAATCAGAAGAGAGCCTTGGTTTCCCCATCTGTCGAGGGAGGGATTACACCGGGTAGATTTGCAGCCCCTCAAACTCTACAGCTCTGGACGTGTCTGCAGTCCTCTCCTGACTGTCATTGGCGGCCTAGGTGGTCTCCCGCGTCAGGGAGCCTGTGAGCCACCACTGTCAGCACAGAGTAGGGTGGATGAGAGCTTGTCAGACCCGTGGGGCCTGGGTCACACGTGCACAATGACCCTCCCCAGGGGTCACCGAGGCTGGATCGCCAGTGTCTGCCTGTGGCCTTATCCCAGCCTGTCTCAGGGACCATGAGCAGAGTTTGAAGGTCAGGTAAACTTCATGGCCATGAGCTTAGGGTTCCCCAGAGTCGAAAGCAGTGACTTAAGCAAAGGAAGGTGGTCAGCCTGTTAACCTGCCCCTCCCCCCACCCAGCAAAACCCAGCAATATGACTGCAAATGGTACATCCCGCTCACGGATCTCAGCTTCCAGACAGTAGACGACGCGGAGGCCACACCCAACATCCCCCTGGTGCTGGATGAGGAGCTGGATGCCATGAAGATCAAGATCTCCCAGATCAAGAGCGACATCCAGAGAGAGAAGGTGGGGCTGGGGGTGGTGCCAGGCCGGGCTCTGCAGCTCGAGTGGGCAGCGTCCCCTCACGCTGGCAGGCGGGCGAGTTCTGCAGGGCATCTGACCCCACTTCTGGTCTCTGGGACCTGCTGGGACCCCTGTGAGCCCTCGCAGTGCCAGGCCTCCCGTCAGGCATGGAGCCATCCAGGATGGGGTGGGGGGAGGTGCCCCTCTGTCCCTCTTATAACTGCCCTGATCCGGAGCAAATCCCAGGCTGGGCGGAAACACGGCCCCTCCACGGGGTCTGGTCTGCACCCAGCAGGCCCCTGGTTGTTTCTGGAGAGGAACAGTGTTCTGGAGGAACAGTGAGGATGAACCCCTCGCCTGTAGGGTCAGCCTAGGCCAGAGCTGGTGCCTCACAGTGGCCAAAGACAAGGTGGGTCCCCAGAAGGTTGATGTCCAGGGACACCCTGCTGAGGTGGGTGCAGCAGGACAGGGGTCCTTCTCAGCCCTCACCCTACCCAACCTTCTGTACTGCAAACCGCACAGGATGGGGAAAGCACAGGAGCCCCAGGACCGGCATGAACTCTGGGTTGTTTGTTCGTCCCGACGGACCCACGGCCCCCATGGCAGAGTGTCCCGAGGCAGAGGGGAGCCAGGGCTGCATCTGCGGGGCTGTCAAGCTCTCTGCCACCACTCACCCATCCGAGCCATACCCTCTGCCTAGTGGCAGGCAGCACAGCCTCCCCCGGGGACAGAGGGCTTCAGGAGGGAGGAACATGACACGCGGCAGGGAGAGTTTTCCTAGCCAGGTCCTGGGGGTGCATGTCACCCTCCATCAGGACCCTCGCAGTCACTCCCGGGGGACCTGATGCTGAAATGTGGCAGATCCGGGAGCAGGGAGGGGCCTTTAGGGTCACGACAGGCCCCTTCACATTGTCTAAGTTCAGAGCAAGTGAAAAAAGGGAGGTTTGTGAGAGGAAGAACTTAATCCCTTAAGAAGGATGGGCTGAGCACATCCGGCAGTCTATGCCGGGCCTGGACGCTGTGGCCGAGACCCTGTCCACGCTGGGCCGCCAGACGGTCTCCCGTCCTCCACGGACCGAGCATCAGGGGTGGTGGGGCAGGCAGAGTGGGAGCGGGCCGCGCTGGGCCAGGGCTGGAAACGTGACCGTGCCCTCTGCCCACAGAGAGCGAACAAGGGCAGCAAGGCCATCGAGAGGCTGCGGAAGAAGCTCTCGGAGCAGGAGTCGCTGCTCTTGCTCATGTCCCCCAGCATGGCCTTCCGCGTGCACAGCCGCAACGGCAAGGTGAGTGCCCAACGTGGCACACAGGCCGCTCTCTGGGGCTTTGGGCTGGAGCCCCCGTGGCTGGTAGGTGGTGGGGTCTCCAGGGCGTCTCAATAGGGCAGGGGGCTTGCAGGGCTGTGCAGACCCAGCCCTCGGTGCAGAAATGCTGTCCGGGACCTCTTGGGCCAGAGAGACAGCTTCTCTCCTGAGTGGCTTCTGCTGCCTCTAGCCGGGGCCTTTCCCTCCACGGGCATCATGCACTTGTCGGGGGGCAGCCGGTGGGCTTTGCGGGAGCCTTGCCTCTGCGTCATGGGCCCGGCCTGTGGGCATCAGCCCTCCCCTCTGCAGGTCCCACCTGGTGACCCCGGTGGCCCTACACTCTGATTCGTCACGCCCTGACCCAGGCGCAGCAGGAGGGGCGGAGGGTGCAGGGAGGGACGAGCAGTGCTGTGAGCACAGCCGCCCCAGCTCCGCCGGCCTGCAGCGCGGAGATGCTCGTGCCTCCTGTGGGCATGCTGCAGGCTCCACGCGGCGACCAGGACGGAGCCCTGGATCCACTGGGTGCCCGCTCAGCCGGGGTGGAGATAACGGGTGTGCTCTCCCCCACCCCCAGAGTTACACGTTCCTGATCTCATCCGACTACGAGCGGGCCGAGTGGAGGGAGAACATCCGGGAGCAGCAGAAGAAATGTGAGTGGGCCGCGCGCCCAGGCTGTGGGCTCGGGAGCGTCAGGGCTGGATGGTCGCCTCCCATGGTCTCAAACCTTGTTTTCCCCAAGGGACAGTGTAACTCTTACCCAAGTGAAGTGTGCCGTGGAGCCCTAATATGGGAGATAATGGGGGAGGGGCTGTCCTGATAGGCCCCCCTGCCCTCTGTGCCCCCCCGCCTGCCCTCTGACCTCCTCCATGAACCCCCTTCCCCTCCTCTGACCTTCTCTGATTTCCCTGCCTGCCCCCGGGGGCCCCCCTGCACCCCTGCTGCCTTTCCGAGGCTGCCATGCACGTGGCCCACCCGCCTTGCCTCCCCCCAGGCCTGCCACACACCCCAGCAGGTGCTGATGCCATACGGCCCTCGACTGGGCCCACCTGGGCAGCCATGCTGTGCTGGCCCTGCTCCCCTGTGCTTGACCGCTGTCAGGACAGGGCGCCCACTCCCCTCTGGATGGCCCCTTCTTTGGACGCTTCCCTCCGTTAGCAGTTCTTTCCTTCTGCTCAGCTCAGAGCTGCCCCGTCCTGCCTGGCAGCCTTCAGGGTGGGACGGCAGACCCTGCCCCAGGTCCTGGGGCTGCAGCTGCCTGGTTCCCTCCTCTGCCCCCAGCCATACGGTTTGGGATTCCCGAGCCATCCTTGCTAAAAGGTTTCTGCGTGTGCCCTGTGTGCCCCCCAAGGTAGGTTGGGGGCTCCACACGCCTCTGCCCTGTCCTGAGCGCCTGTCCCCCCAGGGTTGTCATTCGTGCCTGTGCTGAGACGCCAGTGCCACTGTCTCCGGGGGCAGGCGGGCGCTCCTGGTGACTCTGACGGCCAGTGCCTGGGGCCCTGCCAGAGTTCCTGTCCCAGGTGTCCTGTTGTAACCAGGGGCCCAGACCATTTACAGCATGTGTTGTCTGCTCAGAAATAATCCCCTTCGCCCACCTGGTGGAGAGAAGGGGGAGCAGGGGACAGGGCCCCACAGGAAGGTGCCCCAGACCACCCCCTCGCAACCGGTTGCCTTGAGGCCGTGCCAAGGTGGTGGGCGGCCCTGTTTGTGAGCGTTGCGCAAAGATTCCTGCAGCCCTCTGAACCCAGCCTGGGCCCCCCGGGGCCATGCCTCACCTGCCCTTACCAGCTCCTCCCTGGGAGCAGGTGGCCCCTGCGGTCCTCCTAACCAGGGTGTGCTGAGGACCCAATGGGGGTACGTCTGAGAACACCCCATGGGGGTCCTGGGGAGTCCGAGAGCTGGGCAGACTCACCAGTTGGTGCGCCTGTGCCCCCATCTTAGGTTTCAAGAGTTTCTCCCTCACGTCCGTGGAGCTGCAGATGCTGACCAACTCGTGCGTCAAGCTTCAGACCGTCCACAGCATCCCACTGACCATCAACAAAGAAGGTGGGCTGTGCCCCCCAGGCCGCCGTCCCTTTCTGCTGTTAGTGCCATCCTGGGACCAGAGACGTCCATGTCAAGGCTGGGTGTGCTGCTGAGGGCCTGTCGGCCTCTCCGGGATGTGGACGGGACGGGTTAGGGGTGGTAGCTCCCAGGCGGCGGCCACCGGGTGGTTGAGAAGACCGATGGCTTGGCCCCAAGTCCCGAGCCACTCCTCAGACCCTCTGCTCTGGGCCCCGCTCGCCATCCCCCGCCCGCCCCTCAGCCTGGTGCCGCCCGCCCCCACCTGTGGTTGTGCTGCATCTTGCGTTCACTGTTGCACACACTCGTGCACATGCAGCCACACACAGGGGTATGCTTTGCACACTCAGGCACACACACCCCATCCACGTGGCATGCTCCCCGACCCTCTCCTGTCCCGAGAACCTGTCACGTCTCTTCTCGGTCCCTGGTTTGCCCATGTTGTGAACCCAACTAGATCCTAAGGTCCCCGAGACAGAGGCCACGATGGGTGTGTTTCTGCTCCTGACATTGCCTTGTCCCCTGCTAAGCAAGTGACAGTCACGTGGGGCCCTCATGAGGGTCACCTTGAAGCAGAACCTGTCACCTGCCTGCTTCTCCCAGGAGGACGGACGCTCACCTCTCTGGTCTCTCGCACAGATGATGAATCTCCCGGGCTCTACGGGTTCCTGAATGTCATCGTCCACTCCGCCACTGGCTTTAAGCAGAGTTCTAGTAAGCGGCTGGGTTGGGGAGGAAGGCGGCCGGACACTGAGCCGAAGGGTGCGGGGACCAGAGAAGCAGCTGACCGCCGGGAGGTGCGGTGCTGGCTGACGCCCACTGGGTGTGGAGTTGCTTTCCCTGGGGTGGACCCTGCTGTTGCCAGCGCGTTGCTCAGACCCTGCGAGCTGGGGAGCTGCCCCCTGCAGGCGAGTCCTGCAATTGCAGGGGCTGCGGTTTGCTATAGACCGAAAACGCTGCGTAGGTTGCCAGGAAGCCAGGAGGCTGAGGGCGGGCACCCTGACCCTGGTCAGCAGAGGAGATTCTGCCGCTCTGATGAGCCAGAGGGATACCCTTTTAATACTTCCCCCTGGGGGCACCTCTCCCAGCCACTTGAGCTGTCAGAGTGGTGAGGGCTGGTCGCATTTCAGCCCAGGTACAGCAGACGCTCACCTGTCAGCCTGGCACCAAGTTCTCAGGGTCCCTCGGAGGAGGACACAGGGCAGGCACCGTTCTGCTGACCTTCCCACTGTTGCTACAAAACCAAACAAGAAATCCCTGACGAGCCACAGGATAGAAGATATTTACAAACTGTGCATATATGATCAGGGCCTTGTATCCAGAACATATAGAGAACTCTTATAACGCAATGCTTGAGACAACCCAGTTTTTAAAAAATGAGCAAGAGATTCAGATGGACATGAACACATTTACAGATTTGTGGTTGAATGGGAGAAATGGGCATAAGAGATCTCTTAGGGGTGATGGAAATGTGCTACAGTTGGATCGTGGTAGTGATTACACCACTCTGTAAACTTACCAAAAGCATTGACTCGGTCACTTAAAGTGGATAAACTTTAAGGTATACAATTCATACCTCAGTAAAGACATTTTTTTTTTTTTTTTTTTTTTTTTTTTTTTTTTTTGCGGTACGCGGGCCTCTCACTGTTGTGGTGGCCTCTCCCGTTGCGGAGCACAGGCTCCGGACGCGCAGGCTCAGCGGCCATGGCTCACGAGCCCAGCCGCTCCGCGGCACGTGGGATCCTCCCAGACCGGGGCACGAACCCGCGTCCCCTGCATCGGCAGGCGGACCCTCAACCACTGCGCCACCAGGGAAGCCCAAGACATTTTTTAATAAAAAAGAATGGAACACAAAGTCTATTGAATCAATTGTCTCACGAACTAGAGGTGAATAAGTCTGAACACAAATACTTTTTCATTTTACCCTGTACTAACTCTATTAGTACACTGATGGACGCCGCGCCCTGCACCCACTTTTCTCCCAGCACCGAGCTGCTGTCAGTGAGCAGGGGAGCGAATGTTCTAAAAGGTGCCGGTTCTCTGCGCACTGTTGTGAGGTGCTGCTAACCTTGCCGGCCACTGATTTGGTGTCTTGTTTTAAAAAGAAAACCAAGAAAAAAAAAAAAAAAAAAGAAAACCAAGGACTTCCCTGGCAGTCCAGTGGGTGAGGGTCCGCACTTCCACTGCAGGGGGCACAGGTTCGATCCCTGGTCGGGGAACTAAGATCCCGCATGCCACGCTGTGCGGCCAAAAAAAACAAGACAAAAATAAAACCAAGACTGTTTTTTATGATTTAGAAAATGACACCTGCTTTTATAAAAAACATTGGTAATAAGGGAAAGCATGGTCATCCTCTCTGTGTCGCTCTCCTGCAGGTCTGTACTGCACCCTGGAGGTGGATTCCTTTGGCTACTTTGTAAATAAAGCCAAGACACGTGTCTACAGGGACACGGCTGAGCCCAACTGGAATGAGGTGAGGCCCGACTTCTGGGTGATCGGGAGGAACATCTTCCAGGGAGAGAGTGTGACCCCAGGGGCTTCCCCGCAGGCAACGGTGCCAGCATTCCCGGAATCTCCTGGAGGACCGGGCATGCCAAGAGATGGAGATCTTATCTCCATGTTCCTGAGAATTCTCCCCTCCCGTCAGAGATTTTATCTCCATGTTCCTGAGAATTCTCCCCTCCCGTCCCCCCAGTTACAAAGAAACTTTTTTTGCTGACAAAGCATCTGGAAAAAGAACTTAGAAGGGCTTCTTGTTACTAAGGCCTTTGTTAATTGCTCAGTGTTTCCTTGGGAGGTTTCCATGGCATTTTTCCTCAGAAATTGGGATGAGCGTTCGGCTCTGTGACCCTCTCAGTGTCCGGAAGCTGGGGCTCTGCTTGTGTGTGGGGCCTCGCTGGGCGGGAGGGAACCCCAGTCTCTTTTCTCAGCATCACTCCTGTGATTATTAGCTGTGCCTCCTCCATAGGACTGGGGCACAGGGAGCCAACGGACTACCTGGTCCTTGTAGCTCTATAGCTCTGGGTGCCCGTACGGAAAGGGCTGGCGTCTGCTGTGACAAGGGGGGATCACAGCCAGGTGGATCCGTCAAAGAAGGCTTTGAGGAGAGCGAGAGGGCCGTGACCCAGCAGAGGTGACAAGGGCAGGGCTCTGGATACTATGCAGAGGGTTCTGGTGTGAGGCAGCCCTGGGGGCTCGAGGGACCGAGCACGGGGTCGGGGGAGCTTCAGAGCATCAGGCCACCCGGCGGCCACCCTGGCTGTGTGTGCATGGATTATCCAGGGCCGCACAGATTCTGGGCATACACACCCTCCCTACCCCCGTTCAGGCTCAGAAGTATTTGCTCTCCCCTCCCCGCTGCTTCCCCAGCGAGAACCCATGCCTGCAAAAGCCCTGGTGTGAAATGCAGCATGTACTGAAGGTTTCACAGGCGTGACGGAGGAGAAAGTAGACACCTTGGAGTGTCTGCGGGAGAATTCTTTCCTCCCAGGTCCCTCTCTCGCCTAGGTCACCTCCCTGGATCGATTTTTTTTTTTTCCCCTTTCAAATAGGCTTTATTTGTAGAGCAGTTTTAGGTCCACAGCAAAAGTGAGCAGAAAGGACAGAGATTTTCCATGTTCCCCTGTCCCTGTCCCCCCCCCCACTATTGACACAGCAGAGTGGGGCACTTGTAATTGGTGAAACTCCGAGGACACATGCCCCAAAGCCCACAGAGTGTCTGCGTTTGTAACCAGCACCCCAGAGCTCCTGGTGTAGGTGGTGCGAGAACCACGCTGTGAGATGCTGGCTTAAGGAGCTTGGCTTACGTTTGAGAGGCGCTCAGAGCTTCCACAAGCATCCAGACGGGGCCACGGTGTGATGCTCACAGGGAAATGGCTTCCGAGGGTCTGCATCGTGGGACGGAAGTGAGGAGAGTCTCGACGCGGGGCCTCCCGGGGCAGCTTGGGAGCTATCTGTGCAGGAGCCACGGTTCAGAGGCCCCTTCAGCTGGCAGCACTGACCCCCACTCGCCGGGCCCCCCCCAACTAACTCGGGGCTTTCCTTCTCTCTCGGGGCCACAGGAGTTTGAGATCGAGCTGGAAGGCTCACAGACCTTGAGGATACTGTGCTACGAGAAGTGTTACAACAAAAGCAAGATCACCAAGGAGGACGGCGAGAGTGCAGACAGGATCATGGGGAAGGGCCAGGTGCAGGTGAGGCTGCCGCCCTCTGCTCCCTGCAGGGTCCTGTCTGCCCCCCCCCCACCGCCATGTAGTCGTCCCCCGGCCCCGGACACACTCACCCCAGCTCCAGAAGCTCTGTGTTCTTCCCCACTTGACACTCAAGGACACTGAGATGGGGGTGAGGCAGGCCTGGCTCTGAATCATCTGCCGTGGGAGACCTGGGCTGGCACCTTCGCGGGTCCTTTTCTGCCCCTCTGTCTGTCCGTCTGTCATGCCCCATCTTGTCCCCAAAGGAATTTCAGATCCACCTGTTTTTCCAGTGGGGCTGCCGTGCCTCCGGAAGACCCCCAGGCACGCCGCTGAGTTGGTGCCCTGGGTTGCAGGTGGCAATTAGGAGCTTCCTCTTCTTGGAAAAGCATGAGAGTCTGAGTCTACCTGCCTGACATCCCCTCTCCGGCTTCTAGACTCAGATTCCAGGGGGTGCAGCTGCATCCCTCCTGGGGCACAGGTGCCCCCCTGGAGTTGTCATAGGAGCCCCTGGTGGGCTAGGAGTGTCTGTACAGAACCGGAGAGGGGTCCCAGGTCCAAGCCATTCGGGCCCGCAGTCCCAGTTTCCCCGGGCCCTGGAAGCACCCCCCACCCCCAGCTCTCGCACCGCTTGGCGACAGGAGCTGCATCAGCTGCCTGGCACTTCTTGCAGCCTCACTGCACGCTCCTGCCCCCCGTGGAGAAAGCCCCGGTACCCTCTTTCTTTACGGGGCATCTTACTGGACCCAGCTAAGCGGGTTCCTCCCTGCTCTGCCCTGGAGGTGGGCCCTGACTGTTCCCCACTCCCCCTGGTGCCCCGGGACCCCTGGATGAGGCGTCCTGGCGGGGGAGTGGTTGGACATTCCAGGTGCCAGTCAGAGGACAGGAAGCCCCGCCTCCCTTCCCTGGGGCAGGAAGTGAAGATCCTCACGGCAGGAATGACAGGAGAAAGGGTGACTCATCCCTGGGTAGTTCGTCGTCTCTCTTGGCAAGTCTGGGAGTCACCACTCCAGCTGGCTGGCTTCCCCACCTTGGAAGCTTGTTAGGGAATTTGATGGCTCAGCGTCTCCAGGGACCCCTGTGCGTTGAGAGCAGGTCTGAAAGCAAAAACGCCCCCCTGATCACCCTGTTCTGCTCCCCTCACCCACCCACCAGCTGGCGCCACAGCGGCAAGACAAAGACACAGGGAGAGGAAGCCAATGACAGCTGGGGCTGGGCTCTCCTAAGGTGGAGACGGCCCAGGGTGTGAGGGGACACCAGTCCGGGACGACACTCTAGTGAGCCCACTGAGGTTGGGGTGTGTGTTGGGGAACAGGGCGGCAGGACTCGTGGCCCCTCTTGGGCGGCGATCGTCCACGAAGGCCGGCTCCTGGTCCAGGGTCGCTTGGCGGCTGTCCTGGACCTGAGACCTGCCTGTGGCTTCGATCCTGGGTGAGAAGGGGATGGTCCCTCCTTGCTCCCCGTCAGCCCAGGGTTCAGTTGGGCCAGTTTTAGGGTCTTGGTTTAGAGCTGAGCTTCTGGGTAGAAAAGCAGAAAGGCAGGCCAGGATTCATCCGTCGTCGCACCTCTGGCGTCCCAACCAGGGACCCGTGGCCAGCCAGGTCCCTCCCTCCGCCAGGGCCACCCTGCGTGAGCTTGGCAGACAGGGTGCTGCGCGGGTGGCTCCTGTGGGTGCTGCCCGATAGTTACTGCCTTGCGGCTCATGTGTATTGACTCCCCGCAGTGATCTTGAGACCCAGCCTTGTGTCTCCACATAGATCTTGTCCACCCTCCTGGCTTTACGTGGAATCCCATGGATTCCATCCTCACTGCTGGGCCGTTTTGTTCTCGATGGACGCTAGGGCAGTCCCCAAACGGTGCTGTTCCGTGAGTGTCCTGAGCTGGATGCCTTTGAGTGCCGCCGTGTTTAGGCACCTGCCTCATGCCGGTCATCACTCTGGTCCTTAGTCGTCACCTCTGCTGCTCGAGGATGGCTGGCTCACTTTGCTCCCTCCCGCTCCCCTCCGTGTCTGCACCTGCCCCCAGCCCCGGCGTCCCTCACCCACACGCACCTTGCAGAGCCTACGATGAGCTGACAGGCTGGTGCCCGGCTCCTTTTCTTGGCTCCGGTTCCTCCAACCTTTGACGCCAGTCACCTGCACCCTCCACGGCTGGGGTCCCAGGGGTGGTGGGCTTTGAACTGTGGCCTCTAAGCTCTGCCGCTGGGTAACCGAGGGTCTCAGGAGGGAAAAGAGGAAAGAACTGATACTCATTTTCCTCCTTTACTGAGTCAAGCCGTCTTTGGAAACCCTCTGCCTTGATACATCTTGATGTAAACAGAACATTTCCTTATGCTCACACTTGTGTTCTCCGACAGTCAGGGGGTACCAGGTGAGTGCCTGCCCCATCTGGGGAAGACGTGAGCGATGAGATTAGGGGGCTGGTGAGGGGCGTCTCCCCGAGTCCCTGCTGCTCCCAATGTCTGATCCCAGCCTGCGCTTCCCCATCCATGGTGCTTTGAGCTCCTCAGACAGTCCTCCTTCCAGTAGGACGCAGATGTGAGATGGGAGGGGGGGAGGGGTGGACTCTGTTAAAAAATACGTTCATGGCTTTGTTAAACCAGCAATGCGGACTTCATTCCAGGGGGCTGTCGAAATAGGAGAGAGATGGGGCTCAGCTCTGAAAACAAGGAAAGGTGGGAATTTACCGCCCGGGGGACAGGGAACAGATGGAAAATGACTGAGAACATCAGTAATGGTGGTAGTAAGATAACACCAGGGCCAAGGGGGTTTCTGGCTAAGCCGACCTAATGGGATTCTTGCTAAAGACAGGCCCAGGTGATCAGACATCACCAGGGGAGGGTGGGGAATGAGTAGCTTGGTCAGATGTCGAGGTTGCTTAGATATCGAGCGAGGATGGGGGATTCTTGCTAAACTGACTTCGCAGGATTCTTGCTAAAATTGGCCTCTTGAGGACATGCCCCAGGGATAAGACCTACAGGCATACCTCAGACATACTGCAGTAAAGCGAGTCATGGGAATTTTCTGGTCTCCCAGTGTGTATAAAGGTTATGTTTACACTGTACTGAAGTCTAAGTGTGCAATAGGATTATGTCTGAAAAAACAACGTAAGTACCTTAATTAAAAAATACTTTATTGCTGAAATATGCCAAGCAGCATCTAACAATGCAGGGTTGCCACAAACCTTCAGTTTGTAAAAACACAGTATCTGCAGAGCACAGAAAAATGAGGGATGCTTGCAGTTGGAAGGCAGCCCTGAGAAGCCTGTAGATTTGAGTCAAGGAGAGACTGTCAAGTCCCCCACCCCCACTGCACCTCCTGGGACCTGGGGTGAGTCATAGCTGTGTCCGCCCAAACTCGTTTCCTCACCTGTAAATGGGTGGGGGGCGTGGAGCTGTGCGTGGGGGCCTTCAGTGTCAGCTGCTGCTATTACTATTATTATTTGTCGTCACTGTTGCTAGTGGACAAGGCTGGCTTTGGCTCCACCCCCTCATCTCTGCTTCCCTGGGAGACACGGTGGGAAACCCCACTCTTGAGCCATCATCACCCCGGGGGGGATCCCAGAGGGGCAGGAGGGACGTTGGTGACTCAGGCTGTAGGCGGCCAGGGGGGGACCTTGTTTATGAGTCGGGATCCTCAGGAGGAAGAAAGAAGGAAGTCAGGGGAGGGTGGTCATGCCAGCGACACCCTGGGACCCCAGCCAGGCCTCTTTCTCCCTCCCCCTCCCCCCCACGGATGCCTTTTTTCTGTGGAGGGTCCACCTCGGGGACGGCGTCCATGACTCCCGGGGCCCAGTCTTCCTGCGTTGGGGCTTTTCCCAGTAAATCCAGGTGCCTTCCGAGCCGGGCCATGTGCGAGGGGTGTGTGGCCCTGCGTGTCCTGCTGCGGGGTTGGGGGAGCGACGCATGCCTACATCCCCCAGGTGCTCCCTGCCCCAGGTACACACCTTAACTCGGAAGCTGAGTGGAGAGCCCTTCCCATGAGGGCGGGAAGGTGCAGCACCCCAGAGTGTCCGAGGGGCGCCGTGTAGAAGTGGAAGCCAGCCAGGGGTCAGCGGGCCCCAAGGGGCCAGGGATGGAAATCGGACACACCTGCCTGGGCCAGAGGTGTCAGTATCATCTGGGGAGCTAGGTCCCAGTCCCCCAGGTTAGGGTTCCGGATCCATGTGTTTTTACCCCCCTGTTGGTGTCGGTGAGTGGTGGGTTCAGGAACCACTGGCTGGACTCTCAGGTTTCGGCCCCTGCTCTTCAGGTGACTGTCCTGGGTGAGTTGCCAGGTCCCGCTTCCCTCCCCGAGAGATGGAGCCCCCGCGAGAGGAGGGTGGGGGACTCTCCCTCCAGAACCCAGGGTGGGTGAGCTGGTTAGCTCAGAGCACCAGCCAGGGACCAGGAAGGAAGAGGGACAGGCTGTCCAGTGGGGACGTGGCCCCAGGGTCGTTGCGGGCAGGTGTAGAGGGTCCAGTGAGCTCCCTCTTCAAGCCAGATCTGAGGCTCAGTGAGCTGTCCGTCCTCAGACCCCAGGAGCCCGCTGTGCCACCCTAGTGAGCGATGGCCTCCATGCGCCAGGCCCCGGGGAGCCCGAGGACAAGAAGACAGCTGCCCCCAGGCTTCACGGTCCAGAGCTCAGAAAGGAGGATGCTGCAGATGGGCCTCGAGGCGGAGCAGGCCCTGCCTGGGGCAGCCAGTGGCCTCAATGGTGCAGTTATGTCAGAGGAGAGAGGAGTCAGGACAGACGCCTTCACTGAGGGTCATTGCGTCTGGGGCTTCAGGGGCTGGTTCCCTGGGTGGAGATGAGCACATCCTAAGCTCCAAGAGCAGCCAGATTCATGGGGATGTACGGGGCGCCGTGGTCTGAGGAGTTGCTCTATGTGCCCCAGCATGTCCTGGGTAGGGAGCGGGGGGCATCACCAGGGTCAGCAAAGCCCAGGGAAAGTGGAGCCTCACGCTATCGTGAATTTCTTCCTTCAGTTTTCCTTCCCTCACTTCCCTGTGCAGTGTCCTGTCTCTTCTGCGCAGAGGGTAACTTGCTATCACATCCTGGAATTTCGTCTGCTCCCATTTGCCTTGCTCTTGTGTGTGTCTTGCTCAGCTCACAGCTCAGGTTCTGATGGGAGCATCAGAAGTGATTTTTTTTTTTTAATGTTTTATGTCTCACGTGAGCCTCACGGGTGAGACTGGGGCCTCGGGTGTCTGGTTTGACCCTCACTTTATTTGAGACTACAGCTCTGGGCCGGCTCAGGGTGGGACACGGTTTCCCAGACTTCTCCTTCAGCCGGGAAGCTTGTACCCGGACTGGGTATGGGCCAGGGGGTCCAACTGTGCCCCTTTTGGGGCGTCCTGGCACCCACACTCCAGCCATCACCAAGCTGTGAGGTATACCCACTCTCAGTCAGTCTCCCCATTCGACCACCAGTTCTGGGCCATTGTGCCCCGGGAGCCCAGGGGAGTGCCTGGCAACATCACCAGATGTGGAGGCACCACCAAGACTTGTACACACATGTTCTCAGCAGCACAGCCCATGACAGCCTCAAACTGGAAAGAACCCAAGCATCTACCAGCTGCTGGTGAGTAGATAAACAAACTGTGGCGCGACCATACTGTGGAATGGTATGCAGCCATAAAAAGGGAAGGATGTTCTGACACACTACGTGGATGAACCTTGAGGACCTTCTGCTCAGTGAAATAAGCCAGTCACAAAAGGACAAATACTGTCTGATTCCACTTGAATGAGGTACCCAGGGCAGTCAAATTCATGGAGGCAGAAAGTAGAATAGAGGCCACTGTGGGGGTGGGGGTGGGGTGGGCAGAGTTATTGCTTAATGAGGCCGTTTCTGTTTGGGAAGATGAGCAGGTTCTGGAGATGGACATTGGGGATGGTTGCACAACACTGTGTATGTACACGTTTACATTACATATCATATGCATGTATGTGTGGGCACAGAGATACCACAGTGAATGAAACAGAGAAGGCCCTGTCCTCAGGGCGCTTGCATTCTAGCAGGAGAGATACACACCAACCAAAGTGTGGATAAGAGCCCTGGAGACCCGTCGGGCAGGAGGGAGATGGGGAGGGGGCGGCTGATCCTGTCACAAAGTCCCCGAGTCGCACCTGCCATCAGGATCATCTCAGGACCATCCACGTTCCGTCCACATGGCCGTTCACCGTGCCAGGGCCACTTGTGCGCATGGGGATGGAGGTGCTGTGGGGGGTCAGAGATGAATGGGGTGAGACTGTGTTGTAAAATGGGTGGTGATTGTTTTTTACGAACATTTGAGGAGGATTTTAGATGTTCAACTGTAAAAGTTGTGAACATGTAAAGCCACAAGAGCACATCCTTGTACGGGTTCCCTGGGATTTGTCCTGAAGAAGCATATCTCTGCCACCGTGGGGAGAGTGGTGCTGGGACCCAGTCCCTCCTTGGCTCTCTTGTGGTCCGGTTTGGGGCCCAGTTTCTTTTCTTCGTTAACTGACATACCATGCAATGCATCCCTTTAAAGTAGGTAAGTCAATGATCTTCAGTAACTTACAGCATTGTACAACCGTCACCAACAATCCTGTTTGAGAATGTTTCCATCCACCCAAAACCCTTGCCCTGTTCCCACCCCCAGGCCCGGGCTGACCCGCTTTTTGTCTATAGATTTGCTCATTCTGCGTGTTTCCTATAAACAGAACCATACTCCATGACGTGGTCTTCCTGACTGGCTTCCTCCACTTAGCAAAATGTTTTTGAGGGTCACCCGCGTCATAGAGCGTTTACCTTATTCCTTTTTTGGCTGGACCACATCTCATCCGTGTATCCGCTCACCACGTTTTGTTTATCCATCTGGTCGCCAGTTGCTGGATACTTGGGTCGTCTCCAGCTTGGGCTTGTGACGGTTACTGCTCCACGAATGTGTGCACGGTCTGTGTGTTAACAGATGTTTTCCTCCTTCCTGTGTGGAGACCCATGAGGGGAATTGCCAGGTCAGGCAGCCAAGGTTAACTTTGTGAGGAGCTGCCCTGCTTTTCCAGAAAGGCCACAGCAGCTCACGTCCCCGTGGTGGTGTCCGAGGGCTCCTGTTTCTCCACATTCTCCCTGACCCTTGTTACCATCTGTCTTTTTGATTGGCACTGTCCTTTGTCTTTTTGGGTGATGCTGTGGCCTGGTTGGGGTTAGGGAAGGGCAGGAAGGAGTTAAAGATGGAGAGAATAGAGCTCCCAAGAATAGACGAGTGAGAGGAGAAGCGGGAGAGCAGATTCCCCTCCTGGGGGGAGTCTCTGGTCCCCTCTTAGGGACCACTCCAGGGAGTGGGTTACAGTGCAGACACGTGGGGCTCAGTCGGGAGGGCTGGGGAGGCCCCGCTGGACCATCCTGGATGTTGACAGTTTCCCGGAGGAAACTACAGTCTCCAATGAGGCTGGTGAGGAGGGAGCAGCATTTCCATTTTGGACAGTTCGGTCCTGCCACCGCCCAAGCTGGGGTGGGTGAGAAGATGCCCCGGGGTTGTCTGTCGGTGACCCGTTTGACCGTGTCTGCTACAGAGCAGGCAGGGCAGTGCCTGGTCCTCAGCGCCTGCCCCATCCTCACCGCCTCCCTGGCTGGTCGCAAAGGACCGTCTTCCAGGCAGACCTTGGGACAACCGTCCACCAGGCTTACCGCCCACATTTGTTTCTCGGAGGCCCCCCTTGCCCAGCCCTAGGAGAGAGAAACGGGGACCTGGACCTTCCTCCTGGGAAGACAGGCGTGAGCAGGCCCTGTGCCCACCCAGGCCCTGTCTCTGAGCAGTTGGCGCATTCCGTGCTGAGATCCCGACAGCGGCCCTGGGTTTTCCCTCGACTGCCGTTTTCCGGCCCTCTCCCCCCCATGGTCCCCACTTGTTTACTTTCCTGTGCTTTCAATAGCCCAGGACAGAGCGCGCCAGCCTTGAGTGTTGTTTGGGGCTGGACGGAACCGAGGCACGGCCTCACCGTTGTGTTATTCTCATGCTGCTTCCACTTTGCTCAGCACGCTCTGTTTGTTGGAGCCGAGCCAGCCTCAGGACCGTCTTCCCACTGGAGCCTCCCGGGCAGCGCCGTGGCCCAGGTCTGCACTCTGGGGGCTAGTGCGCGCCCCGGCCTCTGGGGCCCGGTGGAGGTGGGGCTGGATGTCGGTGCCGGGGGTGGATGGTGGCACCAAACCCCCTTGTCACTGGGCCAACCGGCTGTGCTCTGGGGGCTGTGGGATGTTCTCCCACCTGAGTCCAGCCCCGGCAGTGCCTGCCGTGATGGGGTCACTGGCTGCGGGGAGGTGGGGGGGGGTGTCCCCTGAGCACGTCTGCCCTGAGGCAGACTAGCCGGGCAGACACGGGTTACTCAGCGCCTCCAAAGTCACCGACAGGAAACCAGCCACTTGAGAAGGAAGCTTGGCTTTTCTGGGCTTTGGAGAAAATAGTGACGCATCGGAATTCCCAAAACCAATAGGCTGCTGGTGGGGGTGTTTTTCCCATACAAACAAAAAGTAGAACTCAGGGGTGATGGGAAACTTTTACCTTGGCTAGACTGCAGAGGCGGGGCTTCCCGAGAAGCCTGGTCAAAAGGCAGAGGAGGCCGGGAGCTCGCCACACTGCTGCCCATCGCGCTCCTGCCCTGCCACGCTCCTGTCCATTGCGCTTCTGTCCATCACACCCCCGCCCTGCTGCCAGCCCCTCGAGCAGCAGAGCTGAGGATGCGAGAGACGCCATGTGCAGCCGCCCTGCAGGGCTTCCTGCGGTACCTCCACCCCAGCCGGGCAGGCCGGAGACGGGTGGCCTCTGTCGAAAAGCACCTATGTGCTTGCGGCACCGCCCTGTGGACACACATCCGAAGCCTCGTGTTCAAGAGCAAGGTGGGCCTGCGGGTGGGCCGGGGATTCCGGGGTGGGTGGTGCCAGGCAGGGTCCCTGCCGCCCGGTGTCGGGCTCTGTTCCCCTCCCTGTCCCTCTCCTGGTCGGCTGGGGCTGGGCTGTGTGTGCCAGTCTCTGTCCTGGGAAGAGGAGAGGGGAGAGGGGCTTAGTGATTACCGTTCTTTGGAGGGAAAGGAAAGGTATCTTTCTGCTGCCGTGTCTCCCTATTTACAACTGCCAGATGTGGAGGGAAACCGTCCCTTTCCTTGGGAGTAGGAAGAACCATGCCTGCCCCCTTCCTTCCTGGGCGGCCAGGACATGGGAGCTGGGGGTGAGGGACCAGCAGTGCGCGTCCTTCCCTCCCGCCACACCTGGTCTGGTTGAGAGCTGGGAGCTCCACTGGCCCCAGAGCTGTGAGGGCCCTGGTGTCACCCCCCTGCACGCACCCTCCCCCAGAGGAGGTGTGACCCCAGCTGGGTGTCGGGAAGCACCATGTGGGAGTGTTCTGTGACTGCTCTCTGCTCACAGACCTGCCCCTCAGGGTGGGGTCCCCACAGCCCAGGAGTGTGGCCCCCGAGACCCTCCTGGAAGAGGAGGAGAACCTGTCACCACACGGCCCAGGAGGGAGATGCTCTGCCTCCCTCTGTTTGTCTGTGTCAGTCTGTCCATGCATTTCAGATCCTTGCGAATGGTACCCAGTAGGATCTAGAGGGGAGGTGAGGAAGGCTCACCCCCAGGAGTACCTGTGATGACCTCTGTGCCGAGCGGGGGCAGGGGGAGGGCCTGGGTGCACACACCTGAGAGGTAGGGCTTCGGGGCCTCGCTTTCCAGCTGCGTCTCCTGCACACGGCCCAGGTGGCTGTCTCCTCTCGGGTCCCTTGTAGTGGATAAACAGGCGATGGCTGTCCTGAGCACGCTGTGCGCAGTACCGCCATGTGTTGGGGTGGGGTGCACGCGTGTGCAGCACTCAGGAAGTGTGGTCCTGCTCTTAAGCAACTTTCTAGTAGCAGAAATGAACCATCACCCAAAGCAAGCGATGAAATCCCGGGGCACCGTGCAAGGAGTGCCAGGTTCTGTGGTGGCTCCCTGGCCTCGCTTCATAGCAGAATCACCTGGGCAGGTTTTGGTTGTGCTGCTGTCAATTCTGCGGAGACTGGGGAGGTATTTCTTTAACAAGAGCTCCCAGGTGCTTATTCGTCCAGCCCAACCCGCTGGTATAGAACATGCGCTCCCCAGAACAGGGGAAATGGTGCCCTTGTGGACAGGGGACACGCAGCCTGACCAGGAAGGTCAGGGCATCTTACAGCCGCACAGTCAGGTGACACTAAACAGCAGGGTGCCGAGGACCGGCGCTCAGACAGCGCTCTATGGGAGAGAAGCGAGAGGGGCTGCAGGGAGCCTTTGTCCAGCCCCTCGCCAGTGGCATGATTTGGAGCTGGGCTCCGGGTCCTTCTGGGCCTGACTCTGAGCCATGGGCCCGGCCTGGACTGGAGACCCCGCCTGCACAGGCTCCCACAGCCAGAGCTCGGGGCAGTGTCCCCAGCTCTTGGATGACACACCCCCAGGAAGATGCTTTTGAAATCGGGCTTCCCAAAGTGTGTTTAAATCAACTGTTCAGCCTCCTCCGAGCCGCATGAAGCACCTCTGATGCCGGAGGTGGGGGCAGGGAGCAGGACGGCAGGGCTGCCAGCACTGATGTTAGCTCCCATTGGGAAGGGACCGGAGGAGCAGGGTACAGTCCCCGAGCTGTTGCTGACTCATCCCGGGGGCAAGCCTGGGCTACAGGCAGCAAAGGTCTGGGGGCAGGAGGGCTCTGAGGTGCCGGGGGCTTCTAGCAGGTCCTCTCCTCTCTCAGGACTCCTCTTGGTCTCTGGATAGCGGTGCTGGCCAAGGTCTGGCTCCGATTCGACTTAGACATGGAGAAGTAGCGGGCTTGGGCCGCTGCCCGGCAGGCCTCTGCACAGACCCCAGGGCATCTGATAATCATGGCCCCTTGCTTTCAGCTGGACCCCCAGGCCCTGCAGGACAGAGACTGGCAGCGGACCATCATCGCCATGAATGGGGTATGTACCCATGGGGCTGTGTTGGCACCCGCTTCTTGCTGAAGGCTGGGGTGGTCCCAGTCTCTTCCAAAACAGTCAGAAGGAGGCTGAGCCTGAGCCGGTGTCTCAGGGGGAATGTGGCTGGAGGAGGCAGAGGCACTGTGGGGCAGAATCGCTGTGTGCAGGCAGGAGTCCGCCTGGTGGCTGGAGTGCAGTCACCCGCCAGGCACTGAGCATCCCTCCTCAAATGGCAATCCAGTGGCATCATGGGGACAGACAGGGCCTTGACCCTGGGGTCTGCCCGTAGAAACTAAGACCCCTGATTAGCCTTCAGTTCCCCAGAAGGATTTTTTTTTAACATCTTTATTGGAGTATGATTGCTTTACAATGGTGTGTTAGTTTCTGCTGTATAACAAAGTGAATCAGTTATACATATACATATATCCCCATATCTCCTCCCTCTTGCGTCTCCCTCCCTCCCATCCTCCCTATCCCACCCCTCTAGGTGGTCACAAAGCACCGAGCTGATCTCCCTGTGCTATGCGGCTGCTTCCCACTAGCTGTCTATTTTACGTTTGGTAGTGTATAAATGTCCATGCCACTCTGCCCCAGAAGGATTTAGACCTTAAAAAGAAAAACTACTACCACACACCAAAAAAAGTCTGGGCATGTAGGACGAAATGTTACCATTTGATAGATAATTCATCTTTTTGTTATATTATTCTCTATACTTTTTCTCTAGTGTTTTGTTATTGTTGTTAGAATTATATAAGAAAGAGAAGCAATGGGGTCGTTGGGGGAGGTTCTGCAGAAGCTGGTCCTTAGATCACCCTGACCATTCCTGGCTCTTGCTGAGTTGGACTAGGGGCCACCCCACACCTGGACCTTACCCTGCTCACCCCGGTGGGGGGGTGGATAGAATTGCTGAGATCCCGGGGCCCCTGGAAACACAGGCTGTGAGGACCAGGAGGGTGAGAGGGTCATGCCCCCTCCACCTGCAGATTGAAGTGAAGCTGTCAGTCAAGTTCACCAGCAGAGAGTTCAGCTTGAAAAGGATGCCTTCCCGAAAACAGACAGGCGTCTTCGGAGTCAAGATCGCCGTGGTCACCAAGTGAGTGGTGAGGGGTTGGGGCTCATGCGTCTCTTGTCCCTAAGGGCACCCCCTCCCCAGGTGTTTCTGGAGGAAAGAGCAGGTGTGGGTCTCCTACTCTGTGCACAGTCACTGCACGGGGACGCCTCCCAGGCCCTTGGAGCACTGTGCTCCATGTTTACCATGAAAGGTGTCCCCGTAAGCTCAGAGGCGCCCCACCCCCGTCCTGTGCTGCCCGCGGAGCTGCGCTCGACAGGGTTTTCTTCCCTCACTCGGAATTTGTCACGATCAGGCCTCCTGTTCAATGATGGAAACGCTGCCCCTTTGTCACGGGTCCGTTGCCAGGAGAAGCTTGTGTGTAGGTTTGAGGGCAGTTCTCAGGGACACAGGCCGCCTGCTGCCAGAATCCATTCGCTTCCCCGATTTGGAATCTGGCCGGGCCCTGACCTCGCTGGTCGTCAGGCAGCGACCTGCGTCAGACGCTCCCTGGACACCTTTTGTGTCCAAACACTGCTCCCTGCTCCCGGCTGCACCCCAGCACCTCCGGGTGGCTCAGGGCGGGAGCAGAGAGCACTGTCAGCAGGTGCCCCAGAGAAGCGCTGCTTGTCAGAGTGTCTAGGGACAGAGCTTTGCCGGGCTCCTGCATATGCAGTCACTAAACTAGACTGAAGCTGACCCTCCAGACGGCAAGTCTCCTGTGTTTGAAGTGCTCTTACCCCGGTGTCCTGCCTGGAGCTACTGGAATTGTCCGTTGTTAAGATGTGGAAGAGAAAAGTGTTAGAATCACAGGAGTCTGAGCACTGGTGTGAGGCAGCCCCATGGAGTTGGTCCTCTGGCCCGGCTGCCTGCCGGGCTTAGGGCTCACCTCTGCCCCAGGCCTGAAGGGGTCAGGATTTTCCTCTCGCACAGCAGGTAGGGGGCAGGGCTGAGACCGGGTCCCCTGACCCGACTCGGAGACCAGACCGCTTTCCAGGACCCTTGCAGTCACCTGTTAACCCAGGGCCTGGGATCTTTTAACTGACTTCCAGTGGCTGACCTCAGTTAGAAAAGCCTCCTGACTGTCCCTCAAAGGTCGTGTGTGACTTGTAGGGTGTCCAGCCATCTGGGGCTGTTGGAAAGGCCCCGATAAGATATAAGCAGTGATAATCGTGAGATCTCAGAACAGAGAGAGAACACACAGAAGGCTCTGGGTGTGCCCAAACCTGGGTGCTGCAGGTGTGCAGAGAGGTGCGGGGATCAGCCCCACTGCGGCCCGAGCCAGGGCTGCCAGGCACTGAGGGCATCCCCTCCCCTGCAGGAGGGAGCGTTCCAAGGTGCCCTACATCGTGCGCCAGTGCGTGGAGGAGATCGAACGCCGGGGCATGGAGGAAGTGGGCATCTACCGCGTGTCCGGAGTGGCCACCGACATCCAGGCACTGAAGGCGGCTTTTGACGTCAGTGAGTGTCGGGCTGGGCAGTGTGGGATGGTGGTGTGGGCACAGTGCCCAAGCCGAGATCCCGGCGTGCCCGTTTATGTTACAACGAGAGGGAAATGGCACTGTGGGAGGAGGTTCTGCACAAGCCAGTTCTTAACCCGTCCTGACCACACGGGCATGGCTCTTGTGGAGCTGGACCAGGGGCTTCCATGGGGGCGGCCCCATCTTGCACCAGGGCTCCGCCTGCTTGCCCCCGGCCGGGAGTGGAAAAGAGGTGCCAACCGAAGCCCAGGGGTCAGTGCATCTGGCTGCAGAGAAGCCGGTGGAACTGCCCCAATTGCCAGATAAGGACACGAGACCCCAGAGGGTCCTGGAAGTGGAAGAGGGCAGAGCCGGGACTTCGGCCTGGCCTGGAGCCCTGGACGTGTGGGCCCAGCCACAGTTACAGCTCCCTTTGGGTGGCCAGCATGGGCCCGGCCTGTGGCTCAGAGGGTAGAAGCGACTCGGGGTCCACTGTGGGCCTTGTTCTACGTCTGTGCTCTCTGCAGACAACAAGGATGTGTCGGTGATGATGAGCGAGATGGACGTGAACGCCATTGCCGGGACGCTGAAGCTCTACTTCCGAGAGCTGCCTGAGCCCCTCTTTACCGACGAGTTCTACCCCAACTTCGCCGAGGGCATCGGTGAGTGAGGGGGGTCAGGGGCGAGGTGAGGGAGCCCGAGTTTCAGCCCAAACCCTGCGTGTGGCGGGGGACCGAGGACCAAGCCGGTCCCGAGAGGCCTCTGCCCATCCTCAGCGGACTGCCCGCTGTCCCGGTCCCTCCAAGTCGCCCGAGAGGCTGCAGCAGCTGGCGCTGCTGTGGACACGCCTGGGTGCGGGGTCCTGGAGGCCACTGTCCTCCTCATCTACCCCAGGTCCTGGCCCCGTCAAGCAGGGCTTCAAGCCCGACCTGACCCCCAGTCCACCTGGAGGGTGGGGGGCGCTGGTGCATGGGCCCCCTCCAGGGCCGTTCAACAGAGGACCTGGCCCCCTGGGTGCACAGGGTGATGTGATGAGGGGGCCTGGGGGCCTCACGGCCCTCCTGCTTGTCACTCTTCCTGCTTCCTCCCGGCTTCCCCTGCCTTGGGCTCTTCCGAACAGGAGGCGGGAACGGCCGAGTGTGCCAGGAGGGCAGCTGTGCCCGGCGCCTCCTGCCGCTGGTCCCTTTGGTGCTGTTGACCCCTTTGAGATTCAGAAAAGGCGTCCAGGGTGGCTAGCTCCCCACCCCAGCTCCCACTACAGCATCCTCAGTGGGGGCCAGTGCTGTGAGGCAGGACGGTGACGGCCCTGGGCTGTCCTGTGTCCTCCAACACGGGCCCTGGGAGAGGCCTCCAGCCCATGCTTGTGACCCTGAGAAGTAACCGCTCCGCGCCCCCTGCAGCTCTCTCAGACCCCGTGGCAAAGGAGAGCTGCATGCTTAACCTGCTGCTGTCACTCCCGGAGGCCAACCTCCTGACATTCCTCTTCCTTCTGGACCACCTGAAAAGGTAACCCCAGCTCCTATGTGGAGGCTCAGGGCTCCGGGACCCCCAAAGGCAGCAATGGGGGGGGTCCTCCGTGCTCCACTGTCTCCCCGGTGTCAGACTCCCCGGCACCCAGGGCCTTCTCTCTACACCTGCCCCGGTCTGTGGTTGTCCCCTCTGGGTACCAGAGCCACTGCCACCCCCATCCCGCTCTGCCACGGCGAGTGGTGTGCTCAGATCACCACCACCACCGCCCCCCATCCATCCCAGAACCGGCCCCTCCACCTGGTGGCCTTGAGCACTCTTCGTCCCGGGCCCCTCTGACCCAGAAGAGCCAGGGTGGGGTCTGCTTTCTGCACAGCTGGGGCTGAGCCCTTCCTCCCGGGGTGGCCTGGGTCCCTGCCCACGTCCATCCTCAAGGTGGTGTCACAGCAGCACCCGCTCTTCTGCCTCGGCCCTCCGCAGGGTGGCAGAAAAGGAGACAGTGAACAAGATGTCCCTGCACAACCTCGCCACGGTGTTCGGCCCCACGCTGCTCCGGCCCTCGGACAAGGAGAGCAAGCTCCCCCCCAACCCCAGCCAACCCATCTCCATGACCGACAGCTGGTCCCTGGAGGTCATGTCCCAGGTACGATGGCCCTTGCCACCCGGCCTTACGCAGGTGGCCTCTGTCTACCCCTCCCTGCGTCCTGCCGGTGGTTCCCACCGAGTTGTGCAGGGTGGGTGTCCAAGGTTTAGAGAGGGACTTGTCCAGGGCCACGAGGCAGGGAGGAGTGGGGAGGACCCAGGCCACCGCTTTCTCCTCTGTACCTTTGTGGGGTTTCTCAGGGCCCGCCCCACCTGGCCGTCCTCCAGGGGCAACCAGATCTCTTGCTATGAGAGGCTTGTGTCACCAGCAGGGCCCTCGGGGCTCTGCTGGAAAGGCCTCTTCTCTGAGCCGCTGTCCCCTCCTGCTCTGCCCGGCAGGTCCAGGTGCTGCTGTACTTCCTGCAACTGGAGGCCATTCCTGCCCCAGACAGCAAGAGACAGAGCATCCTCTTCTCCACCGAAGTCTAAAGGCCCAACTCCACCTCCAAAATGGCGGCAGAACGGCCTGGGAACCTCCTAGGGAAACGGGCTATCCACAGAGCAGGAACCCAACCTTCTAGAGGAGTCATTAGGCCACCCCCCAGGGCCAGGTTGCTGCCAAGAGACAACTACCCAAGGCAAAAGGCCAAGTGGCCTGGGCAGTTCCAGGCCCACCTTCGGTGGGGCCTGGGAACTCTGGGCTGGCCTCAGACTGTGGTTTTCTACGCCGCCACCAGAGGGCGCCCCAAGCCAGCCCTCGTGTCTCCGGTCACGGGCCTGGGCGGGACCAGGCAAAGGGAGTGGTATTTACACATTTAACTTATGAGAGTTTAAAGATTTCTACTGGATCACCTGTCGAGATGCACCCTCTCCAGGGAGAAGGGAACAGGAGCAGATTCCCTTGGTATCGTGTCTTGAATAAATACTGCTGCTGCTTCGTGCCCAGGGGCCAGGCCCTGTCCAGCGTGGGTGGGGGCGTTTCGATTTCCCAGACTTAGAAATTCGACTCCTGTTTGTAACAGGTTTGAAAAGCTAAATCTACGCTGTGTAGCGCTTGACCCCTTTCACCTCCTTTCTTCTTTCTTTCTAGAAGGATTTGTGCAGAAATGGGTCTTCTTCCTGTTCTATCCTGTTGCTTTGTTTTTGCTGATCACGTGCCCCTCGGAAGGCAGCTCCCTGCGGAGCTGCGTAAAGTCCAGGACCGGACACCAGGGGAGGGAGGCCCAGGCTGCGCACTTTATGGCTGGTTGTCTAGGGAGAGTGATCCTGTTCACCATCCCGACTACCCCACCGGGCACGCCCTCTCCTCATCAGCTCAGAAAGGCCTTGATCTCTGGCCTCCTCCGGCCTGTGGCCCATCTACCCCCAAATCTCCCTTCCCCTAATCGTGTCCCGCCCCCCCCCCCCCCCCCCCCCCAGATCGCTTCATTCCTCGCTCTTTGCTACACACACTCAGCAAACTTTTGTAAAGTTTTCCTCTGGGCGGCGGCAGCTTACCGACAGCTTGTTTTAAACTTTGATCTGAATAGCCTTTTGATACTTGAATATTTTTAAGTTTTATACATAGTTTCTAATTTTTTTCCTAACAGATTCAGATTCCTAATAAGATATTAGAATGTACTCTGTGGACAATCTATGTCCCAGCGGCATCTCGTCTTCCTCTAAGCGCCAGCTCTGTTTCCAGCAGGAGCCACTTCTGAAGTCTCCTGAGCATTTGGAATTGGGGTTGGGGGGGAATTAGGAACAGGCTGGGCCGAGGGTAGGGGCTCCCATCCCGAAGCAGGTGGAAGGACAGAGCCCCCCACGCTCCACACACCTGTGCGGAAGCCAGCATGCGCCTGGTAACCCTCCTGACCATCTGACTTAGAGGAAAGAGAACTGGGGAAACCACTAAGTATTTTGAAGAAACAAGTCTGTGAAGAATTGCATCACTTTTTTCAAAAAAGGGATGAGGGCGAGGAGAGAAGAAACTTCCATGCTGGACTTGCAGGAAGAGAGGATGTAGCTGAACCGGAGGAGGGAAGCGGTGGCATCACTCAGGAAAAGGCGTTTGCTTGTCACGCGATTAGACCAGTAACAGGTAGCACTGTCCAAGACCCTTCCCATGTCCCTGGCGGGGTGGGAAGGCTCAGCTGGTGTGTCAGCGGGCTGCTCCTGCCCGAGGTCACGGCACACAGGGGGCCACGTGCCCCCCCAACTCTACCCTCTGCTCACGGACCTGCGGAGGCAGGGACAGAAAAAGAAGTCACTCGAAGGTCTTAAGTCTGCATACTGTATTTATTTAGTTGTACTTTTTTCTTGTGAGGAGAGCAGACCCACCGTTTTAAAGCAGCGCTGCTCTCCTGGGGGATGTGGGGGGGGGGAGCAGGGTCCTCTGTGCTTTGCACATCTCTGGGATCCATGGGTTTCCCGGTCCTCCAGTCCCTGGCCTCTTCTGGCCTGGCTTCCCATCCCCGTCTGGCCCTGCAGGGGGAACACGCTTTACTTAGAAAAGCTAGACCTGGCCCCGGTTTCTTTTTCCCTGGAGTCTCATGATTTGCGTCTGTCGCATTGAAACTGGAAAGCAATCTCTCAGTGTCTGTGCCAATTTTCGTTCCCTCCCCGCATCTCCTTCCTCTATTTGCTTTTTATTTATGTAGGATGCGTGGTGTTTAGTGATGGAACGACCACTCTTTCTTGTTCAGCTGTCAAAGCACTCCTTTGCCGAGCCTCAGTGGTGGTGGTCGCTTTGGGTCGCTGGGCGCCCCTGTCGTCCGTCTGACACTCAGGCCTGAGGGTCGGCAAAGCCGGTGGGCAGGTGATTACCTGGAGGCCAGACGTGACCTTCCACAAGGCTCAGCCGCTGGACTTGGCAACGAGAAGTGATGCCTTGCCGTCTGGGCCCTAGGTCTGGGTCTGGAGCCTGAGCAGAGGGCAGCCCAGCCTCGGGCTGCAGGTGGCAGGCAGTCTCTCCGCAGCCACATGTCTGAGTTTGAGCTCGGCCGTGTCTGTACCACCACAGGGGAAAGGACAGCTGCCACTTTCATTAAAGTTCCCCGAGACGACTTGTGTCAGTGGTGATGGCTGCAGTAGAAAGAAACACCGTGATCAGAGCCTCTGGGAGCATCCCCGGAGCCACTGGGTTGGGGCTGAGGGTGGGCAATGGAGCTGGAAGAAGAAGCAGGTGGTGTGGAGAGGTGGGTGTCCAGGAGGCCTCCCTGAGGGTAGTGGGCACTGCTGGGGACAGCCCAGGCCGCCCACTTGCCCACAGGCAGTCGCCCCGCTGAGCATGGGGCCGTCTGGTTTGGGACGAACGGCAGAGGGGACACCAGCCGTGCCAAGCCCGGGGGCAGGGAGGGCTCCAGCCCCACAGAGCCTAGCCCTGCACGAGCCCCTCAGCCTCTGTGGTTTCCGGTGGTGCTGCCAGGTGTGGCCTTTCTGTTGCCAGCAGACGGGACATGGGTCACTCTTAGCCATCACCAGCCTTGCCCACAGAAAAAGCCACCCAGCTTACAGGGAAGCCACGCCCGGGTGGAGAGGGGTGTGCAAGGTGGGCTCTGCTGATGCAGCTTAGGACGAGCTAGGGCCACACCCACTCGGACCCCAATTGCCGTGCTCGGTGCCTGTCGGCCATCACCCCGAGGCTCCCCCAGGGTCTTCATGTACACCATGCCATCTGCCCACCTGACACCTGCTGATAAGGAAAGGGCTGCCACTGGCCCTCCTCCAAGTATTTGGCCCCTAAAAGGCTACTTAGCTCTCTCTATCCCTACCTTCCTATTGGAAAATCTGTTCCAAAAAAAGCAAAAGCGCCATTGCATCTCTTACTAGGAGTTGATTTGGGGGGCAAGCTGACTGTCCCCACGTTCCTGAGAGCAGGGGCTGTGTCCAGCCAAGCCCAGGCCAGTGACATGGCCCAGGGAGCAAGACCGTTCACTGCTGTGGAATTTGAGGTCTTACACCTCAAAGACCCTCAGAGGCCTCTTAATCCAATCCCTTTACTTGGTAGGTGGGTAAACAGGTGCGCAAAGGCCTCCCCACACACCCGGTGTCCCAGAGTTGGTTGAAGAACAGAGGCTGGGATCTTGGTGTCTTGATCCCTATAGGCTGGCTCCCTTTCTGCTGGACTGGACATGGCCAGCTGAGCAGGCCCTGCGCCGAGGCCCAGCGTCACACACATACCCTGGGCAGATGAAGGAGGGCAGGATTTTGTGTAGAAATCCCAGAAGAGCTTGTATACCTGTCCCCACAAAAAAGGATGCCCAGTTGCCTTAAACGGAAGCATTTCTATGATGAAGCTAATGATGAGCTGTCACAAACAGCTCCGGAAAAATAAACAGAAAAAGTGAGGGGGCGACAGACACACCAGCTCTTGAAGAGGCCCAAATGGCCTCCCAGAGCAGCTGCCGTGGGTCTATGGGCAGGATCGGTCCTGAGAGTCACCTCTGGGTGAGAGAGCTGTCAGACCAGGGGAGAGAGCCCTGCGTCACCCCAGCTCTCCCAGGGTGGGAAGCCAGACGGCATGACAGACAGGTAGCACGTAAACGGTTTCCTGGAAGATGGAGCCCTGCTGCGTCTCTCAGGTGTGTCTGGGTTGGGAAGGAAACCAGCTGCTTGGGGGACCGAGGCTGCTCCTCTGCATGTCACCAGATGAGATGCACCAAGTGCCTGGCCGGACCTCATAGGCCACGTGTCCCAAGACGGGCCTTCTCAGGGCCTCTGGCCAATTCTGCCAAGTCACCAAGGGCTCAGTCCACACACCGGCTCCTTTCCGTCCCCCTCTTGTAGGTGGAACCTGGCAGACCTGACCAGAAACTCTCTCTTGGGGTTTTCAGTCACTTGGTGGAAATGAGCCCAGCAGCTGGGGATGGGGAGGTTCAAATGGGATTCTGGCCGAGAAAGGGCCCTGAGGAGCATGGTCTACGTGGGCTCAGGTCCTGAGCCACTGCCAGCTGAGCAGCCCCGGGAAGAGGGGGCACCAGGATGGTGGCTGCCACAGACGTGGGGCTTCCCCGGGGCTCGAGGGCTTGAATGACCCCTGGGGGTGGGCCTCCCAAGCCCAAGGCCTGGCCCCAGGGCCAGCGTGGGAAACCGGGCCTCATGCAGAGGGAAACAGATGCTGCAGCTGCTTGTTTAAATAAAACCACCACTTAAAAACTGCCTTGCTGGGTGGCACTGCCCTGGTTCCCTCTGGGGCTCCCTAACCCCCATAAGCCCAGCCTCCCCACTGCCACTGGGCCAGAAGGAGGGAGAAGCAATGGGGAGAGGGGAATGGCTGCTGTTTCTTCTATTTTCTGAAAATAACGTTTCCAGTGTCGGGGTGGCGATCAGAAGTTAGTTGGAACAGGCTACGGCATCTGTGACTTTTGTCTGTGTTCTTCATTAGATAAGCACTCCTGATCTGCATTTCCCAAGCAGGGCCCTTTCATCTGGCGACGGCCAGGAAGAGACTCCTGGGACTCCTGCTCAGTGGGCAGCATCTGCAGGAGCCTGTCCACCCCAGCAGGCTGGCCTCTAGCCCCTGCGTCTCGGCCCACCCAAGCCATCTCATGCTAACCCTGCCTCCAGGTGTTGCCATGCTGGGGTACTAGAGGGTAGTAAATTCCTCCTCCACCAGCTGGAATTGTCCACACCCTCCTTGTGCTCCTTTCTGGCCCCCAGAGTTTTCTAGACTCCACTGCTCCATGGTAGTTATGAACTGAATTGTGTCCCTAAAATTCACATGTTGAAGCCCTAACACCCAGTGTGACCGTGTTCAGAGATTACCTTTTAGGAAGGTAATTAAGGTTAAATGAGGTCATAAGGGTGGAGCCCTAATCTGATATGACTGGTGGCCTTATAAGAAGGGGAAGAGAGGGACTTCCTGGTGGTCCAGTGGTTAGGACTCTGTGCTTTCACTGCCGAGGGCCCTGGGTCGGGGACCTAAGATCCCACAAGCCACGCAGCACGGCTGGCTGAAAAGAAAAAAAAAAGGAAGAGCACCAGTGATCTCTCTCCACTTCTCACAGAGGAAAGGCCGCATGAGGACACGGAGAGAAGGGGCTCAGCTGCAGTAGAGGCCTCAGGAGGAACCAACCCGCATGGCACATTGACCTTGAGAAAAATTAATGTCTGTTTAAGCCCCTGGTCTGTGATTTATTGTTATGGCGGCCTGAGTCCACTAATACAGTGGCCTTTGGCTATTCTTACGCCTGGATGTGGACCCAAGCGTGGAACTCGAGTCCTCCCCATGCTGCTCCGGGTTAACAACCCTCTTAAAGGGCCCCAGGGTTGTTGACTGATCACACTGAGGGCAGGGGGCTATCACCCTCCTTGTCCAGGCCACACCGGTGAACCTCATGGATGAGCACATTCTGGGGGACCGATGCTGCTCCTCTGCGTGTCCCCAAATGAGATGCACCAAGTGCCCGGCTGGACCTCACAGGCCACACGTCCCAAGACAGGCCTTCTCAGGGCCTCTGGCCAGTTCAGCCAGGTCACCAAGGGCTCAGTCCGCACACCGACTTCTTTCCGCCCCCCTCCTCAAGTCAACTGGAATCTCTTCCAGTTCACACTTGGCCCGTGGCTCCCCTGGTGACCCAACCACAGCCACCACCTGGGTGCTGGCCAAAAAAAGAAGGGTGGGGGGCTGTGAGTCCTGAAGATGATTCTTGATTCTCAAAGAGGAGACGTGGGCATGTTTGGAGCCTTGGGGTGTGTGCAGGATTCTCGGGGGACTAGTTTGCAAGGCGGGGGGCACCAGCGGCTGAGGGAGAGGGCCCAGGGTCCAGAGGCCAAGGCTTGGGCAACTCATGCAGCTCCCAGAGCCTCACTTGTAATTTTTTTTTTGGCCACACCGCGCAGCTTGTGGGATCTAGTTCCCGGCCAGGCCCACAGCAGTGAAAGTGTGAGATTGCCAGGGAACTCCCTCCTCACCTGTAAAATCGGGACTTGCTCACTCTGACACTGGGAAGGGGCACACACAGGCTGAGGAGCACTGTTTAAGCCTCAGGCACGTTTGGGCGGAATCCCTTTATCCAGCTCATCTTCCCTTGTCTTCCGTGTCCGCACCACGATATGCTGTTGTTTCCTGAGGTCCCCATGGAGCTGAAACAGGAGGCTGCACAAGGGTGACTGCTTTCTGTGGATGGGGACCTAGAGCTGAGAGATGACAGAGGAAGCATTTCCAGAGCCCTTGCCACATGCCAGGACCTGCCCTTGGGACGCTTACAGTCTCTGGGGCCATAGACATTACCGTTTACTAGCCGTGTGATTGCCATGTGCAGAGAAGCATGGTGTCCAGAGGGGCACATATTGGGGTGGGGTGGGGACCTATTATTTAGTTCCCCAGCATCCCTGACTGGTGTGGGAGAATTGCCATTGTTCACAAAAGAACTGGAAGTACAGAGAATTTGAGGGCCATACTCAAGGTCACACAGCTGTCCCGGCCAGAGTTCGGGCTCAAGTCCAGAGACCAGCGGACTTGGTACATGGCTTCCCTTCTTGCTGGCATCAGTTGCTCTGACTGTGAAACAAGAGGGTTTCATGATCTCTGATCTCTGTGGGCTGTGAGGAAGGGGGGACACCTGTCCTGAGTTGGTGTCCTTCCTGTGTCTCTTCTGGATCACCTGCAAGCCAGCTGGGCATCCCAAGGAGTCTCCTGGGGTTCACACCATGGTTGCTGGGTAACTGAGTCCCTCTCAGGGCAAGCAGCCCATCTCTGTCTGCAGACACATCTTTGCTCAGCTGACAGCTGAACGTCTCCTGGGACTCGGCGCACCCCTGGCTCCAAGAGAGGCATGTCAAGAATCCCAAGCTGATGTCCTGGCACTCGGAGCTGATGATTTGCTAATGGCTGGGGACAGTTGTTTTCTGATTAAAACTTGGCCTGCGGTCCCTGCCTGTTTGGCTCCTCCAGCTGTGGTGCAGACAGAGCAGCTGGGCCCGAGTGGAACAGTCAGTGTCGGGGGTGAGCGTCAGGGTGAGCTGAGGGGGTCACCACGAAACCAGAGGCACAGAGCTCAAGGGGGTTCCAGGCTGCAGCGCCCCACCCATCTCAGTGGTGATGAGACCCCAGCACTGCAGGGCTGGCGGGGCCTGACCTGGGGGGGAAGTGTCAGCCTCTGAGGCTGATCATCACAGTGTCCCAAATCCTGCCACTTGGTGGTCGTGGGCCGTGGAGGCTGGGCCCTGGGAGGGGCTCACACAGTGATAAATGCTCTGGGCACCTCGCCAGCTCGCTTCTTGCTCCTGGCCTGCAGCTGCCCAAATTGCCTGCTCTTTCTGCCCCTCCAGTCCTGGCAAGCCGAGGAGAAGGGACCAAGGTGTGGTAAGGCTGATGGGACCACCCAGCGCTGAGGCCCAGCCACACACTGGGGTGAAGTCTGGACAGTTCCGTGCACCCCACCCTCTGATCTATGTCCTCTCCTCTGGTCCCATCGCCATGCCAGGCCTCCAGCCTCCCCAGGTGTCCTGACTCTCAGGGTCGCTCTCTCCACCCTGCATGTGCCATGAGGGCAGTCTTCCTAAAGAAGATCTCACAACATGTCACTTCCCTGTCCTAAAGCTGCAGTGACCGGCCCCTGTGCACATTATAGAAGCCCAGTTCCGAGGTCTAGTGGGGGAGGCTCTCTCTGCCTCAAATCCTCCTCAAATGCCACCTCCTCCCAGAATCCTGCTGATCCATCCAGGACACCTTAGCAGCATCTCACCTGATTCAGGACCAGGTTACACTGCTGTCCCAGGCAGAGAAGGCTCTCAGAGGCTAGGGACCTGGTCAGAACCATCTTTGTACCCTCTCCCACCCACCCACCCACCCAACCCTGCACAGGTGCGGTTCAGCAGACCTGGTTCCTACTCAGGAAACGTCAGTAGCCTCCTGCTTGGTGGAAAATGGCGCTTTTGCTTTGGAATTTCAATGGCAGAAAATCTAGGTTAGTAGTTTTGATTCATTAAAAGTACTTCGCTGTGTATAAAGACGTTCATAGGAACTTTATTCTTAATGTTAAAGGGTAATGTTTTAAAAAGGTAAAATCATGACTCTTATACAAATATAAAATAAACATATATCAAAGAGTTTACTTAACTCATTCATTAAATGAGGGAACCAGTAAGGTGTTACCGTCAGTTCAAAGGAGAACTCCAAGGTCAGACACATATATAGAACAGAAATATTGAAATGAACTTGGAGGCAAAACTGGTTCTTCCACTGTGGGGGAGGGTTGTCCTTGGACAAGAATTATTCGCATTGCTGTCAATTTTCTACAATATTGCAAAAGAGCTCAAAGACAATATAAGGTCCAAAGTCTTCCCCCCACCCCACCCCGCAGAATCAGAGTCAGATAACCTAGAACGGTGTGTACCAAGGATGCATATAGCTTCCCATTGGAGACTCCAGGAATCTTTTTTTGCTTAATCCAATTTTCATTCCACAAATAGCTCATAACTGGAGACAACCCAAATGTCCATCAATAGAATGGATAAACCATGGAATGGTAAATTCATACAGTTCAATATCACACAGCAACCAAAATGATATTCATTTTGCATGCCACAGATGCATGCAACAAGATGGATGAATCTCACAGAATTCATGTTGCGTGAAAGAGGGTAGACACAAAAAGATACTTGCTGTAGGCTGAATAATGCCCCCTAAAGATATCCAGTCTTTCCCTGGGACCTATAAATGTTACCTTATTTGGAAAGAGGGTCTTTGAAGATGTGATAAATTAAGGATCATGAGATGGGGGGGTTATTCTGGATTATCCAGGTGGGCCCTAAACACCATCATGAGTGTCCTTATATAAGAATCAAAGGGAGATTTCACACAAACACAGAGAAGGCCATAGACCAAGGCAGAGATCAGAATGATGCAGCCACAAGCAAAAGAACATCAAGAAATGCAGGCAGGGCTTCCCTGGTGGCGCAGTGGTTGGGAATCCGCCTGCTAATGCAGGGGACACGGGTTCGAGCCCTGTCTGGGAAGATCCCACGTGCTGCGGAGCAACGAAGCCCGTGCACCACAACTACTGAAGCCCGTGCGCCACAACTACTGAAGCCCGCGTGCCTACAGCCCACAAGCCGTAGCTGGAGAAAGCCCGCGCGCAGCAACGGGGACACAATGCAGCCAAAAATAAATAAATAATAAATTTAAAAATTAAAAAAAAAAAATGCAGGCAGCTGGCAGAAGGCAGAAGAGGCAAGGGATGGATCCTCCCCCAGGGCCTTCTGAGGAGACTCAGAGATGCTGACACCTAGATGTTGGACTTCCAGCTTCTAGAACTGTGAGATGATACATTTCTTTTGGTTTAAGCCACCAAGGTTGTGGTAATTTGTTACAGCAGCCCTAGGAAATCAATACAATACAATTCCATTTATTTAAAGTTCAAAATCAGCCCATATTCATCCTGAGTTAGATGTCAGAATGTGGTTACATTTGGGGAGGATGTAGTGTTGGCAGGGGAGAGGAGGGACTTGGCAAACTGCTCAAGTTCTTTTTCTTGACCTTCACTTTTGTGTATTTCATTGAGTTGTATATTTATTTTGTGTACTTTAATATAAAAAAATTATCTCTTGTCCTCCATGCAGTTCTTACAGGGCTGGCGTGAAGATCTAAATGATGTTGAGTCCTGTTTGAACTGTAAATGCTGAAACAGATGCAACATGAATGCCCTTCACAGTCACCAGGTGTTTACTGGGTGCTGGGCATCATGCTAAGCTCCCTTCATGCATTATCCCACTTAATCCCCCCAACCCATAACAGCTCCCATTTTGTAGATGAAGAAACTGAAATGCAAAGACAAATGGTTAGTAACTGATGAAGCCAGGATTCAAACGCAGGCTGTCTGGTGATGAGGACCATGACCTAAGTCCTACACAAATGTTGAATGGTTGATTATCTCCAGACTATTAAACCATCATGGCTATTCCGGTTTTAAAAAGAAAGGTACAGATCATTATGTATAGTAGACTACCATTTGTGTAAAAAAAACAAAAAAAGGAAGCTAAAGAACCAATCTGTTTATTTTGGATATTTGTTTATATTCAAAAAATATTTTTATCAAGAAACTGAATACATTTAGCTGCAGCTGGGAAGAGGCACTACAGCAATGGAGACAGGGTTGAGAAGGTGCTTTCTGAATTTTGAAATATGTAAATGTATTAGAAATTTATTGAGAAACAAAAAGAAACAATGATTATAACAAAAACCATCAGAGAATTACATGAACAACGTTATGCCAATGATTTGTAAAACATTAACAAAAGACACTTTCCTGCAAAAATATAACTCGGTAAAAATGACACAGGAAGAAAAAGGAATTCTGTCTAGACTTAGGACCAATAAAGAAATGTTGGGGCTTCGCTCGTGGCGCAGTGGTTAAGAATCCGCCTGCCAATGCAGGGGACACGGGTTCCAGCTCTGGTCCAGGAAGATCCCACGTGCCACGGAGCAACTAAGCCTGTGCGCTACAACTACTGAGCCTGTGCTCTAGAGCCCGCGAGCCATAACTACTGAGCCCGCGAGCCACAACTACTGCGCCCACGTGCCACAACTACTAAAGCTTGCGCACCTAGAGCCCGTTCTCCACAAGAGAAGCCACCACAATGAGAAGCCCACGCACTGCAATGAAGAGTAGCCCCCACTCGCCACAACTAGAGAAAGCCCGCGCGGGGCAACGAAGACCAAATGCAGACAAAAATTAATTAATTCATTAATTAAAAAAAAAAGTTGTGCTTTTTTTTAAAACCTGCATCCCATCTCCCCCCAAATCTCCAGGGAGTACCGGGAGGGCAGGGCTTCTGCGTTTTCCCACCACTGTCTAGCTCAAGCCCAGCGCCGTCCTTGGCACGCTATAGATACGTCCCTGAATGTTGGACCTCTTGGCTAAGCCGAGCATGAATCGTGGACCTCTGGGCTAAGCCGAGCCTTTGGGATGATGGAGCGTTAACACATCACTCGGCAGTGCCCAGTGCATCCTCCAGGAGCATCCGCCAGCCAGCGCGAGCAGGAAGCCTCACGCATGTGCACTGCCTGCCTGAGGCATTTCTGTGGCCGGCCGGATGGTATGGCGCCTGCGCGATCCAGAGCCGAGAGGGAGGCGAGCCGAGTGGGCTGTGCCGCAGACGCCTGCGCGGGGGCGGATGTGGGCGGGGCCTGCGCCGCGCCTGCGCAGTCTTCGGCGGCCGTGTGGGACGGACAAGGGGCGGGCTGGGGGCGTGGGCCGCGAGGGAGGCTGGGCGGGTCGGGCGAACGGCGCCGCGGGGTTGGCTGCTGCCCTGAGGCCGGACTCAACGGATTCGGGCCGCGCCACCGGGCGAGCTCGCCGCCCGGCCCCAGCCCGGAGCCAGCGAGCAAGCGAGGCGGCGCTGCGCGGTAAGAGCCGGGGCCGGGTGCCCTGAGTGTGCGCGGTGGGAGCGTCCCTCTCCTCAGCGCCGCCCGCGCGGCCAGGCCCCGGCGGCCCCGCAGACCCCGGCGGCCCGCGCCTGCGCCGTTCCCTCCCGGGCCCCCCGCCTGGCGCGCGCCTGCGCCATCCCCTCGCGGGCCCCCGGGCAGCCGAAGCCGCGACCCCGGCCGGCGGGCGTCCTGGCTGCTTGGGGCCTGGCTGGTTCTGCGCCCGCGCCCACCGGTCTCCTCTTCTCGCGCGCCAGGAGAGGCTGGGGCCGCCGCCCCATAGCCCCTGGCCCCCAGTCCTTTAGTCCCCGGCCTCCATCCCCGGGCCCGAGGATGCGGCGGGCGGCCGACCCGGGCCTCCTGCGGGCTCTGCTTCCGCCGGGCCGCGCCCCCACCCGCTCCCAGCTCCGCCGGCGGGGTCAGCCCGGAGCAGGAGGAGTATCCTTTTTTCTCCAGACCTGGTTAATTGCATCAGGTTGGATGTGAATAATCTTGTGTTCTGCCGAGGAAATTCTGCCTTTCCCGCAGTGTGGTCATTGTATGGCTTCAGTGGTTACGTTTAAGACATCAGAGTTCGTTTCTGGGCAGCTCCCCTGGAGATGACCGGAAAAGAAAGTTTCCACTCAGTTTCGGCCCATTTACAAAACGAAGTAACTCCTGTGATCATTCAAGCGCAAAGAATCTTGATTTGTTAATGCCCTTGGTAATTCGCGGGCAAGCACGGGAGGACCCAGGGAAAATTCCCATAAATTCGCCGTCCTGTATTGATCACAGGGGGAAATGTCTGTGTTGTATTAAAAAAAAAAATCATCTTCAGCCATTGATAATGTCTTGTAAGTTTGCAGCAGATGCGAGAGACTAAAAAATGTTTGCTTTCACCCCGGGGGCTGCATCTTGAGATGCAATCAGAGCCTGGGGCTTGGTAGATACCAGCAGACATCACTATAATATGGGTAGGTTATCAAATAGACACATCGATGCAGAAGGGTAAGGAGAAGTAAGGTATTGATCTAGGTAAGATTTTTTTCTATAAAGAGATAGCTGATTCAGTAATTTTTTTCTCTTGAAACCAGTCTCCTTTTCTCCGTTGAATGAGTGTGCACCAAGCATCTTGAGATAGCTGGAGAATGCTTTTTAGTTGCCTGTGCATACTCTACGTATGTAGGGATTTTCTTGACATTCATTTTCAGTAAGAAAGTGAGGGGTTCCCTGGTGGCGCAGTGGTTAAGAATCTGCCTGCCAATGCAGGGGATATGGGTTCGAGCTCTGGTCCGGGAAGATCCCACGTGCCGCAGAGCAACTAAGCCCGTGTGCCACAACTACTGAGCCTGTGCTCTAGAGCTCGCGAGCCACAACTACTGAAACCCGTGCACCTAGATCCTGTGCTCTGCAACAAGAGAAGCCACCGCAGTGAGAAGCCCGCGCACCACAACTAGAGAAAGCCCACGCGCAGCAACAATGACCCAACACAGCCAAAAATAAATAAATAAAATAAATAAATTTTTTTTAAAAAGAAAAGAAAGTGAATATAGTGCCATAGAAAAGCTTTATCACTCTGCACCTTGGCAACAGTCCAAATATCTAAGTGTGCAGTTCAGCATCATAGTGAATGGGAAGTGATTATAGCAGTATTGGTTAAGGTGAGGTTTGTATCAAAATTTCTGTTTTAAACTTGAACTTTTGGGGTTGTGTATCTGCAGTGTGTCCTCTTGAGACGGGATTTCTCTGAAGCAGAGGTTCTCTTTATAACTGACTCCATAAAGTACATCTTATATTTCAGATGACTCAGATGATAGTATTGCTTTGGTTCAAAATTATTATTAGGGATGGGTTTTCATAATACATTAAGACTTGCTGTATAACCATATACATATTTAAATCACATGGCTAACTTGTCCATAGTCATTACGCAAACTCTCCACCTCAGTAGAGGAACAGTGGCAGGGTGTCAGTAGGTGAGTTAAATTTCTTGGCTTTATGGCTTTGGGCAAGTCGGTTTTCCTTTCTGGCCTTCATTTCCCCATCTGTAAAGTGTGGGGGTTGGGGGTGGAGATGGAAAGGAGCTTGAGTTGCCAATTTTAATGTTTAATGGATCTTTGCCTACTTAGTCCTCTTCAGCCAGGGGTAGAACTGGGCCTTCTCACCAGTTCCATGACATTGTGGTCCTTCGTCAAAGACCAGGTGGTGTTGTAAGGCTGGTGAGAACCAATCTCGGAGACTCTTGGTCAGGCCCCTGAAATGAACTGTTGAGTGGGCTTCAGTGTATTAAGAAAAACGAGGACAATATAGGCAGTTTTTCATAAAACTAAATTTATTCAACTAGGACTTCCCTTTCTAAAAAATGTCATTTTCTTGATACTAAAATTAAAGCATCTTCTGTGACATGATGGTGATAGTAAATGGTGCTAAATGAGATTGTAATAAATGGCAACTACAGGTTGGTTTTCTTATCACAATGAGGTATTTTTAGAAATAAAGAGAACTTAGAATCTATTGTTTTGCTGTTGTAGTAAGGGAGTTTAGTGAAAATGTTCCTGGGGCTTTTGCTGCTAAGATTAAAGTATAGATTACTTTTTAAGAGTAAATATGAGTTACTTTGTGGTCATTTGTCCCAATCCACAGGCAACTAAGAAGGCTCTGTTGAATTTGCTTGGTATTAAAGACACTTCTGATCATCCTTTCCTACCAGATGTAAAATGTCAGGATATTTTTGTGTGTGTATAAGCCTAGGCAGGGAAATTCCTCCTGGTGGTTGGAATTGTTAGTATTGAATAGACTGGCTGCCGAGGTAAAGAACCCCTGTGGGGATTCTCTGTCAGCTCCGAAACTTTTTAGTATTGTGACCCCAGTCTTTTGCTGTGAAACACCATGACCATCAAGAAATTAGGCTTACAGATTATATTTCAGATATGCTGAGGGGAGAAGTGGCTGTCCAGCACCCTGTCCAGTTCCAAAGTGAATGTAACAGATGACCATTGTGTCTGTGAAATCTTAAAAATTTGTAAAGATTTTAAAAATCTTACTAGATTTAGATTTAGAGTTATTGTAAATTTTCTTTTGTACTTACAAAACTACAGTATATAATGTGTATCAAGCATACATTTTAAAAGTGTCTCAAATTAAAATTAATAATGCAATCTTTAATTCTTCAAATACTCATGTTCACATTGGGAGGACTGACTGCTCTCACCCACCTGAGTTCTCCATTTTCAAAGGATAACATGGAAACTCTGTAAAGGACATTTGTCCAGAAGAAGAGAATGCAGATCTGTTAAGTGCTTTCCCTGACCTTTTTGCACATCTTCATTGTAGTTCTTGTCTTTATTTTTTGGTTAAATCCTGAGGTTTGCCCCTGCCTTTCTTTCTAAAATGTTAATCTGTTCACGGTTACTGCCCTGCTCGCTGCACAATTTAAAATCCTTCAATGGCTCCCACTATCTTTACAATCAGATCTACCGATCCTTAGCCTGGTGTCACTGGGCTCTGGCCGCCACTCTCGTCCTGCCCCCACCTCCTTTTAGGTGCTTCGTTGAGCTCTTGGTCCTTGGAACTCTCTCCAGTCTCCTCTGCTGGAAAGCTTTTCTCTCACTTCATCCTTCAAAACTCAGCTCAGGTAGGACCTGGCCTGAAAGGCATCCCTTATCCTGTCTCCTGCAGGCTTGTCCAAGCACCCTGTCCAGTTAGGATTTGGCTCTCTGGTTTTGTCTGCTCTTCTCCACCAGCTGGGACACCACAGTGCAGAGTGGGGTGCGTGTCGTTGCATCTGCTGGGTGAGTAGTTTGTTAGGCATGGGTCCTGAGGAAGTGGGTCACTTAGTCCCTGTCCCTGAGGAGCTTTTCACTACAGGTCCACTTGACCTCGCCATCCCTGAGATACCTCCCAGCCATGCACACCAACTTGCAAAGTCCATTTAATTGTGTCTTAGTGTCTAATTAAAATCTAATTTCTTGACGGAGGAGACTCTGTCTGTGATGTCTATTATATCACCTTTGTTCCGGGCTCTGGAAGGAATGTGCATTTGTTTCATGTTGTTTCCCTTTTTCCCCTTGTATACCTTCCATCTTGGTGGTGGTGGTTTTTATTGTTGTTGTTGTTGTTTTTGGATGGTAAAGTTTTAAGAGATGAAGATATTAAATTTCAAGTTCGTCTCTTGTACATATAGCCCAGGGAAAACAGAAATGTTAAAGGGGAAAAATACTTTGTCTCTTGAAAAAAAAAAAGCCCTGTATTACACTTCTTTTCAAAAGAACTGAGTTTGTACAAAAGAAAAAAAAAAAGAGCCTGATTAAGCTTGGGAAAGAGGCAAAGAAACTGACGGCAGTGTTAGGATTTGTCAAGAAATACTTGTTAAAAATGAAAGTTGTCCCTTTCTTCCTCTCTCACTTTTCATGTTCTTGGGAAAGTCCCAACTCAGCCATTTTCTAGGGGCACCTCGTCCCGTGGGAAGTCCTGAAGCAGTTTGTTGGGGCTGCTGATTTCCAGAACAGTCACAACTGGACACTTTCTTCCGAGAGATGCCCCTGTCCTGCCATGTAGGAGATGCCAGTGTCCTGAGTCCCCCTCCCTTCTTCCCCTGGTAGCGTCTCCTGGTCATAGTTTGTTCTACCCCACCAGGCCCAAGAGTTCTTGAGCAGGAGCTATTGAGTCTTCTTGCACATTTTAAACCTTGATGGGTTTGGGTCAGTCTCCCCCAGCCTCCCGCCCCAACCCCCCAGCCCTGGCCTGGTGGCTTGCTGGACCTTAGTTCCCTGACCAGGGATTGAACCCAGGCTCCAGCAGTGAAAGCACCGAGTCCTAACCACTGGACCGCCAGGGAAGTCCCTGGTTAGGGTCAGTCTTAAATCTTCTGTCCTGTGTTCTTGTTCTTTTCCCCATCTGGCCTCTGCATTTCTGCAAACTCTGTCACATCATTACACTTACTCAGGTGTGTTTTCTCTGCCCTGTTACAAATTACCTGCTGGATTTTTCAAACCTAGTTCCCTCATTTTTATTCTTTTTTTTGGGGGGGGGGGGCAAGCCGCAAGGCTTGCAGGATCTTAGTTCCCTGGCCAGGGATTGAACCCTGGACTCTCTGCAGTGAAAGCGCTGAGTCCTAACCACTGGACCGCCAGGGAAGTCCCCCTCATTTTTATTCCTCAAGCTTACCTCATTGCGTAATTATTCAACTTTGCCCGGCCCCTGCCACTCAAGGCCACCAGCCTTGGATTTTTTAGTCTTTTTTTGTTTATCTCTTACTTCTTGCCTCAACACTTGTCTCCTCTCCCCACCCCACTCTCCCCTCCCCCGAACTCCACCACCAGGAATGTCAACCTTTCATACCACTCTTCATCGTTCATGTATTCATTTGAATACAAGAATCGTGTATGCATATATTCATTCATGTACTCATTTGCAAACATGTATGGTTTTTAAAAATAACAGCTTTACTGAGGTATAATTCATATACCATAAAGTTCATCCTTTTTGTTTTTTCCAACTTAAATGAGTCAAATTTATTTACTTATTTACATTTTTATTGGAGTATAGTTTTTTTTTTAATTTAATTTATTTTTGGCTGCATCCAGTCTTAATTGTGGCACGTGGGATCTTTAGTTGCGGCATGCGGGCTTCTCTCTAGTTGTGGTGCATGGGCTTCTCTCTAGTTGTGGTGCGTGGGCTCAGTAGTTGCGGCGTGCGGGCTCAGTTGCCCTGAGGCATGTGGGATCTTAGTTCCCCAACCAGGGATGGAACCTGTGTCCCCTGCATTGGAAGATGGATTCTTAACCACTGGACCACCAGGGAAGTCCCTAGAGTACAATTGATTTACAATGTTGTGTTAGTTTCAGGTGTACAGCAAAGTGAATCAGCTATATATACACATGTATCCACTCCTTTTCAGATTCCCCTCCCACATAGGCTATTACAGAGTACTGAGTAGAATTCCCTGTGTTATACAGTAGGTCCTTATTAGTTATCTATCAATGTTTTATACATAGTAGTGTGTATATGTCAATCCCAATCTTCCCATTTATCTCTCTCCCGTGACCCCCTGGTAACCATAAGTTTGTTTTCTACATCTGTAACTCTATTTCTGTTTTGTAGATAAGTTCATTTTGTTCCCTTTTTTTAGATTCCACATATAAGCAATATCATATAATATTTGTCTTTCTCTGTCTGACTTACTTCACTCAGTATGACAGTCTCTAGGTCCATCCATGTTGCTGCAAATGGAATGATTTTGTTCTTTTTTATGACTGAGTAATATTCCATTGTATATATGTACCACATCTTCTTTATCCATTCCTGTGTTGATCGACATTTAGGTTGCCATGCTTTTTGAATTGCACACCTCAGTGGTTTTTAGTACATTCACAGAGTTGTGCATTGAGCACCACTCTCTAATTCCAGAGCATTTTCATCACCTCAGGAAGAAACCTTGTACCCAGCAACAGTCACTCCCCATTCTCCACTCCCCCAAGCCCCTGGCGATCACTAATCTACTTTCTCTGGACTTGTCTGTTCTGGATATAAATGGAATCAGACAATATGTGGCCTTTTGTGTGGTTTCTTTCATTTAGCATAATGTTTCCAAGGGTTATCCATGTTGTAGCATTCATTAGTACTTCATTCCTTTTATGGCTAAATAAGAGTCCATACTTTGTTATCTATTCATTAGTTGATGGACATTTAGTTTATTCCACTTTTCTTTTCTTTCTTTCTTTTTTTTTTTTTTTTAATTTTTTGGCCACACGACACGTGGGATTTTAGTTCCCTGACCAGGGACTGAACCCACACCCCCTGCATTGGAAGTGCAGCATCTTAACCACTGGACCACTAGGGAAGTCCCTGGTTTATTCCACTTTTGGATAGTATGAATAATGCTGCTGTGAACATTCATGTACAAATTTTTGTGTGGACAGATGTTTTCTGTTCTCTTAGGTGTATATGTAGAAGTGGAATCACTGGGTCATATGGTAGCAATGTTAAACTTTTTGAGGAACCACCAACTGTTTTTCAAAGCTGCTCCATTTTGCAGTCCCTCCAGCAGTGTGTCAGGTTCTAAGTTCTCCACTTCCTGATCAATGTATGGGTTTTCAGGGCATACTTTTTAAAACATGGGATATTTTTGGCACTTCTGCCTTTTGTTTTCCTCACTTAATACTTCTGGAAAGTCCATTAAATCAGCTGGTATCATTCTGACTCATTGTGATTAATGGCTTCATAGTAATATTCCATAATGTAAATATACTGTTTATTCAATTCAGCAGATAATAAAAGGCTATTATGGATCAGGCACTGTTCTAGGCTTTGAGGCAACAGCATGAACAAAACAAACAAAACACCCTGCACTCTTAGAGTTTACTTTCTAATAGGAGCAGGGGTGGAAAGTCAGGAAATAAACAAGTAGCATAGCCTAGGGTTTACCATTGCAGTTTGAGTCTGTGGGGGCTTTCTGAGTAGTGTATATGAAGTACCAAAGGCTAGATTGCCCTAAATGTTGTTACAAGTTACTTTAAGTCAGTATTAGTATTAATAATCTTGCAGGAGAAAGTAGAAACATTTTCATAAAATAAAAAAAGGGGAAAAAAAAAGACCCAATTGGTTAATGCGGATATGAAGTTCTAGGAGATCCACATATGAGTCCTTGGTAGCAAAGTTTGCACATTTATAAATTGTATCCAAATCCTCTTATTCTGTTGACAAGTAATAGACATCGTTCCCCGAAAACCAGGTGAGATATATGTGCTGGAGGTTTCTGATGGATGCAGTTGAGAGTACTTTTGGGGGAAATGGCAAAACTTCTGGGCCCAGTCAAGCCTCTTGTTTTCTTCCTGAACTTTTCTGTGTTTGTTATATTGCCCTATGAATTATTGAGATTGTCCCTCCAGTAAAGCCTACTTTAAATTATTCATGGTGATGCTTAGGGAAAATAATCTGGGTCCTCTAGAGTGGTTAGGCCTGGAGGGAATTCCCTCCCAATAAGGGCAGATTTATATTGATATGTAGCCTAGTTTGGCCTGCACTAACCCTTCTATGTTGGCCCTAGTGGTAATGCAGTTAAAATAAGCATTTCGGTTCTGATTTTGTTTTTTATATTTGACTTTGAAATGAAGTTAGAAATGCACATTTTAGACACACAGTTAGTTATTCACCCTTTGTGTTACCCATCCAGGTCAAAGTCTTGCTCATCCAGACCAGCTCCATCATGATGGAATGCTAGTCATCTATTAATAATCAGAATGTCACTCTAATGAATAAAACATTATTTTGCAGAAAAATTTTTTGGGCAATTCAGTTACTAATGTTCGTTTATAAAAATTCAGAACAAAACACAACCTGCAAATTTATGTTAAAGTAATATTTCTGAAGGTCTAGTGTAGAATATAAATGCCACCCAGCATGCTGTCTAGCAGTACAGGGATCTTAGTCACCTCCTCTCCTGCCTTTGCTTCTCGCTGTCCTCCCCCACCACACATGTGCTTAGTTGGGTTGGGTTCCAAAACTTTATTTATAAAACTAATTTAATTCATAAGGTTTATGAGGTTTAGGTTATTAGTACTGTGGAATCTAATGAGCATCCGTGGCAGCATGGCTGAAAAAGCATACATTTCATGTGTACCTTTCATTAAATACGGTCCTCTCACCATACAGCTTAAGGTAGTTATTTTCCTTAATTTTATAAGTGAGGAAACGAGGTTAAGAATACAGAGTTAACCAGGGGCCAAGCTTGGACTTGAGCCCAGTTTTCTAACTAAAAGCCCTATGTTCTTTTCACTGTAATATGCTGCCTTTCAACTGGAATGCATTTGCCATATGGTTGAAGGAACGACAGTGCCATTTAGCCTGGAGAATAGAAGACTATGTAGGGCATTGTTTCTCTTATAATTGAAATATTTGAAGAGCTTTCACATGGAAAGAGGGCTGGATTTATTTTGTGCTGCTTTGGCAGGTTCCCTAGTAAATGGTAGTTATAGTTGCACTGACATTTGGCTCCACGTACGAAAAACTGCCCAAGAATTGAAGAGGCAACTAGTGACAAAGCCTGTGGGGGTGTCATAGGACGATGGTTGGGGGACTGACCTTGATGCCTGCCTGGTCTTACTGAGGTCCTCTTCTTTGCCTCCTCCTTCTACACCCTTTCTTGCCTGAGCGCTTGGCTGGGCCCCCTCTCTTCTCTTCCTAATTTCATGCCTCTTCTCCCTTAAGCCACTCAGGCAAGTTTTAAATATGGGATGGCCCTTGATAGTAGTTAATGATGATTTTGTTTGATTGGTTCGTTTTTCTCACATATGCAGTATACACATTATTTTAAATAAAGTGACAGTGAAGTATGAATTTGGAATTTATAATTTTTTCCAATACTATTTCTTTTTTTTTCTTTTTTTCTTTTTTGGTATGCGGGCCTCTCACTGTTGTGGCCTCTCCCGTTGCGGAGCACAGGCTCCGGACACGCAGGCTCAGCGGCCATGGCTCACGGGCCCAGCTGCTCCGAGGCATGTGGGATCTTCCCGGACTGGGGCATGAACTCGTGTCCTCTGCATTGGCAGGCGGACTCTCAACCACTGCGCCACCAGGGAAGCCCTCCAATACTATTTCTGTAGTGATTTTTTTTAAGCAGGAAATAAAAATTGAAGAGTATATCCTGTGATGGTAGGCTAAGAGGGGGATTTATTATGCAAGTATGAGAGTCTCTGCTGAAACGCTAACGCAGTGTTTACTTTGTTACCCAAGGTTCATTATCCTCAGGGATAACCACCCAGGGTTCCTATGCTGTTTCATTCCTCGTCGCATGTGATTGCATAGGTGCTGCACCTTGTCTGGCCAGGGAGTCCTTCAGGTGGAGAGAGGGTGGTCAGCAGCAGCAGGGTCTGTATTGACGCCAGAGAGTGACTTCTGTGAAGGGTTCTTAGTCTCTGAACATCTTTGCAGGTGAAGCTTCAGAGCATAGTGAGATCAAGAGGAAAAAGACCTGTTATCTCTCAAACAGCTGATTACTTTTTGCATAGCAGTTACTGGTTTCTTTGTGTTTTGTCTACATACTTTTTTTTTTTTTTTTAAATTGTCAGGAGCCTGGAGCTTATATATATGTGCCATGCTGCGTCAGAAGCGAGCTTGGGACATTTCAGGTGATGGGGGTGGCTGGTGGCTGCACTGAGAAAGAGATTCCCTCAGGAAACAGGCAAGTGAGAAAGTGAGCCCAGCAAATTCCCCCGTGTAGGTTCAATGTGATGCTCTTTAAAACAGTTGATGTTACACCACTGTTACCTGGAGCCCTGAGAGCTGAAGCGTTGTGACTGTCCGAGTATCTAGCTAACCGAAGTTAGTGCAGGAGCCGAACATTCAGCTGGTGTCTGATGACGAGCAGTCCTCCTGGCCCCGCTTGAGTGCCTTCGGCGAGGGAAGGACCCAACCAGTTTTAAGGCCGGTCGGTTGGTGTAGGGACATCGCTGATTATTAGTTGCCTCGGAATCTGTCGCTTGATAACTTTCACTCTCTAGTCCTATTCCTGCCTTCTGGACCTTTTGAAGTTTGAAAACGACTATTTTCACTTACCGAGATGAAAGTCTCACTTACTTGAGTTGTTTTCAGAGCTCTCTGGACTGGAGACAGGCTGGTTATTAGATTTTCTCCTCACAGTGTGGTTCTAGAACTGCACACAGTACCTTACCAGGTCCTCTGAGGAGGACAGTCTACCTGGGACTCCTGTCTTCCTGGATCCAGACAGTGTAAATCAGATGATTTATTTCAGCTCAGGACTGTATTGTTGCCCTTGGAAGAGCCCTGCTGTGCTGTGGGGACACTTTAAGCCCAAACTCCCTCTTCTGCTACAGAAGCAAGTCTTCCAGGGTCTGTCTTTCAGAGCTTTCCTCTTCCTGGGAACTTGTGGACAATAGGATCAGATTCTAACCTTTGACAGCACCTGCACCCTTCCAAAATCTGCTTCTCACACACATGAACAAAAGATAAATATGTGCGGTGACATATTAATTAACTAGGTGGTGGGAATCCTTTTACAATGTATATGTACATCAGTCGCCGTGATGTACATTTTAAATGTGTTACAGTTTTATTTATCAATTATATCTCGGTAAAGTTGAAAAAAATTTGAGGTGAAAACATCTTGCCTTCAAAAGGTCAGGGTTTCCTATTGAGACTAGTCACAGAGGTGCATTCCAGGTTTCTTACTTCTTATTTGTTCCCAGATGGTGTGCAAGGAGGTAGTGATCCCTGGGGTTAGACCACCTTATGTAGCGTGGCAGCTCGAGGGTGTCAGGACACCCGATGAGCTGAGGTTCCAGCTTCATAGGAACCTTCCTTCTTAGACTGCTTTGGCCTCCGGGGGAGGGCTGCATGCCCCTTTAATGCTAGGGTCTCCACAGTTTTCCACTAACCACAGTTGGTGAGAGTCTAAGTTGTCGGTTTTCTCCTCATCCCCTTCTGCCCCTCATCAGCTTTTTCTTCCTGATTTCTTTTTGAAATTCTGTTGTTTTGAGTTGGTATCTTTTTGACTTTCACTTATACTGGTAACACGTAAATGATGACATTGTGGTACAGGACAGACACATTATTCCCATGGCTTCCTTGAGCATTTCTTTCAGTACCCTATATTGCATGCTCTCTTTCCTAGCTGCTAGCCTGCCAGCCCGCTGTGAAAGATTGGAAGTGAATAGGGGGTCGTCAGCCGTCCCTTGTATACACGGGGACAGCATCGCCAAGGCCTCAATCTGTATAGTAACAAGGAATGTTTTGCTTACCTGCTTCCACATAAGCTGCTGGTAATGGTTAGGATTTGGAAAAGGGGAAAACATTCCTGAGATGGGGAATTTAGTCACCTGTAGTTCTATATGAAAGTCAACCCCCCAAAAAACAAAGGGACTTCCCTGGCACTCCAGTGGTTAAGACTCTATGGCGCGGCCAAAAAAAAAAAAGAAAAGAAAAGAAGAGGAAAGTCAAAGTCAACTGAGAGGTGGGGAAGGCATATCATTATAGTCTCAGTAGAGACAGAGACTGACAGGCTTTTTCTGTAAAGAGCCAGGTAGTAAATGTTTTTGACTTTGCAGGCCATATAGTCTCTGTTGCAACTAATCAGCACAGAAGTAGCCATAGAAATACATGAATGAATGAGTGTACCTGTGTTTCAATAAAATTTTCTTAGTGGATCTGAAAACTTGAATTTTGTATGGTTTTTGATGTCACAAAATACTCTTGATTTTTTTTTTTCTCCCCAACCATTTAAAAATGCAAGAAATAGGGCTTCCCTGGTGGTGCAGTGGTTGAGAGTCTGCCTGCCGATGCAGGGGACACGGGTTCGTGCCCCGGTCCGGGAAGATCCCACATGCCGTGGAGCGGCTGGGCCCGTGAGCCATGGCCGCAGAGCCTGTGCATCTGGAGCCTGTGCTCCGCAACGGGAGAGGCCACAACAGTGAGAGGCCCACGTACCGCCAAAAAAAAAAAAAAAAAAAAAAATGCAAGAAATATTCTTAGTTTGTGGACTGTACAAAAACAAGTGATGAGCTGGATTTGGCCCATGGACTATAGTTTGCTGTCTGTCCTCGGTCATAGGCAAACAGGAAGCAGAGAGGACTGATTAGAGGACCTGGGAAACCAGGCCCAGAGTTTTTTCTGTTATTTTCTAATTTAATTAATAAAGAATCTTTTACAAAAATCCACAATACCTTTATCTCATCTTAAAAAAGCAACAATTCGGGGCTTCCCTGGTGGCGCAGTGGTTGAGAGTCTGCCTGCCGTTGCAGGGGACACGGGTTCGTGCCCTGGTCCGGGAGGATCCCACATGCCGTGGAGCGGCTGGGCCTGTGAGCCATGGCCGCTGAGCCTGCGCGTCCGGAGCCTGTGCTCCGCAATGGGAGAGGCCACAACAGTAAGAGGCCTGTGTACCACACACACACAAAAAAGCAACAATTCAAAAAGAAGAAAGATGCAAGGATAGAAGGGATTGAAAGCATGCAGAAAGGTTCAGAGAGAGATGTGTGTCAGTCAGGAGGTGTGATGAAAGGCCAGTGGGGAGACTCATACTGGGCAAGGGAGCGAGTGAGGAGAGGGCTGGATACCAGGGACAGAGGAAGGGCAAGTCCAATTAGTGACCCGCTGAATGAGGAAGGCAAAGGAAGGCCTTGCTGAGTTAGACCCCACGGGGTGACAGCAGCAGTGGTTAGGCCCCAGAGGGGGTGGCACACACCTGCAGTGGACCGTGGAGTTTTTAGTTGTCTGGAAGATGGAGTGGAGCAGAACAGCCCTGGGGACTGTCCTGGGGGGAGAGACCCCTTCTCTTCTGCTGGTGGTGTGAGGAGTTGGAAAGAAGAAATAAGAAGTTAGGGTACGGGGAATTCACCTCTGTGATGCAGCGAGGATAGCAGTGTGCTGTTTGGTGTGGTTCCTGTAGCAGTCCTGTGTAGGAGCTCTTAGCCTCCACCTAGAGGTGCAAGGACTGAAGTTTGGACGTGAGTAACATGCCCAGAGCCACATAACAAGTAAGTGGTGGAGCTGGCACTTGAACCAGGTTCTGCCGGAATAATCTGGGTTCTTTCCACTAGACTGTGAATTCCTGAGTGCACAGCCGCAGTGTCCCAGGCTGCTAGTTGGAGATCTGCCTTCTGGCACCATGCTCTGTGTTTAGTGTTATGGCCCAGAACAATGCTGCTCTTCTCTCTCTCATAAAAATCTGTTTGTGTTTTGAAGTCCTTAGAAGGGATGGTTGTTTGTTTTTTTTTGTTTTTGTGGTATGTGGGCCTCTCACTGTGGCCTCTCCCGTTGCAGAGCACAGGCTCCAGACGCGCAGGCTCAGTGGCCATGGCTTACGGGCCCAGCCGCTCCGCAGCATGTGGGATCCTCCCGGACCGGGGCACGAACCCGTGTCCCCTGCATCAGCAGGCAGACCCTCAACCACTGCGCCACCAGGGAAGCCCTGTTTTTTGTTTTTTTTTTTTCAATTTATTTTTGCCTGCATTGTGTCTTTTTTTCTTTTTCAATTAATTAATTAATTAATTAATGGCTGCATTGGGTCTTCGTTGCTCCGCATGGACTTTCTCTAGTTGCTGCGAGTGGGGTCTACTCTTCGTTGCGGTGCGTGGGCTTCTCATTGCAGTGGCTTCTCTTGTTGCAGAGCATGGGCTCTAGGGGCACGTGGGCTTCAATAGTTGTGGCAGGCGGGCTCAGTTGTGGCTCATGGGCTCTAGAGCACAGGCTCGGTAGTTGTGGCGCACGGGCTTAGTTGCTCCACGGCATGTGGGATCTTCCCGGGCCAGGGCTCGAACCCATGTCCCCTGCATTGGCAGGCGGATTCTTAACCACTGAGCCACCAGGGAAGCCCAGATGGTTGTTTTTAAAGCTGAAATAGTTAAATTACTCATTTGCAGTAAATCAGATTAGGTAAGCAGTGTTCTCAGAGACAGGATTTGGTAATTTTGGGGGTAATATTTTAAACCTAAGAAATAGTTTTGAAGGATTAGAATCCGAAGAGTCCCATCTGCTGAGTTTGGGGTGAGCTGCTGTACAGTTTGTATGAGAGTCTATTATTCTTTTTTTTTTTAAGATTTTTAATTAATTAATTATGGCTGCGTTGGGTCTTAGTTGCGGCACGCGGGATCTTCGTTGACGCATGCAGGATCTTTTTGTTGCTGCGCATGAGCTTCTCTAGTTGTGGCGTGCGAGTTTTCTCTTCTCTAGCTGTGGTGCGCAGGTTCCAGAGCACATGGGCTTTGTAGTTCGTATCACGCAGGCTCTCTAGCTGTGGTGCGCAAGTTCTCTAGTTGGGGCCACGGGCTTAGTTGCCCGGTGGCATGTGGGATCTTAGTTCCCAGACCAGGGATCCAATCCACATCCCCTGCATTGGAAGGTGGACCACTGGACCACCTTCCAATGAACCACCAGGGAAGTCTCCATTACTCTTTTTTTTTTTAATTTATTTATTTTATTTATTTATTTTTGGCTGCGTTGAGTCTTTGTTGCTGTGTGTGGGCTTTCTCTAGTTGCAGTGAGCGGGGGCTACTCTTGGTTGTGGTGTGCGGGCTTCTCATTGTGGTGGCTTCTCTTGTTGCAGTGCACGGGCTCTAGGCGCCCGGGCTTCAGGAGTTGTGGCTCGCGGGCTCTGGAGTGCCGGCTCAGTAGTTGTGGCACACGGGCTTAGTTGCTCTGTGGCATGTGGGATCTTCCTGGACCAGGGCTCGAACCCATGTCCCCTGCATTGGCAGGCGGATTCTTAACCAGTGCGCCACCAGGGAAGCCCTATTACTCTTAATGTGTTACTAGTAACCTGTTACTGAAGCTCCGAGTTTGCTAAATCAGGTAACATTGTTCTGACATTTTATTTGTTAAAAATTAGAATGAAGCATTAGGAAGAAACATTTATTTTACACATTCTATTTTCTTGATACCCTGTTGGTTGCATTGCATTGAAATTCTGACACGTAATTAAGTTCGGTGCTTGGACTTTGGAATACATTACTCACGCAGTAAAGACAAACAGCATGATACTAAATTGGCAACAGCAAAGTCAGTGTAATTGAGTTATATGGTGAGTCTCACATTTTCACAGGGATGGGTGCACCATGACATCTGGAACTCAGAAGGAAGTGCTTGCCATGGTTTTCCTCTCTTTTCCTCTTACATCCTCATCCTGCCACTGATAAGTGAGTAGAAGTTCTACCCCCAGTTGCAGGATGTGGTGTGACAGGCTGTGAACTGGGTAATAGGTGTCTCGAGAGCGCTTCCAGGATTTCCTTCTAACACGCTTGTCCTTTCAGCAGTGGCTTGGGCTCTTCACATCCTAGCTCTGATTTTGTCTGTCTGTTTGGTTCCTTTCTCTTTGTAGTTCTTAAATGATGCCTTTGGCACTGGCCCTGCCTCGCCTCCTCTAGGCGCCTCCTCTATGCGCCTTGCGGTCCTGGTGAGGCAGAGAAGCCTCCACGTGGCTGCCCTGAGGGCGTGTTGATGGTGCTGGAGGGACAGTCTGGGGGCGGGGCTTCGTGTGACCCAGGTCCTCTGAGCTGGGCTTTGAGGGATTTGAGCTGCTTGTCCTCCAAGATTGCTTTGAAGGAGGAGGGAGTTTTCAACCAGTGGACACTGGACTTGGGGGAATAACGCGCCCGTGGGAGGGAGCTGCGCGAGGCGGGCAGAGGGCCCAGCACAGGGGTCTGGTTTCATGAAAGAAACGTGCTGCTCTAGACCCCAGCTGCTGGAGAGAGCCCTGGAGAGTGGCTTTGGAGTTCTGGGTCGGGCTGTTTTGTGGAGGACTGACTGTCGAGCTCTGTGGTTCGGGCTTAATATTCTTGCTGTTCTCTGTGTAGCTTCTGCCCATCGTTCTCGTCCCGGTTCACCTTGTGTCTCGTCCCCGTGTTCTGCTCCCTCCTCTCCTGGTGCTGCCCTTTCCTCCCTGTTGGCCGGTCTGTGTGCAGGGCCTAGGGTTGCCAGGTAAGATACAGGATGCCCACCTACCATTTAATTTAGGGTAAAGAATGAATATTTTTTAGTCTAAGTATGTCTCAAATGTTGCTGGGATGAAATACAGTGAGATGGGTGCTGTGGTCACAGTGCCTGGAGCAGAGTCTTGGCATGATGTGGGAGAAGACCGTAAGGGGCTGTTGGGGCGGGATGGCTGAGTGGAAGTGTAGGTGTTGGAAAGAGCGTGGCTGCGTCAGACAAGGGGTGGGGAGAGGGTGGGAGCGGGGCGTTTGGCCTGCGTCAGACAAGGGGTGAGGAGAGGGTGGGAGCGGGGCGTTTGGCCTGAGGCAGGTAGGCGGGCGCCTGGAGAGGTTGGGGGGCACCGGGATTTGGTTCGCCGGGTTGTGATTCTTCCCTGACACAGAAGGAGCTGGAGCAGGGCTGGCAGGGGTGGTGGGCACGGAGACGAGGGGATGCTGTCAGCTAAGACCTGCGCTCGGGGGCCGGGACGAGTCTCTACCATGGCTCAGTGTCTCACTGTGCAGGCCGCACCTGAGATTGAGGAAGACAGCCTAGGGAGCTACCCTGCTGTGGTGCCGTCGTGGGACATCTGGAGTCAGACCTGTTCAGACCTCTACCCTTGGCATCGGCCAGCTGTGGGAGGCTCAGGTGATCCTTTTCACGGTTGCCCTGAGGTCATCCTTACCTCTCAAGGTGAAGGAGGGTTGAATGAAATGCTGTGTGTGTGGTATCCCCAGCACAGTGCTTGGCATGCAGGGGGCCCTCAGGGTTTAGTTCCCTGCTTTCCTTCTTGCCAGTGAGGTTTCAGATGGACTGGAGAACAGTGGATTTTCGCCATCCATTTGGGATTGTTAGTCTGCCAGGCAGGACACCACAGAAGGAGGTGCAGGTCAGCAGTGGGTCCCTGTGACTCTCCTTACATTTCATTCTGGGAGATCAGAGAGAGCCTTCTTTGAGCTGTCTGTCCTTTCCCAGAAAATGTGGATGGAAATCAAGGGTGTAAGAGGCCCCATGTCATACACGTTCCCTGCTCTTTCAGTCAATTCTGTTGAGTTGGCTTTCTCAGCTCAACACAATGTGCAGATGAGACTGTATTTATAGTCTGCTGCAGAAAGACAAACATCTCCCTTCCCTCCTCGGTTTAAACCAATCTTTTCATGCCAGAGTTTTTCAGCCTTGACACTATTGATTTTGGGGGCCCTATAGTTCTTTGTTGCGAGGAGTATCCAGTGCATTGTGGGATGTTTAGCAGTATCCCTGGACTCTCACCCAGTTGTGACAACCAAAAATGTCTACTGACAGTGCCAAATGTCCCCTAGAGGGCAGAATTACCCACTGTTGAGACACTACCTTATACTCAGTAGATATAAGAAAAAAGTACTCCTTAGTAATTTTTATTGCTTTTCATGTTATCTAATCAGTGAAGTGCTTATTGAAAAAAGATTTCAATTTTTATTAAACTGAATTCAAATTCTAATCTGTTTTAACTTGTTTAGTTTGGAAAGACTTTCTTTGTGCCATTGGCAAAACATTTCTCAAATCTAAAATTTTTAGCTTATTATTAAAGGGTTTATTACATTGTTACATTTGAATGATTAGTAAAATAACAAAAGAAAATGTTTCATTTTGTATTTCAGATCACAGTTTGTTATAAATGTACAAATATATTGAATTGATATTTTTAATTAAAAATATGGCTGACAGTTAATTTTATGAATACAGTATTGTGCAATTTTGTAACTGCCTGCCAGAAATCTGAGCATAAAGCCATGGTTTGAAGGGGCCATGAATAAACATTTTCTTTTTGTAAATATGGCTGAAGAAGGAGAGGAGACTCAAAATTTCTTGCATTCTGGGAGTTTGAACTTTGGGAACCAATTTGTTTTGGACTAAATCTGGAAAAACCATTTGTGTACTATAGCCAGAAATTCTTTTAGGCTGTCCTTTTCCAGCCTTGTCACTTGTCTGGAATGTTAAGTATCAGCAGTAGTTTAACGGCCTTTTAGCGCCTTGTATTAAAAAGATCTCCAGAAATGGATCTAAAGAGGTCCTAGTATAAGATTAGGGTTTTTTCGTTGTTGTTGTTATTTTTTTCAAAGCAGTAAGAAGGAGAAGACTTATAGTTCTAAGTTTGAAAAATGCAGGGAGCTTCTAGTTGTTTCTAAATATTTCCTTGTGTTAAATCTTGCAGAGTAATAGAAATCATAAATTAGTATGAGTGGGTTTTTCTGTGGGAAATAGAATTGCGCTTTTGGATTTTTGTTGCTGATAATTAACTCTTTTTTTCTAGTATCCTGTCTATCAGTAGTTGTGGTTTAGTGAAAAGAGTTCAGACTTTGGGCAAACTCCTTACTTCTGTAGCCTCAGTTTCTTCCTCCTTTCCAGGCACATAGGGTGGTTTCGAATCAAATGTGCTGGTGCTGGGCAGCACCGCCCTCCCCCAGGCAGCTTGCTCTGGCATTTACACAATAGCAACATCAACAAAGTGTCTCACCCTCCTCATCACCCTCTGACTCTGTGCCCTTCACAAAGCCAAATTTTTGAAACGTTCTTCCTTCATCTCCTACTCAACTTTTTATCCCATTCCAGTGAGGTCTGACTTTGCCCCGTCCTTCCACTTGGAGCTGTGTCGGCCCTGCTTGCCATCTCCTCCTTCTGGCCGACTTCAGTGTCCACTTGGGCACCTTCTCCTGTAGATTCGCCCCCAGGCTCCCTTCACCCAGCATTGCCAGGCAGAGAGGAGGTAGCTGTGAGGGGAAGGGGTGGAAGTTGGAGAGGAACTGCTTTTTCCTTTTCCTTCTTCTGTGGCCACAAGGGCGTTTGGAGGGGAGTGCACACGTGGGGCTGGAGGTGGAAGTGAAGGAGAGGTCCCTCTGAAGGCCGCCTTTCCTCAGTGCCGGAGTTTGCATCATTGGCTTCTGGGAGCAGGTAGAACCACCATATTAAATGTGCACATTAGTTGATAATCACACCCTAATTTTAGGCATGAAGTAAAATCTGTCTTAAAAATGAGAAGACATCATGTTATAATAAAAATAAACATTTAAAAGACACATAATAGAGAACAAAGCACTGATTAGCAGTGGGGAGAGGGATGGGGGAGGGGCAATATAGGGGTAGCGGGGTAAGGAGGTACAAACTGTTAGGTATAAAGTAAGCTGCAAGGATATATTGTGCAACATGGGAAGTATAGCCAATTTTTTTTTTTTTTTTTTTGCATTACGCGGGCCTCTCACTGCTGTGGCCTCTCCTGTTGTGGAGCACAGGCTCCAGACGCGCAAGCTCAGCGGCCATGGCTCACGGGCCCAGCCGCTCCGCGGCATGTGGAATCTTCCCGGACCGGGGCACAAACCCGTGTCCCCTGCATCGGCAGACGGACTCTCAACTGCTGCACCACCAGGGAAGCCCTAGCCAATATTTTATAAGTATAAATGGAGTATAACCTTTAAAAATTGTGAATCACTATTGTACGTCTGTAACTTAAATAATGTTGTACAGCAACTATACTTCATTTAAAAATGGACATTAAAAAATAAGCTTTTAAAAATTTCCAGTAAGCTCCTTAGTCAGTAAGCATGGAAGTATTTTGAGCAGTAATGGACTTTTGTATTTAGATTCAGGCTAAGCACAGAATCACATGCCCGAAGGCATCTCCCTGGCCCCTCTCCTTCATGTCTCTGTCTCTTGCACCTTGAATACACGCCCACTTTCACAGGTGCAGTGTTTTGACCTGGCAAAGCTCAGACTTTTGTCTGAGTAAGCCTTGCCTTTTTCAGTGGAGTCCACTCCAAGTCTATCTTTAAAATGTACACCTTTAAACGCACTTTCTGGTAGTGTGTTGCAATTCACAATAAGAAAGTTTAAAAAAAATGTATATGTTGAGGAATTCAGTATAAGAAGTCTATTGCATTATGATTTATTTAATTAAAACATTTCTTATTGAATTTCTTTTCAACGTTTTGTTTGGTTTTGTAGAAGTCGTGATTTTATCAATTGGTTATTGGTTTTGATCCATTTAGTAGCAACTTTTACTTACAGACTTATTTATTTATTTTAATTAATTTATTTATTTTTGGCTGTGTTGGGTCTTTGTTGCTGGGCACAGGCTTTCTCTAGTTGCAGCGAGTGGAGGCTACTCTTCGTTGAGATGCGCAGCCTTCTCATAGTGGTGGCTTCTCTTGTTGTGGAGCACGGGCTCTAGGCGCACGGGCTTCAGTAGTTGTGGCATGCGGTTCAGTAGTTGTGGTGCATGGCTTAGTTGCTCCGAAGCATGTGGGATCTTCCCGGACCAGGGCTCAAACCCATGTCCCCTGCATTGGGAGGTGGATTCTTAACCACTGCGCCACCAGGGAAGCCCCACACTCCAATTTAGTTTGCTAAATTTCAATTTTCCCTTGACAGTGTGATTCCTTCTCAGTGTTTTAGTCTCTTCTTAATTTAAAATTTTAATATGATCCCTACATTTTGAATATGGAGTTTATGAAATAAGAGATAAATGTATTTAGGTTGCTTGGATTGAAACCTTTTTTTGAATTTTAGTAGGATATTATCAATATATAACATAAAAACATCATAGCTAATAAGCAATTTCCTTTTTTAAAAAAGTTTTCATTCCTGGTTCTTGAGGTATAAATTGTGAAATAGAATATTTGAATTTTTGAGTGATCCTAATCCATCCTCCTCGCCTATAAACAAGGCTCACAGAGTTCGCATGACTTGCTTGGGGTCATGAAGGCATGCCAGGCCTGAGCCACAATCCAGGTCTCCTGATTAGCGTTCCAGGGAACTCCCTACCATATATTTTCAGTGTTTCCTGATACGTAATTTTCAGTGGGAAAGAACCAGAAGCAAGTGTTGTTTGTTGACATCTGTGTGCCACAGTGTATAATTAAATGAAGTAGTGAGTAAAAATAATCTTTAGTCATTCTTTATGAAGGGTTTGTCTGACAGAGTGTCTTTTGAGTTGCTGCTTTTATTTTAATAAGGCATTAGTCATACTTGGGGCATGCAGTGTGTTGTTATAGACTACGATAGCTCACATTTATGTCATCATTACTGTGGGCCACCCTGCTAAGCACTTTAGGTTCATTATTTCATTTAATCCTCCCAAAATCCTTATAAGGAAGGTAGTATTATTACCAGCCCATTTTACATATGAGGAAACTGAGATTTCAGAGAGGTTAAGTAACTTGCCGAGGGATACAGATTTGAACAGACATGGTGGGTGGGGCAGTCTCCAGATACTGTAAAAAAAGCACAGTGGATTTATAAGTTATCAATAAAATAACAATTCCTTTTTTTTTTTTTTCTGGCTGCTCCACCCAGCATGTGGGATCTCAGTTCCCTGATGATCAGGGATCAACCTGTGCCCTCTGCAGTGGAAGCCCAGAGTCTTAACCACTGGACCGCCAGGGAAGTCCCCACAATTCCATTTAAATAGTTTTAAATAGCAATACATTTAGTGTAACAGAGGGGACAAATGATTCTACTTGGAGGTGAATAGGAGGTGCATAGAGGAGTTCAAAGGAAGAAGTGGTGACCCATCGGGATTCTTGTGTGTCTACAGGTGGGAGGATTAGGGACCACCCCTGTAGTTAACACCAAGGGCTCCTGTCCCGCACTTTGCCAGGGCTGAAGGTGCTTCTTGGTGAGGGATGGCCTCAGAGCTCCTTCGTGGTTTCCAGGACAATCTGTGTTCTCCTTTGCTCAGGGAGGAGCCTTCTTGTTGCAATATAATGACAGTTAAGATAAATTCTTAAGGTCCTTTTGGCATTATTTCTGAAACTTGATTCGTGTGTTTTTCATGGGTGGATGGTTGGGGAGGGTGGAGTTTCTGAATCACTGAAAGAAATTGCCATCCCTGCTCTTGGATTGTTGCACCATTTTTCTGACCTTTGAGCCCTGGTGAAAAAACTTCTGGAATGAGTGTGTTGGGGTTTTTGTTCTCTTTCTTGGTCTACACATGTTATTTTGTACAATAACTATAAATTAGGTTTTATCAGCTCCTCTTTATAGGAGAGGAAACATTTGCAAACATATGAAGTGATCAAGTGATTTGCCTGCAGTCACAGCTTGTGTGGCAAAGCTGGAGTGTGAACCCAGCTCTCCTGACTTGAAGTTCAGTGCTGTGCTGCTGTTCTGAGGCCCGGGGTCGGGTGGGGGTGTGGTGACACATCGCAGAGCCTGTTCACCGCTCTGTTCTCTACTTGTAACATTACCATCAGCTGCGTGAGGTGTATTAGGATTTTGGAGTCAGGAGGTACCTTTGAGATTCCTTAGAATTCAGCCTTTTATTGTAGGTCAGGATCCTGGTTGGACAAGTGACTTAAGATTGAAGACAGTGCTTTTTAGAGAAGAACTAATGGGTTTCAAATTGAAGTCAAAATTTAAAAATAGGGCTTCCCTGGTGGTGCAGTGGTTGAGAGTCCGCCTGCCGATGCAGGGGACACGGGTTCGTGCCCCGGTCCGGGAAGATCCCACATGCCGCGGAGCGGCTGGGCCCGTGAGCCATGGCTGCTGAGCCTGCGCGTCCGGAGCCTGTGCTCCGCAACGGGGGAGGCCACAACAGTGAGAGAGGCCCGCGTACCGCAAAAAAAAAAAAAAAAAAAAAAAAAAAAAAAATTTAAAAATATCTCAAAGGCTGGACCTTAAGCTGAATTTGACCAAATGATAATTTTAACAGATACAGGTGTAAACTTTTTCAGAATATAAATTGCACAACTATGAAATGGAGAAAAGTGGAGTGTTTACTGTTCAGTTTCTTTAACGTTTCTGTGTGTTTGAAAATTTTCATAATAAAATGTTATCAGAGAAAAGCAGCTTAGCAGCAGTTTGTGTGAAAGAGGCTTTGTAGTGTTAGGTAACCATGAACTCTGGAGGAGCCTCTGGTAGCTCCTGGCCAAACAGGGTTTTTTCTTAGATTAAGTTGAGAAGTTCAGTGTCTAGATGGAGAAAGTAATAGTCGTCTGGATGCTGTGCTTGCAGACCAGGTCCTCCTCCTGTCTGTGCCAATGGCACAGGTGTGCGAAGTCTGGAGTAGGGGCTGGAGACTCTCAGACCGACGGGGGGGAAGGGCAGACTTATCAAAGCGCTGTGCTGGTCCTCAGATCCTGGGAGAGCTGTGGGCTGAGGGTACCTTTGAGTATGGCTCTCAGATTCAGGTCAGAGGAAAGGAGTTGCAGGGAAGGAGATGCCCTTCTGGCCCCTCTCCCTGAGCCCCCATATGGTGTCCTTCAGTCCATCCTCTGCAGCACCAGGTTTCTCTTTAGGAAGGACACATCCAATCAGGGCGGCACTGCCTTCAGTCCTCAGTGCTGTGTGTCAGACCGAAACCCTTCCCCGCTGGTCGTCACTGTGACGTTTCTCTGTTTGAGCAGGCCCAGGTCTTCAGGGGGCCCGTGCTTTCTTAAACCTCTGACCTGTACCTCCCTCCCTGTTCTGCAAGGGCAGAACCAGGGACGATGTCCCCCTGCTCTCCCCATACCCTGTACATGTATGTCCCTCATGTTTGCAGTAGGTTCATCAAGGATGGAGACCTGTTCACTTATGCACCTCATTCTTCCCCTAGACTGTGAGCCCCTGGAAGATAGGTATTTTTGTCTTAATCAGCTTAGGATGTCCATCTATTTATTTATCCTTGTTTCACTAGATTCCCAGAGAATTGACGTTTGGCTTGTCTTGGCACAAAATAAGTGTTCAGTGACTGTTAAGTAATGACTTGCTTCCTAACTTAGTAGTCAGTATGCTCCATTTTTTGTCAGTGGTGCTCCATGTGGGGTTTCCTATAAGCGGCCTCCAAGATATTTTCCATTTTTAAGAGTCTGTAGTTTGATTTTTAGATAGTATTTTACCTGCCATGTGTGGAAGGTAAGAGATGGCCCTTTGTTTTCCTTATGTGACCTCCTTATACATGTAAAGGAAACTCAAGCTTCCTGTGTGGCTGCGGCTATGTAATTAGCTTTAGGCAGGGCTTCTGGAGCTGTAAATCCTGTACTGGGACATCCTGGTAAGAGGTCCAGCCACCCAGACTGCAGCCTTCACACTGAATGCAAGCTTATTTGTGTAAATGAGAGCAGTTGTGCCTCTGCCCTTGCCTAACAATTATTTTAAATAAAAAAGTAGCAGCCCTCTATAAATGAATATGATTATAGCTAAGGTTTTTACTTTTACAGCTGTAACATAATACATACTGATTTAGACCTGGTAATAAGTTTTCTAAAATCTATCCAAAAGGTCGGTTTTATATTAAATAACATGGTAATTAGCACCTTCAAAATGAAAGATATTGGTCAAGAGTACCAGCACTGACTGATAGGACAAGTAGTAAGTCTAGAAGGGGCAGATTGAGCAGTATAATTTTAGTGTTGTTACATTTTGTTCATCTCTTGTGAAATCTTCATTGAGATAAAAATTGCCGGTTTCTGAGGAAGTGCTTGTGTATGGTTGCATTGGAGGCCATATGGATTGGCGGGCAGGGTGAGGGGTTTGGATTGAGACTACTGTCACTAAAGAATGGTTGACCCAGGGAGAGTTACATCATCAGCGCCCACCTGTGGGGATTCAGGGACCTGTGCTGGGTGTGGCGCAGCTGGGGCATGATGCCTGTCCATGGGAGGGGCTTGCGGCCTTCAGTGTCTTTCCCTATTTGGGGAGCAGTGCATATATTTCGATGTTTTTAGTTTAAGAAATATTTAATATCTTAAGAAATATTATTTGAGAAATACATGTGACACACTCCTTGGATTATTGTTATTTGAGATTATTCTTAGCATATGTAGAGAGACAGCATCCATCCTGTTTTTGTGAGGAGAGCTACTTTTTCTTCCCCCCCACACCTTGATTTCACTGGACTAGAGGTTGTGGTGGGTGCCTATGTGACACCCTCGTGCGGGCCGGGGAGGCGTAGTGGTAACTTCCATCGCACTCCTTTTCGCAGTCAGACCCTGGAAGTGCTGCATGCTGTGTTGTCCTCTCCCTCCACTCTGCATCTCTCCCAGGCCTGGGGCTCCAGGGGGGTCTGGGCCAACGATTCCTGCTCCTTAACCTGATGTGGGGGACCAAGGTCTCTGGTGAATTATCACCTGTTTTGGAGGATCCTTGTCCTTAATAGGGGTCATTTTAGAAAATTGTGGAAGCTTTTTTGACTGTCTCAATGGTTGGTGGAGACTGTTGATATTTAATAGGTAGGGGCCCTGGAAGTGTAGACTCAATGAAGTGACAGTTCTGCAGAATGAAAACTTATCCTGAGATCTGCAAAACTTTGGAATATCTTGCTGAATAATTTATGTGGATAGAAAAAAAAACCTGTTTATGACTGAGCCTAGAATCTTATTCCATCTTACACAAAGAAAGCATTTTTTTAACATACTTTTTGGTATATATGGAATTTTCCAGGGTTGTAGTTACTGTAGACATTGAGGGGAAATTGTTTTGTTCTCAGCTATGAAGTACATTAGCGTTCTCCAGAGAGATGGAACCAATAGGACGGAACCAACCTTATTATAAGGAGTTGGCTCACATGCATATGGGGGCTGAGGAGTCCCAAGATCTGCAGTTGGTAGGCTAGGGCCCCCGGAGAGCCGCTAGCGTAAGTTCCAGTCTGAGAGTTGGAGTCCAAAGCCAGGAAAAGACTGACATCCTAACTCAAGAAGTCAGTCAGGAAGAGTTCCCTCAGACTCCAGCCTTTTTGTTCTATTCAGGTCTTCGATTAGTTGGATGAGGCCTGCCCACATTAGGGAGAACACCTGCTTCACCCAGCGTATGAATTCAATCATTAATCTCCATCAGAAACACCCTCACACCCAGAATACTGTTTGACAAAATGTGTGGGTGCCCTGCAGCTCAGTCAGGTTGGCATAAGATGAGCCGTCACACCAAGCGTGGTTCCCGCTTTTAGAAAATCACATTCTGGAGAGCGTGCATGGAGATGGCATGTATCTGAGTTGCCAGGACCTCGTGCCCAAGTCAACACTGTAACTGTCAGATTCACAGTGATTCAGCTTAGAGCTGTTCATTTCTGACTGTTTTATTCCTAGTATAGTCTGGCTTGAACAGTTACGTGTCAAAATTTGTATTTATTTTATTTTATTATTTTTTATAAATTTATTTATTTATTTATGGCTGCGTTGGGTCTTCGTTGCTGCGTGCGGGCTTTCTCTAGTTGTGGCGAGTGGGGGCTACTCTTACTTGCGTTGCATGGGCTCCTCATTGCAGTGGCTTCTCTTGTTGCGGAGCATGGGCTCTAGGCGTGTGGGCTTTGGTAGTTGTGGCACGAGGACTCGGTAGTTGTGGCACGAGGACTCAGTAGTTGTGGCTCGCAGGCTCTAGAGCGTAGGCTCAGTAGTTGTGGTGCATGGGCTTAGTTGCTCCGCGGCCTGTGGGATCTTCCTGGACCAGGGCTTGAGTGTCCCCTGCATTGGCAGACGGATTCTTAACCACTGAGCCACCAGGGAAGCCCAGCAGGCGGATTCTTAACCACTGTGCCACCAGGCAAGTCCTAGTAACTCTGTGTTTAACCACTTGAGGAACTGCCAGACTATCTTCCAAAGTGGCTGCACCATTTTGCATTTGTGCCAGCAGTGCTTGACTCTTCCAATTATTCCGCATCCTCTCTAACATTTGTTACCATATATCTTTTTGATTATAGCCACCCTGGTGGGAGGGAAGTGGTAGTTCATTAGGTTTTAACTCTGGGACAGAGACAGCAGCAGGAAAGGGACAGTCTGTTACGTTGTCCAGTATGGTGTCTACCATGTAACTTTATTTTTAAAAAGATTAAAATTTAAATTTTAGTTCCTCAGTCACACTAGCCACATTTCAAGTGCTCAACAGCCCCAAGTAGCTAGTGGCTACTGTATTTCGGATAGCACAGATGGATACCAAACATTTTCATAGTTGCAGTAAGTTCTGTTGGATTGTGCTGGTCTAGAAAAAGTTAATTTGACAGCAGCTGGAGGAGTAGGCACAGAATGGGAGAGGGTCTGAGTAGTGTAGGAAGGAGTGCAGGCGTGGAATTTGGAGCAGAGAAGAAAGAAACTTTGGGGAGCCATTTACAAGATATGAGACTTAGAAAAAAGATAAATACAAAGGGAAAGTGAGACGTTGAAGGAAAGGTTCTTAGGAACTTGATTTTTCTACAAAATCAACTTAGTGATGGGTCCAATCTAATTCCTTAATTTTACAGGTAGAAAAGCACAAAGTTGCCAGTTGGCAGGGATTAGCATAACTGTGGTGCACGTGTTGTGGGAAGCCGCTCGTGTCTGTCTTGGTCATTTTCAGTGTCCTCTGGGAACCTATAAGGAGCAGCTTGGTGGAGCTAAACTAGAGGGAGTGCCAACTCTGGGCTGAGTGCTCCAATGGGACAGGGAAGTAGAAAGCAGAAGGCTTCAGGGCAAGCAGACGGGTGATTTTATTGTCACCAATTACAGCATTTTCTGGAAGGAAGAACCAGGAAGTTGGGAGAAGGCTGGAGAGGAGACTGAGGTCTCGCTGTGTTTTGCTTGGTGTCAAAAACAGTGTTCTTTTTGCTCCGAGGCCTTATCACGGTGAGGGTGGAGCGGAGCCCCCTTTGCCCTGTCTCACTGTTCTGCCACCAAACCAGTTGGTACAGTTTGTGTTACGTCAGGCAAGATAAATCTGGAGCGTTCGAATACAGTCTAGGTGAAGTGTTCATTGAAGCTATTGGAACGAGCCTTTTCTTTTCCAAAAGGCTATTCTGTAAGTTTCTCTTTATTTTTATTAGTGTGTAGAAATCTTCCTAAAATAGACCAACTTCTTTTTTGTGCTCAGTGTAGTTTCTCAGCGTCATCGTACATAAACTTCCTTACGTTCACAGTAGGCTTTCATTTTTGTTAGTCGTATTATTTACTTTACCCAGACCAGGCCAATGTGTCTTTCCAAACATGATACTACGGTAGAGACTGCTTTTCTAGCTCAGCTGATAGAGGTATGTTGAAGGGTTTTTCTGGCCGTAGTTCTGTGTGTGGCCAGTGTTATTCCAGGTCCTCTAAGCTTGAAATTGAGTCTGTTCCACTTAGGCGAAAGGTTTGCTGTCATGGTTTTAAGGTTGTAAAAGAGTGCCCTTACTTTCTGAACCAAATATTGAGGCTTATATTCTTATAAGGCATTTTGATGCTTCCTCTTGATAAAAGAGATATACTGGGAAATATATTTAGATCCTGAATGTTGGAGTTTCTGGGCTGTTTTGCTGGTTTATGTGGAAATATCACAACAAATATTTGAAGTTAGGACTGTGCTGGATAATTTGGAAAGTGTGCTCACCTTAGAGACCTGCAAAGTGGCTCATTCTCAAGTGCCAGGATGATTATTGCTTCACTAAATGTACTGTGCGTTATTGTTTTTACTGAGAGAACTAGAATGTAGAAAATAATTTCAAGTTAGTGTTCAAGAAGGAAGCCTTGAAAACAGGGTGCATTCTGATTAATAAGTCTAAGAATTTTTCATCCTTTATTTTCTGTAGCGACATCTAGCTTTCAAACATTTTTATTTAGTTCATGGTAAGATCCTTCAAAAACAAATTTTTAGAGAGCTTTCTTACAGTTTTGTTCTCAGTATAATTTATCTCCATTTATCTCCACAGATTTGCTTGTAAATGCATTACGAAGAGGCAGCCCAGAATGAAGAAAACAAGCAGGAGTGTTGGCTCAGTGCCTAAGGTGTCTGGGATAAGCAAAGCGCAAACAGCAGACAAAACGAAACCCGAAAACAGCTCTTCAGCATCTGCAGGAGGCAAACTCATAAAACCTGGAACAGCAGCTTCGTTGTCAAAGGTATTTACGTGGTTGTGTTTAAATATGTGATGAATTGTAGGAGGAGTGAGTCTTCATATGATGTTTGATTTATCACATAAACGTTATTTAGGATTCACCCTCTTCAAAGAGAGTTCACGTTGTGGTGGACTTAATTGGTGTTTGGTCGGTCTTTACGAATGAAACCAAGTAGCAGGCTTACTTGTGAGCAAATCGCTGTGCCGGTGTGGGAGAGCCTGCCTTCAAGGAGCTTGTGGAGGAAAGGATGGAGGCAAGTCACTGGCACGAACAACTAAAATACAAGTGAAAAAGTCAGATGCCCTGGGAGAGCAGGAGAGTAGCGTAAACAGTTTCAAGTAGGAAAATATTGTTTCTGCCCGAGAAGGCTTAATGAAAAGAGCATGTGCATGAGGTCTTAAAGGATGGCCAGTATGACATTCCTGAAACCCCTGAACAGGAGTTTTTATTCCCACCCATCCCCCTACACTGTTACCATAAACTGTTACTTGTTTTTTGACAACTGATCCAGTGTTAATCCCAGGCAAAATTGGGTGATATTAATTTAGTCAGAGCATAACTAGTTTTCTTGTTACACTCCTTTCTTTAGAGGCTAGTTTAGTTTTTGTTAGTAAAGGGTAGTGGTACGTTAGATCCCAGGCTTCGGGAGCAGACAGGCCCAGGCTGGGCATTGCATCCTAGGGCTGCAGTCAGGATGGAAGTGAGGGTGTAGGAAAGAGGATGGTGCAGGGCCTGGCTCACAGCAAGGACTTTGTAAGGGACCGGCAGTAGAGTTTTTCCTGGTTAGCTCTGGAAACTTCCTGCAGCTCAGGATTGATTGACAGTAGCAGGCTTCCCATGGGTGTTCTCAGTGTCTGTGTTGAGATGACTCTGGGCCATTTTTCTGCTGGTCAAGTCTTAGATTCACTGGACAGAAATGCACATGGTCTTCTTCCGGTCTTTCTCAGTCCAGAATTCACTTATTTGTTCTTTGCTTGCTTGTTTTGAGGTTTGGTGTTTTGGGGTAGAAACTTTGACTCTATGGAGAAGACCTGGAGAGAGTTTTTGCTCGTCTGATAGGGGGGAACCAAGAAGTACCTGAAACGCGATCTGTTCAGAAGCCTTTTGTCCAGGAAAGGCTTTACAGATGTGACAATTATTTTAAGAAGCACCTCACAGGAACAGCTGATGAGGGACTTCCTTATATGTGTTGAAAGATCTAGCAGGAAATGCTGGTTTTTCTATTCCAGGGTTGTCGAAACTGAATGCAGACTTACTCTGTGGGCTTGGAGATGCCACCAGATTTTCTCCTTGCTACATCCCTGATGAGCAGCTGGGTGTCATCCTGCGGCCTGGAGGGTGATACCAGGAGTAGACCTTTACCCTACTTCCGTTAGTCTGAATCAGCACGCTGAGCAATTTCCTTGGTGGCAGTGCTGCCTCTCTCTCGTGTAAGAAAGCTGGTATTTTCTGCCCCAGCTGTTCACTCAGTTGCTCGCCTGTTTTCAGAGTGGAGTGCCTGTGTGCCTGGGCGACCCGTGACTTATGGGGCTGGAGGAGCAGGCTGAAGCGTTGGCACGGGGTGTGCACTACTGCCTGCCTTGTTGCCTCCTCCTCGCTGGCAGGCAGTGTCTCTGAGGTTCACTCCGGAGCGTGTCCTGAGCAGCATGTCTGGTCTTCCAAAGCATGTATCCTGAGTCGATGGCAGCCTAGTCTTGAGCAGTGAGTACTTCTTCATTGTAAGGCAAAACCGTATCCCTGCTTTGTGCCAGCTGTCCATGGCTTTGGCTTTGGTGAGTTGGCTGATTTAAGTATTTCTCTGTGTGTGTGTGTGTGTGTGTGTGTGTGTGTGTGTGTGTGTGGAGTGGGGAGGGTCATAGAAGAGGTGAAACTATTTGGGAACACTTTACCTCAACTGGAGCAAGTGCTTTACTTAAAAAAGGAGGGGGAAAAAGTCATTGAATAGAAATTAGAGTAAGAGGGAAAGAAGAAAATAGTGAAAATGATAGAAAAATTGGAAAAAGCGAAAGGACCTAGGGAACCCACAAACTTGTGTTATTTTATTTTTATAAGTTTCCATATTTCACTGTGCTTCTCCAGCATATGGTCACTTCCCACAACTTGAATTCTGTAACTGATGGAGCCTTGATGATTGCCAGAAGAATGAAGCATTTGGCTTTTAATCATTGAGACACCGTGTCCACACATCCACTCTCGTGGACACCCACACCGTGTCTGTCACCGCGCAGGATTCACATAACACCAACACTTTTCTTACACTCGGCAGGGTGCAGGGATATGTGTTTCTTTTCTTGGCTGCAACCAAGGATTGAACCCAGCCCTGGCATTGAAAGCACCGAGTCCTAACCACTGGACCTCCAGGGAATCCCCAAGGATATGTGTTTCTTTACCTCTCATTTCAAATGTTGTTTGTAGCTAGATCTAGTGAGATGTAGGGGAGGACCTTTTTGAGTCTGAATGGAGCTTCTGTAAACATGAAAAGAAGCACTATGGCTGTTCACAGCATGTTTGGAGGAAATTGGTCCCATTTCTGTGAGTAGCTGTAACATCTGGCTTGGGCCTCTGTGTGTGTGGGTCATTCTTCTTTGTCACAGCCAGCAGAGAGGGTTATTTCCAGGTAGAGGTGGTCTCCTACATGCCTGCACTTTTTGGCTGTCCACACTTAATCCTTTAGAAGTAGTACACTTTTTCATTGTCCTGGGGATACTTTTTTCTAAAACTTGATAGATGAGAGTTAATAAGTTAGGGTTTATCTAAATAATTGATGATTCTCAATGATGATTTGTGATCATACCTTTTCAGTGTAAAAGTTAGTTCACAGGGGCTTCCCTGGTGGCGCAGTGGTTGAGAGTCCACCTGCTGATGCAGGGGACGTGGGTTCGTGCCCCGGTCCAGGAAGATCCCACATGCCACGGAGCGGCTAGGCCCGTGAGCCATGGCCGCTGAGCCTGTGCGTCCGGAGCCTGTGCGCCGCAACAGGAGAAGCCACAAAAGTGAGAGGCCCACATACCGCAAAAAAAAAAAAAAAGTTAGTTCACAGTTTGACTGAGTAATCCATCTCTGAAACCTGGAAGGTAGAAATTTTAAACTAATCTTAAAATATGAGGTGGAGATGCAGACTGTGAAACTTGGACCTTACCTGGAGAAGCATGTATTCTTTGGTTGTATTATTTCGTTATTTGTATCTGTATGTTTTTACCAAATGATTGTGTTTTGTACCTGTTATTAAAAAGTAGGCGAAAAATCTATTCCTTCATCAATTTCATTTTTTTTGACTGTTGCTGATGGGGGATGTTTACATGTGGGAATACACATGTATTTATAGAACTGTGTAACAAAAATTAAAACAGAAAAAATATCAGAGCCTGCCAAGTACCTTCATGTAAAAGGCAAATTGGAAAGTGCAGAGTTGTTTCTTGTTTTGTTTTTACTTTTCTGATAAAGTAGAACATACACCCAGAGAAGTTCACAAAACATCTGTGTTGGGCTTAGTGAGGGGTGAATGTACCCTGGGCCATCAGCCAGGTCAGGAAGCAGAGCCTGCCTGCACCTCAGTGGCCTCCCCCCCGACCCCTCTGTGCCTCCTTCATCACTGCCCTTTCCTTCCTCTCCGGAAGTAACTACCACCCTAACTTCTAGCCCCCAAGATTCATTTTGCCTGTTTTGGATCTTTATATAGATGTAATTGAACATGAAGTTCTTTTCATGTGTGTCTGGTTTCCTTAACTCTGTTTAGGTCATGATATTCATCTCTGTTGTTGCCTATAGCAGCAGCTCCTCCCTTTTTTTTTTTTCTTAATTGAAGTATAATTGATTTACAATATTGTGTTAGTTTCAGGTGTACAACAAAGTGATTCAGCTATATTATATATATTTTTAGATTATTTTCCATTATAGGTCTTAAAAAATATTGATTATAGTTCCCTGCACTGTAGTAAACCCTTGTTGCTTATCTTATTTTATGTATAGTAGTGTGTATCTGTTAATCCTGTACTCCTAATTTATCCACCCCCCCCGCCACCTTCCCCTTTGGTAACCATAAGTTTGTTTTCTATGTCTGTGAGTCTGTCTGTTTTGTATATACATTCATGTGTAAGCAGCTCCTCCTTGCTGATTACTAACCGTGGAATGTCCACAAGCCATACACCTCTTCTGCCCTTGATGGACATCTATCTGGAGTTTCCTTTGGGGCTATTAGTCATAGTACTGTTATGAACATCCTACACATGTCTTTTATACACAGGTGCACCCATTTCTGTTGACTCCATAACCAGGAGTGAAATTGCTGGGTTGTAAGGTGCATGGCATTCACCTTTCATAGGTAGATGGCCAGTCATTTCCCAAAGGGGTTAACTCTGGGATGCCCCACATCCTCACCTGCACTTACATTACTCTTTTCATTGTAACCATTCATAGAGGTGTTATAAAGTGGGTTTAATTTGCATTTGCGTTGTTAGCAATGAGATTAAGCACCTTTTCATGTCTTATTTTTAAGTGTTTAGTGGACATTTAGATATTCTCTTATGTGAAGTGCCTGTTCAAATCACTTGCCCATATTTTTACTGTGGTGTCTGTTTTTCCTCAACTTTTGTGTGTGTGTGTGGTAAAACACACATAACATTTATCATCTTAACCATTGTTAAGTGTACCGTTTTGTGGCATTAAGTACCTTCACATTGCTGAGTAACTGTCACCACCGTCCATCTTCAAAACTTTTTCATTTTCCTAGTCTCCATTGAACACTTAACTCCCCATCTCCTCCTCCCAGTTCCTGGCAACCACCATTCCACTCTCTGTCTCTGTGAGTCTGACTACTCTGAGTACTTCATATGAGTAGAATTACACAGTATTTGTCTTTTTGTGACTGGCCTATTTACCGTAGCAAAATGTCTTCAGAGTCATCTATGTTGTAGCATATTGCAGAATTTCCTTCCTTTTTAAGGCTGAATAATACTCCACTGTATGTATAGATCACACTTTGTTTATCCATGCTTCCATCAGCGATACTTGGGTTGCTTCTACCTTTTGGCTATTGTGAATAATAGCTGTGAACATGGGTGTACAAATATCTCTTAGAGACCCTGCTTTCAATTCTTTTGGGTATATACCCAGAAGTGGAATTGTGGGGTTGTATGGTAGTTTGATGTTTAATTTTTGAAGAACGACCATACTGTTTTCCACAGCAGCTGCACCATTTTATATTCCCACCAAGAGTGCACAAGGGTTCCCCTTCTGCTAATCCTTGCAAGCACTTGTTTTTTCTGTTTTTTGGTAGTAGCCGTCCTAGTGGCTGAGGTGGTGCAGTGTGTTTCTTTGTACTGATTTATCATTCTTTACCTATTCTAGATGTGAACCCTTTGTCATTTATATGTGTTGTACATATATTCTCCTACTCTGTACCTTCTCTTTCTACTTCTTTTTGTTTTAATTAATTAATTAATTAATTGGCTGCGTTGGGTCTTTGTTGCTGTGCACAGGCTTTCTCTAGTTGCGGTGAGCGGGAGCTACTCTTCGTTGTGGTGCGCGGGCTTCCCATTGCGGTGGCTTCTCTTGTTGTAGAGCTCGGGCTGTAGGCGCGTGGGCTTCAGTAGTTGTGGCACACGGGCTCAGTAGTTGTGGCTCACAGACTCTTAGAGCACAGGCTCAGTAGTTGTGGAACATGGGCTTAGTTGCTCCATGGCATGTGGGATTGTCCTGGACCAGGGCTCAAACCTGTGTCCCCTGCATTGGCAGGCGGATTCTTAACCACTGAGCCACCAGGGAAGCCCCCAGAAGTACATAATTTTTTTCTTGATCTGTTTAAGTGTAAATTGTAGAGCTAATCCTCCTTTATTGCTGAATATTTCAGTGTGTATTTCCTTAAAAAACAAGACCATTCTCTTATAACCATAGTACAATGATAACATCTGGAAATGAACATTGATAAAATGCTAGTATCTGATCTGTAGACTTTAGTTAAATTTCACCAATTGTGCTAATGTCCACTTTAGCAAAAAAGGAAGAAAAATTTTTTTCTGGTCCAGGATTCAGTCCGGGGTTGTGAATTGCATATAGCTGTTCTTCATTCTCCTTAAATTTGGAATAGTTCCTCAGTCTTTGTCTTTTAGGACCTTGACATTTACTAAAGCGTGCAGTTCCGTTTGTTTGGCTGACTGTCCTCCACATTTGGGTTTGTCAGTGTTTCCATAGGCTGGGGCTGCAGGGTCCCGCAGGAGTCCCACAGAAGCTGGGCGTCCTAGGTGCAGCATTTCCAGAGGCACGTGGTGTGTGGTGTCAGTGTTCCTGGTGATGATAACTTGGTGAAGGTGGTGTCTGCTAGGTTCCTCCACTATCAGGTTACTATGTTGCCTTTTGTAAAAATAAGTATCTTGTCGAAAATACTTTGACACTGTAAATATTCTTCTCTCATCAAACTTTCATGTTAGTTTTAGCAATTTTTAGTAATTCTTTCCAGAATCAATTATTACTATGATTATTACTATGATTTTTGCCAAGTGGTAATTTTATAATTCCATCATTCTTTCTACATTTATTAGTCAGCATTCTACTATAAGGAAGAGTTTTTACTTTTCTCTCATTTGTGTATTCATTTATATTAGTGTGGATTCATGGATTCTTCTTAAGTGGGCTGTAAACTGTTAGCATCATTTATTTTGATGCTCAGATTGTCCCCAGTTTGGCCGGTGGGAGTCCCTTCAAGCAGGGTCTTGTGTCCTTCTGACATGTTCCTCGTATTCTCTGAGCAATTTCTTTTCTTTTAATTTATTTTTGGCCGTGTTGGGTCTTCGTTGCTGCACGCAAGCTTTCTCTAGTTGCAGCGAGCAGGGGCTTCTCCATTGCGGTGCGCGGGCTTCTCACTGTGGTGGCTTCTCTTGTTGCAGAGCATGGGCTCCAGGCATGCGGGCTCAGTAGTTGCAGCAAGCAGGCTCTAGAGCGCAGGCTCAGTAGCTGTGGCGCCTGGGCTTAGTTCTGCAGCATGTGGGATCTTCCCGGGCCAGGGCTCAAACCCGTGTCCCCTGCATTAGCAGGCGGATTCTTAACCACTGCGCCACCTGGGAAGCCTCTCTCTGAGCAATTTCTTAATTTCTGGCACAGTAAATTTCCTGCTTTTCCAGCCCCAGCCCTAGAATCAGCCTTGTCTTCAAGGAGGCCTTGATCTTTTCAGTGAGGGGTAGAATTTAAACCATCTGGAAGCTAGGTGTGCTCATGGCTTTTGCACATATTGTTTATAAGCCCTTTCATCATACAGAGGTAGGAGCGCGCACACGTGTGTACATGCATATCAGTACCAATTTCTGTATCTACTTCTCTCCATACACATTAAAACCTCAGAGTTCACACTGATACTTCCAGTTCCAGTTACTACACAAGGTTGCTTGTAGCCTTTGCACTTTCCATAATTGTAATCCCTTCCTCTGACAGTGGCATTGGTTATCTATAATAGATTTATTTTCTCAATCCTAGAATATACAGAAAATACAGATTTACTCACTGTTACCACTGCAAAAAACAATTCTACCAGCTGGAATTCAGAATTTATACTTCTTTGTATTTAGCTTGAGGGTTTGAGGGTTTATGGTCAAAATAGTGTGTTCAAAAGATACTTGATTGCCCCCATTCCAACCCCATGTGGTTGTATGACTCATTTGAAATGGAGTTGTGTCCACTTGTTCCCATTGTGTTCCACTTTAGGGTCCCCCACCCTTGTTTAATTATTCATTGTGAACACGTGAAGCACTCCCGTGGTTCCACGCGTCACAACTGTATGAGATGTGGTCAGAGAAGTGCCCCCCATACTCCTTACTCTGTCTCCACCCACTGCTTAGAGCTAAGCAGTCTAATTTAGTTTTTCTATGTTTCTTTTTGCATAAATGAGCAGATGTTTATTTTGTATTTCTGCTTTCTTACACAAAAGTTGACATAATTAGATATACTTTTGCACTTGGCTTTTTTCCACTTAACGTATTCTAGAAATCTCTTCACACCACTTTTTAGCAGTCTTTCTCATTCTGTTTAACATTTCATTGTATGGATATATATAGTTTATTCAGCTACTAACCTATGTACAGGCGTTTAAGGTGTTTCCAGTATTTTGCAACTAAAAACAATGCTGCAATGAGTAACTTTATGCATATGTATTTTTGTCTTATTGGAAGTGTGTCTTCAGGTTTAAATTCCTAGAAGTGGGATTGCTGGGCAGGAGGTAAAGGCGTATGTAGCTTTGTTAGATGTCACCAGACTCCTTCCATAAGGCTCTGTCAATCAAGTTGCATTCTCGCCAGCAACTTATGAGAGTGCCTGTTTCCTCACATCCTTCCCAAAGGAGTGTGTCATACTTTTTCCTTTTGTGCCAGTCTGAGGTGAGAAGTGGTATCTCAATGTTGTTTACTTTGTATTTCTAATATGAGTTAGTCTGACTAATCACCTTCTTTCGTACATTTGTGTGAGTTGATTGTATGTGATTGTTCATTTTGCTCACTATTCTTTGTGTTTTTTGGTCTCTTTCCCCTTAATTTTTAAGAGTTCTTTGTGTATTAGGGATATTAGCCCTTTATCTGTGAGATATTGCAAGTATACTTACCTAGTTTCTCATGTGTGGATTTTATTTTTAAACTTTGCTTATTTTTTTTGGCCATGCAAAAATTTAAATTTTTCCTTAAGATTTTTATGTAGTCAAATTTTTCAATTTTTTGTTTTATCATTCAGGATTTTGAATGATAGAAAGCCTTGGAATTTATTTTTGATATGGTGTGAAATAGGGCTCATTCATCTTTTTTCCTTTGTGAATATACAGTTGACCTAGCACCATTTATTGAAAACTCCATTTTTTCTGTACTGCTTCTTTGGTCATAAATCAAGTGCCTATATATACAGTTTGGTTAATTAACGTGACAATATTGTATTATTCTAGTTATTGTGATAACTGCATAGATTTTGATTTGGTGCTCTGATGTATGTTTAACTTTGCTATTACCCAAAGGCAAATTGTAAACAGAGAACTGTGACAATTCAGCCACTTTTCACAGGAGTATGTAGGGTGGTCTTCAGATGTAATTATTATGGAAGGAAAGAATATCTAACTTATGGAGGAAGGAAAATTAGTTCAAAGATAATTTTAACTTTTATTAACAATATAAAAAATAATTTGAAAATGTAAGAATATGCTAAGTTTATTTACTGCTTAGTAGACGAGGTACAAAGACAGGAAGGGGGTGTAACTTGATTTACAATTATTTTTTTGCATCATACTTGATAACCAGTTTCATTAAGAAATACTAGTCTTAAAGAATATGAACAGGGCTTCCCTGGTGGCACAGTGGTTGAGAGTCCGCCTGCCGATGCAGGGGACGCGGGTTCGTGCCCCGGTCCAGGAAGATCCCACATGCTGCGGAGTGGCTGGTCCCGTGAGCCATGGCCGCTGAGCCTGCGCGTCTGGAGCCTGTGCTCCGCAACAGGAGAGGCCACAACAGTGAGAGGCCTGTGTACCGCAAAAAAAAAAAAAAAAAAAAAAAAAATATGAACAATCCTTAATGATTAATGCAATATCCCCCTTCCTTATTATGTGATCTAGATTTTTCATAATATGACAACCCTAAATTACCAAAGCTTAATTCTGACAATTCATTTAAAACATTAATCTTCTTTCTGCCTCTTTTTTAGTGAGACAGATTGACCTACCTAATGGTACTACTCCATATCCAGTCACTGACATTTAGAACTGGTAGAGGCTTCAGATTTAGAGATGAGTTGTTTTTGAACCATTTTAATTTGTAGAAATGAATTCATTGTGATTATCCGAGGGTGATTATCTCAATGGGAAACAGCATAAGTTGGCTGGTTAACTTGTGCCTTCACCTTAGTGGGCAAAACTTTTGGTTATTTTATTTAAAAGCAGGGTTTTTTTTTCCCCCCACAGACCTTTAACTCCTCTTTGTTCTCTCTCATTTCTAGGAGAAGTAAAATCAGATTTCTTCACTGTTTTTCTTAAGTAACAATTTTATACCCAATCCAGTTCTCCAGAGTGCTTGTTTTCTTTTTA